>NC_060076.1:68005256-68318422 GCF_922984935.1 Meles meles
AATAATGAACCCAGTCACATGGATGATATTACCACAAGATTTACTTGCTTATTTAAACAGAGTTGAAACCTTTGGTTTTTGGCCTCTTTATGCATTTTGCAAAATGGGAGAACGAGTTTCTTCTAGTTTGATACCAGAATTAAGTAATCTATCTCAGAGCCTTTGGCCATTATTGTGCATTTTTATAGGAGAGAAGATTGTTTTTAACTTTTTAAAAACTCCATTGGTTGCATTTCATTCTACTGGTCCTTGACTATCAATATAACGTAGGCATGACCCCAGCCTAGAAGCAGTGTTAACTCGTGAGGGCTTCTGAGGTATTTTCATCTGGCTCTACTTGGGCATATGTCTTTCCTCTTGCAGCCTCATTTTCTGCATCTGTAAAATGGGGATTAAATGTCTTCCTCACAAGGTTATTACATGAATTAGGTAAGAGGAGGTGGGGAAAGCATTAAGACCGTCTCATAACACACGTTTAGTTTTCAAGAAGGGACTTACTGCTGTTTTGTTATTAACAAAAATAGCTTATCTGAAACCAGCCAATCCCCTAGTGTCCTTATTGAAAACTTACCTAAAGCCATGTCTAAGCTGCTATTCCCTCCCCCATCCCTCATGTCTCTTTCAGCTGCTCATTCAAATCTCTTATTCTGGATGTCATTTCCCACATAATCACTCTTTTCCTGACTCTCTTGCAGATCTTTCTACCCCTTTTAAATAGGCTTTTCATACAGCAACATGGATGGACCAAGAGGGTATCGTGCTAAGTAAAATTAGTTAGACAAAGAAAGACAAATGTCATATGATTTCACTTATATGTGGGATCTAATAAAAACAAAACAAAACAAAGGAACAAACAAACAAACAAAAAGCAGAAACAGACTCATAATTACAGAAAACAAAAAACATCAGGTACTTCTTGATAAGATGCATGAAAAAGGATAGAGGATCACTTCTGTGCAAAGAATGCATATCCTGATTCTAATCAAAAGAAAACAAATCCAAATTGCTTAACTTTTTGAAACATACCAAGGTCATTGGGGAGAAATGAAGACTAAGAAACTGCCACAGATTAAGAGACAGAAGCAGCATGTCAAGTAAATGCTTGCCATTGTGATTCTGGATGAATGCTGGATGAGATTTTTTTCCCTCAAAATGACATTAGAATAATTGGTGATATTTGAATAAAGCTTGTAGATTAGAGAATAGTGTGCTATTACTGTTGAGCTCCTGGTGTGATCATTGGCCTCTGATTTTGTAAAAGAATATCACAGTTCATAGGGGGTATGCATTGAAGAATTTAGGTAAAGGGGATTTGGATGTAAAGTATTTAGATGCATTTAGATGTAAAGTAGCTTCTATCTGCAACCGGATCCCATCATAAGACAAATAATAGGTATACATATTTACAGAGACTGATAAAGCAAATATGTAAAATGAGAATAGCTGGGAAATCTATGTGAAGCATATTCAAGAGTTCTTTGTACTGTTCTCACAACTGTTTCACAATAAAATTTTTAAAAAGTGGACTTTTTCTATGATGACAGCCATGATTAGTAGTAGGCCACTTGGTAGATATTTTGGGGGAAAAACTGTAATCTGCTCCTATTAGGAAAAGTGACATTTTAAACAAAGAGTTGTTAAAAAATGCTTTTTTAAAAATAGAAACTGTTGCAGAAAGAACATTTTGCAAACGAATGTTTGAAAGTATTTCTTATTACTGTGACTTTAAAAACTTTATGAGTGCAACCATAAAAAACTGCTGGGTCTGCACACTTGAATGAAACGTGAAAATAAGATGGGTCTGGGTCTAATCCATTGAAAAGTCTTCCACATGTGGCAGTCCAGTAGAATACTGTTTCCTTTTTTTTTTTTTTAAGATTTTATTTATTTATTTGACAGAGAGAGATCACTTGTAGGCAGAGGCAGGCAGAGAGACAGGGGGAAGCAGGCTCCCCGCTGAGCAGAGAGCCCGATGCGGGGCTCCATCCCAGGACCCTGAGATCATGACCTGAGCCGAAGGCAGAGGCTTAACCTACTGAGCCACCCAGGCGCCCCTGTTCTACTGTTTCTTATGTGGATAATATTGCTGCATAACAAATTACTCCAGGATTAGGTGGCTTAAAATAATTTAATATTATCTCTTACAGTTCTGGGTATAGACAGGCTCAACTGGAGAGTTCTCACTTAGGGATCTCTCACACAGTTTGTACTCACAAGGCCACTGGGGCTGAAGTCATCTGAAGATTTTTGCATTCACAGGTCTGGTGTCTGGGCAAGGTTGGCCGTAAGTGTTGGGGACTGGCCTCCCTACCCACATGAATTGTCTGAGTTTCCTCACAACCGGGAAATCTCTGGGTACTGTGTCTTACCCAGTGACTGCCTTTTCCCAGAGCGAGTGTTTTAAGAAAGAGAAACAGATGAAAGTCCAAAGTCTTCTTATGACCAAGGCTCAGAAGTCAATATTTATCAATAACCAGTTGACTAAAGCAGTCACATATTGGTCAAGATTCAAGGGAGTAGAAGAAAAGACTCCACCTCTCAGTAAGGAAATGACTTGCATTTACAACGAAACGAGGGAAGGACTTGAAGGTGGTCATTTTGAAAACAAGTTACCAAACTTTTCAATCCAATTTATTAAAAATACCAAAAAAAAATCTGATATATTCTGATTACTTCATAAGGAGAACACATTGACATTCAGGGAAAATGAACATTTTTTTTGTCAAATTTTAAGAAAAGACTATGAGTAATTGGTGGATGGGGTTTAAAAATGAGTATCAGGATTTAGTCAGTGAGGTCAAGCATGTACTTCTTCCCTTTGAGTGTATCTTTGTGGGATAACAATTTCAGCTGTGACAGACAATAAACTGAAGTTGGCACAGAGTTTTGAATGTTTGTATCATAAAGCACAGAGTCAAATTTTTAAAAAAGGGAGCATATTCCATTACTTATTCTCACAAAAATATTACTATTAATAATGGTACTATTAAAAGAAAAAATATGACTAATAATCAAAATAAAATATTAGTTTATATCATTTCTTTTAACTTCTATTTTTGTATCTAGTTTAATATATGATATGTTTGTACAGTTACATGTTCAAGAGAGGCAGACTACTGTTGTGCTAAGAACATAGATTCCGTAGCGAGATGCCCACATATGAATTCTGGTACCACTATTACCTGCTGTGTGACCTTAGACAAGTTACTTGACCTCTCTGTGCCTCAGTTTTCACAGCTCTAAGTAGCAGCAATGATAGTACCTACATCATAGTTATAAGGACTGAGCTAATATAGTCAAGCATGTAATATTTAACTATAACTACTACTATTTAGCAGTATCTTTTAAAATTAAAAACATGCAGTCCATTTGACCAAACAATTCTATATCTAAGTATAGCTAGGATTTGGACAAATGCTCTTGTACAAGGATGTCCATGGAAGCATTATTTGTAATAAGGAAAAATGGAAATTGTGTAAATATATAGGGGAGGAGTTAATAAAATGTGGTAGATACACACAATGAAATACTTCATAACAGCTCCAAAGAGTGAGGTAAAGTTACACGTATTGATGTGGAAAAATCGCCAAGATGTTAAGTTAAAAATCAAATTATGGAATTATGGGTATAATATAATTGCATATATCAAAAAGAGAATCATAAAATTACATAACTCTACATTTATTTATAGTTGAATATAATATAAATTTTGTATGTTTATATGTTCACATAAAAAAGTCTAGAAGGATATATGCTGCATTATTTTACAGAGAAGTGGGTTAAACAGGACCGTGGGCGGTTCTCTATTTATAAATGTTTTATAAAAATGTATCAATATAATGATTGCATAATTTAAGAAAAATTTTAAAAAGTGTGAGAGTCACTAATCGATTACAGAAGGGGGAATGCATTGAGCTTGAAAATTAGTTATGTAATTGTGGTCAGAATGAGGAAAACAGACAAGTAGGTTTTTGTTCTTTCTTAAAGACTAGTTTTCACCCATTCATTATAGTAAGAACTTTTTTCTTCATTTTTTCAAGTGAGCAAGTGATGGAGAAAGATTTTTAAAAAACATTTTTGTAGTCAACATCACAAGCAGAACATCCAAGAACTCCCACATTTTGTTCTTTCAAAACTCATTATTGATAATAGTTCCTATACTTAAACCAAAAAGAACAAAAACGGTCGATTGATTACATCCACGGCCAGAGGTTTCTTTTGCTACTGTAAGTATCCCACTCACTTCCTTGAGAGAAAAAAGCAAAACAAAACAAAGTAGCATAGCAGATTATTAAATTCATATCGTATGTTATTCCTAAGTGAGAGTCACTTTTCAAAAGTCCTGAGTGCAATCTTGTCTTGATATACAACTTCACTCCATGCCTTGAAGTCATTGGCACATCTCCAAAGAGACCAAACAGAACTTCAAATATGATTTCAGATCACTGAGGGAACAGGGGCCAAGTGAGACTGATTTTGCTTTAAGTGACTGGAGTTGGCCCCGCATGACAATTCTGGGGGCTGTGCTGTGCCAGTGAAGGGGTGTCACCTGGATTCAAAGCTAAGCTAAACCAAGAGCTCAAGGGAACAAAGCGGGAAAGAGGCGCGCTCCTCCAACAGCTGTGTGCCTGTGTCAGCCCAAGTGACAGCCAGGAGCAGCTGTGCCCAGAGCCCACATGTGTCCCCGTGGGAAAGCCAGCTCAGAACTAACAGGAAGAAAAAGTGACTCCTGCGATTTCAGAAAAGCAACCTGATCCTCTTATGGAAAGTGATGGCCTTTGCAGTTTTTGCTAAGGGTTAGAGAGAATCTAAGGAGAGATCCTCCGTGCCCCCCACCCCCCCCACCCCATCCTCAAACTCAGCCCTTCAGGAGGCAGAGGGGCCCTGACAAAAACCGACACAAAACTTCTGAGCCAGGGAAGCAAGTCCTTCCGCATGACAGGTGCTTAAGACCCCGCTGTTGTGTGGTTTTGCTCTTGGTGCCTGGAAGAGCTTGCTTGCTCTGCCTGGCTTCCCTGTGAAACCCTCAACACCGAACCAGAGAGCTGGGAGCTGGGAGCGTGGTGATCATCGGTCTCATGGCATTGCCAAGAAGAAAGTCTTTTCAAACGCTCCAAGGGGACGCCGTGTGATGAGCAGAAAGCAGGGAGGGGTTGGGAGTGGTGAGGAGGCAAGTTCGGGACCCCAGGGGCCCAGGCCGTGGAGAAAAAGTGTTCGGAAGCAAAATGCTTTCCATCCTCCCCAGTGCCTTTGGTGATCCCCGGGCTCTGCTTCCCACTTCAGGACCAGGGAAGGCATGCGACCCACACAGCCAGAGAGGAAACAGTATCCCTGCTAATACCGAAGCCACGGGCATGGGAATGCTGGATAGGTTTACGGCGTCCAGACATAAAGGGGCCTCTGTGATACAGCCCTGGGATTGGACATTAGAACTGTTTCTGGGGTATGTGTGTGTGTGTGTGTAATTGTTTTTAGTTTAGTTTTTTTTTCAGCTAGGCAAGGAATTCACACGGCTCAAGAAGCAGAACATATTAGCATATTTTTTACCATTTTATAACCTCCCATTGTTTGAGCATATAAGGATTAATTCAACCAGTAGCCTGTAGATGGACCTTAAATTATTTCTAGTCTTTAGTCATCAAGCAGTAAAGCAAAGAATAACATTGCCACGTCGCCTGTATGCAAATTTTCTATATGATAGATTTCCAAAAGTACAATTACAGGGTCAAATGACAAGTGGTTTTTGAGAGATGTGGCCAAATCATTCTAGATCTCATAAACCAGAAACTCATTTCACTTAGCATTATACTGTCTAGCTCCATTCAAGTTGTTGCAAATCCAACCAATGATTTAAAAAAAAAAATTGGTTACTCTATTTTTTCATATTTAGGACTCTCATCTTTTCTATTTGTTTGCTGTGCTTTCTAGCTTTTCATTTGTTTCAAGGATTTATAATTACTTGAAAATGAAAACACTTGTACAATGGCTGCTTTAGCATTGTCATCAGCTAAGATTTTGGACTGTGTCCAAGACATTCTGAGCACTGGGTGACTCTGAGTCTTACTTACATCTTCTGTTTTAACAGGCAGTCAGCCTGTTTAGGTCGAGAATGCATGTCCTGGTCTTCTCTGTGGGCTGCAGTTCAGATGTCCGTGTCAAAGCCTTGGCCGTGCTATATGGCATGACCCACCGTGTGTCGACTCCCGGGGCCAGCCTGGAGCTGAGTGATGTTTCAGATCGGTATTCAGTTTTTCTGTCCTTTTAAACCATTGCTGTGTTGTTTCTTGTCTGTTTTATGTACAGGTCACTGACACTTCTGCCCTGGATTTCATACACAGATTGAGAAACTCACTCTCTATTGTTCTCTCCTCCATATAATCTTCCCCACTGTGTTCTAGCTGGGAGGGGAAGGATATCACCTCCTTGTTGCAGGAGGAGGGATGTCTCCTCCCTGTTGCTCCTGGTAAGGAGGGGAAGGGGCAAGCCTTTGTTTGTTTGTTTGCCAGGTGACTACTGAACAGAATATGCAGATGTGGTCAATATGTTTTTGCCCTGCTGAAAATTTTGGTTCTTTGGCTACAGAAAGAAGACTTTCTTTGGTTTTTAAAATTCTGTACCCATGGTGTTTCTGGGTGGTCCTCTCCAGAGCTCATGCTGCCATATATAGGACATGAAAAATTTAACAAAACAAAGCAAAGAACAAATAAAACCCAGGGATTCACTGCTGGAAAGGTTCTTGAACCTGGGAGACCCTTGCCAGACTATCTTCTTTTCTGTAACTTCTCAGTCTTCTGTCAGTTGCTTTATGAAATTTGTCCAGGGCTTTTTGGTGTCATTAGTGGGAGGAACAGGTTGGAATGTGCTCATTCTATCTAGACTGGAACCTAATCTAGAACATCACTCTATCTGGTCGTGGAGATCCACTCATCTTTGAAGAATCTACTCTTTACCCACTTCACCGGTCCCTGAAAACCCTTGCAGGTCATCTCTCTGAGTCTGAGTCACTCAGTTTGGATCGTGGTCAGGGACGTTTTCTGATCCTACCTCTCTGTCCAGCAAGGGATGCGGGGGTCTCCTAACTCCAGCTCCACTTGTCTTCCACCTGGGTGAGTTGAAGGCTTTCCAGCCTTTGTAAACCATGCTATCCCCATAAGCCATGGCTATTAGGTAGTAAGTCTTGGATCAGTCCCCATGTTTACTCCAGAGGGCAAATATCAATGCTTAGAAGCAGCTGGTTAAGTCCATAAGAAGGAAATACTTGCATAACCACCTCATAATATGCAAAATCCTCTCCCACCAAGTCTTCGAGTTTCATATTATTCTGCCTCTTCTAAAATCCTGCTCCTAAATTAGTCTCCCACAAGGCTGTCAGTCAAGGAAAGGGACCCATCCCCAATCCCGCTGAGTCCCAGACACCTCCTTGCCGGCTAGTGCTCTAGGTCTCCCCCTGCAGGACTTAATTATGTTCTCAGTCAAGGAAAGTGACCCATCCCCAATCCCGCTGAGTCCCAGACACCTCCTTGCCGGCTAGTGCTCTAGGTCTCCCCCTGCAGGACTTAATTATGTTCTCAGTCAAGGATCCTTACCTGAAGCCCTTTCTGTTTTTCTCTATGTCTAGGTTTTTTCCCCTATGTCTAGGTTTTCCCCCCCTTTTTCTCGCATCTCTTCCTTTTTAACAAACAAAAAACCCATTATATAAACAACAGAAGCAAACAAGAACAACCATCAAGCGAAAACTTTCTTCACCTTGCTATTTTCCTTGGGCTACCCTCACTTCTTTTCTTTCCAGACAAAGTTAGTTTATTCATTAGAAATTATTTTTATTTATTTTCCAGCGTTATTAATGTATGATTGTCTTACATCACTGTGTAAGTTGAAGGTATACAGCACAATGGTTTGATTTGCATGTGTTGTGATCACAACTATAGCAACGTGATCACAGCAGTGATCTCACTGCTATAGGTTCAGCTCATCATCTGAGATGAGTTCATCATCTCATAGTAGAGACACTAAAAAGAGAAAAAGGGAAGAAAAAAAATTTTTTCTTTGTAATGAGAGCTCTGAGGATTTATTCCCTTAATAACTTCCCTGCATATCATACAGTGTTGTTAACTACAATCATCACACTGTGCATTACATCCCTCGTATTTCTCTGTCTTGTAACAGGAAGTTGGTACCTTTTGACCAACTCTCTTCAGTGCTCCCCTCCGCACCCCTGCCTCTGGTAGCCACAAATCAGACTCCTTTTTCTGGAGATTTTTTTGTTTTGTTTTGTTTTTAGATTCCACACATAAGTGAGATCATACAGTATTTGTCTTTCTCTGATTGACTTATTTCACATAGCATAAGCCTTTAAGGTCCATCCATGTTGTTGTAAATGGCAGGATTTCTTTGTTTCTTTATATCCTGCAAAGTTTCTTAAAAGAACAATCTGTGAGTTTTCATATCCCACTTTCCAGCTTTCCTAAACCTACCACATCATTAACCCCCCCCCCCCCCCCCCCCGCATCAAGGTCCGCAGCAACCTGAATAACGCCAATCCCAGTGAGGACATCTTAGCCTGCTGAGCTCACTGTTTCCCAAAAACTCTCAATTCTTGGGCCGCCTGGGTGGCTCAGTGGGTTAAAGCCTCTGCCTTCAGCTCAGGTCATGATCCCAGGGTCCTAGGATCAAGCCCTGCATCGGGCTCTCTGCTCAGCGGGGAGCCTGCTTCCCTTCCTCTCTCTCTGCCTGCCTCTCTGACTACTTGTGATCTCTGTCAAATAAATAAAATCTTAAAAAAAAAAAAAAAAGCTCTCAACTCTTGTGCCTCTGTGACCCTTCTCTCTTCTTCCCACCTCTCTAACAGTTCTTGGTCTCCTTCATGGTTTTCTCCACCACCTTATCTAACCTCCTCTGGTTATCTCCTTCAACATGAATTATGATAATGATAATATTAATAACAACCAACTGCCATTTCTATTTAGCTCTTTACCAAGTTCTAGGCTAGGTACTTGGAAAGAATTATTACATTAAATATCATATATTCTCATTAAAAGCCCACATTAAAGTCCATTGTGGAAATATGGACACTTAGAAATGTCAGGCTATTTGCCCAAGTTCATGCAAGTTATCCTATGACAGAGAATGCATTTGTGAGTTTTCTCAGGCTGTGCATCCTTGGTCAATTTCTCAGTTCACTTCATATCATCTCCTTGAATTATCTTGTTTGCTTTCGTGGTCTTTAATGAGTGACATCTATGAGATGTTTTTGGCACTGGTTTCCCAACTCCTAACCAAGCTTCCTTTTGAACGTGTCAATCTGGGTGACCATAGCAACTTTTAATTCACCCTGTGTCTGTCTCTCCTCATATTCCTCTCTCCACCATGCCTGATCATCCTTCAGTATTCTAGGTCTTTGGAACCAGGATAGCCAGCATCCACCCACTGTACAAGAGACACAGAGCACTCCTGACTCTTCCTCTCTCCTTTGCTCATCGTTTATCGTGATGTCTGTGAAGTTTGCTTCCTGTTTCTGGAATACTGCTTTTCTTCTTTGCTCAACTTGTAGTCTCAGATCCAGGCTCTGAAGTAGGAAGTAAGGAGACCTGGTAGGAATCCATTGCCATAGTCAAAGGGAAGTTCACTTAGTCAACTCCTACTTCAAACTTTGAGACTTCAAACTTTAGACTACTTAGACACCATATTCTCCAGAAAAGCTCTCCTGCAAAGAACGAGCCACTTTTGTAGGCTCCTATTACACCCTGGGTACACCCACTTATGATAATTCTTGTTATAATACCTGTATCAATATTACCTCTTTTGTTTCTCTTTCCCCACATACTTCCAGACAGGTAGCCTCTCAAAGGGACAACCAGGTTCCATTCATGTTGGCACCTTTGGTGCATGGTGCCTGTGCAAAGGAGCTGCTCTAGGCATCTGTTGGCATGACAGTATGCTCACTGTGTGGCAGAGCTGGGTTTTCTCCATGGAAGATTACATGCTTCTATATATAGACAGTTGAAGCTCCTTTAATGCAAGAAAGCAGGGAGCAGGGAGTGTGTGTGCATGGTGGCTTTGTAATGTGTCCACTTGCCTAGACTGAGCTACAGTTCCCAGAATGCTTTCCCTTGTCTGTTCTGGGTTAGGATGGGTCCCAGGAGAGACACTGTGGGAGATGTGCAGGGTGGAAGTGAAGGAAGAGCCATGATGTAGCTCACACATGGCTGTTGTCTGCTGGCTCCTCTTGTTGGCGTGGGGCAGCAGCCAGGTCTGCCGCTGTTCCTCCTTCTCTTGCATTCTCCTTTGACTTCTCTGACTCCTGGGCCAACTCCGCCATGAAGGGCACCAGCTTGTCCTACAGGACATCAACACCAGCAAAGTCAACGGCAGCAGGAATTGATAGGGGTTTCTGTCTGTCCTTATGGGTTCCAACTAGTCTTTGCTTTTCCACTGCCTGACCTGTGGACAAAAGCTTTATGGAGACTGATGAGCTCCCACAATTTTGTAACATAAAAATCCTGTAACAAAGTTATCTGTCTGTGTCTATACCGGTCCCCATGCATATGTGTGCATGCAGATATATACACACATGTGTTACTTCCTGGTGATCCTGCTTATCTGAGTGAACTATGACTGATATGGGTGGGGGGGGGTCACTGGGCAAAAGTCAAGATACATCAGAAACAATGGCAATTCATCTGGCTTTGCTAAAAGCCATTGCAATAAGAACAACAACAACAACAACAACCACAACAACACAATCATCAGATCTCCATGATAGCTCTTCACTTCCTCCCAGGAGAACCAGAGTCATTCCTGAGCCTTTGGAGTCAGAAAAGCTGGATTTTAAGGCTGGCTTCCCTGTTTTCCAGCTAGTTTGTTGGGCAAACTCTTAATCTCAGTTTCTTCGTGTTTAAAGTGGAAGGAACAGTTGTATCCACCTCACATGTTCATGTAGGATTAAGAAAGAGATAATCTCCATGAAGTTCTTGAGTATGTGACTGGCATGTAATTGATGTTTTAACAAAGTTAGCTAATATCAGTTATAAAAAATACATAATGACTTGTAGATACCACTTTTGTCCTCAATTTATATTCCACTGATTTACATTTATACCCGTAACTCAAAAATTACATTTATGAAATACATGCACACTCCCTAAATTAAAGATAATGAATATATTTTGAGACTATCCCTAGTCGTTTATGGGTTCAAGAAGTTAGAATAATTAAAAAGTCAGAAATATTGATAAGATACAATCAAAGATTAAAATGATATAGTCAGCTTGTGCTGATAATGTAAACTCAGGGTTCTAGAGCCCCTTCATTCCTTTCGCTCTTCCAGAAATCCTCCTTCAGTCTTAGAGTTTTAAATTCCACTTGCTTTAAAAATGGAATCAATCCATGAATTTAAAAGAACCTTATAAATTATTAGCTTTATATTTGCCTCTTCTTTCCATTTTAACTTCTTAGGGAGTTATTTAAGAAAACACAGATATGGGGCGCCTGGGTGGCTCAGTGGTTTAAGCCGCTGCCTTCGGCTCAGGTCATGATCTCAGGGTCCTGGGATTGAGCCCTGCATCGGACTCTCTGCTCAGTGGAGAGCCTGTTTCTCCCTCTCTCTCTGCCTGCCTCTCTGCCTACTTGTGACCTCTCTCTCTGTCAAATAAATAAATAAAATATTAAAAAAAAAAAAGAAAACACAGATATGGCATTCATAGTCAGTTTAAATATCGATCCTTCCAGAAGGCTTCCATGACCTACCAAAATGAAGAATTAAACACAAGTCTTCCAAGTCCATCCCACTGGCTGTCAGGGATGAGGCTTGCAGGAATATGCAAACCAGGGAGTAAGAGAAGGTCTTAGAATGATTGGACTTTTCTTTTTGCCATTTGGAACATTTGATTTTTCTGAGTTCTCTTTGTTTATGAATTGAAAATACTTTTGTTTATTAAGCTAATTAAATTATTTTAAGAACATAAACAATGCGAGATAAGGGACTCAAACATTGTGAGCCTCTCTGTCTCTCTCTGTGCTAACAAACGGTCCGTGTCATAATAAAACAAGTCTATTTCTAAATAAGGCAAAAACGACTGAGTCTTGTCTGGTGAAGCAAGACGCCGAACACAGCATCCCGCTGGGTCTGCTGCCCCGGCTGCATCCTGGGAACTTCATGAAACTCAGTATTATGTAGCAGAGACTAACGGTCACTTCCCAGATCACAAAACACAGTGTTCTTGATATTTGCTTGTCACCCCTCAGGGAGCGGGGAAGGCTCCAGATTGTGAGAACCTGAAGAAAGGTCTTCCCCTTATCTCCTGAGACTGTGATAATCTGAATTTATTCATGTTCTTGCCTCCTAAGCCCATAGACACCTTGAGAGAACTACATAGTTTATAGTCCCACCTGGCATATAGGAGGCATTACACATTAATTTTATTCTATAGGATAGAGAAACAATTTGCAATGTTTTGGGGTTTCTTTTTGAAATGAAACTTTAGTTCAAATATAATCCTATACAAAACACCAAGTTATGAGATAAAGTAAAGACAGAGAGAGCTACAACCAGCCCCTCTTTCTTTCCTGTCCAACGAGCTTCTTAGGAGTCCTCAGGCCAGTGTCTTGAAGATAAAGGTGAAATGAAAATTCTTGTATTTCTAAATGCTACTTTCTGAAAAACCCAATGTAATATTCCCCAGGCCCAAGAAGATGGCAGGGAGGGGTGTAGGTGTCTTAGACAGGGGCATAAAATATTCATTCTGCTTGGTGCGTCTTGGAAAGTGTGCCTCAATACTGGGCACTGCACATGACTTAGGGGTTCTGAATCCCACTTGGCTCAAGTTGCATGTCCAAGGCCACCTCCTGAAGGAGACAGGTCTCCAAGGGCAGGGATCACGGGCCCCGTATATACTACTCTCTTTCCTATCTCTATCTGCCTGCCTGTCCATACACATGCCTCCTTCCTCAACTTGATTCAATACAGCTCTGGGGAATTCACAGGAAGCATTTTGTTTACCTAGAATCCAGGAGCATAAGGCATGCCAGGGAAATCAACACTTTTAGGGATGTGAAAAGAATTAGCATTTGAGTTGCTACCCTGGGGCACATAACATTCTTCCATTGGAAAAAAAGCCTGGAAGAGTTTAGAATAGATCCTCTCTCTTCAAGAAACTCATGGTGTCTTGGGCTATGGATTTATCTCCAGGCCTAGATGGTGCCATGCTTATTGCGGCGCTGTTTGGTGCAAGAGTTGGGCTCTTAGGGGGCTCCTGGGTGGCTCAGTGGGTTAAAGCCTCTGCCTTCGGCTCGGGTCATGGTCCCAGGGTCCTGGGATCGAGCCCCGCATGGGGCTCTCTGCTTGGCAGGGAGCCTGCTTCCTCCTCTCTCTCTGCCTGCCTCTCTGCCTAGTTGTGATTTCTCTCTGTCAAAGAAATTAAAAAAAAAAAAAGAGCTGGGCTCTTACCATACCTGGGACTGCTGATCGTCCTGAGAATATGGTCATGATGCACAAGACATGGTCTAGTCTGTTCTTAAGTCTTTAAGTCAAATTTTAGGAATCCAAGGAAACCTGTGTGTCATGAGCCCAAAGATGCAATTCAGAGATGAAAGGCAACACTTTTCCTGCTGTTCAGGGGAGGCCCAGGTTACAGGAAGCGAGGTCTCCATAAGCGGGGTTCCCTCTTTTGTCAAGTCCGCTTGTTGCCTTTTGGGCTCTCTGATGTCCTGGGTGATTTGCCGGTCAAGAGGGTGAAAGGAATGGTGCCACAAAACCCACTTTATGAAGATGCAGCATCGTTCTTGACTTCTGGCTCTTATTCCTGAGTGTATGGTAAAGTAAAACCTCCACAAGTGGGTCCAGTCTCTGGTGGGTTCCAGAGACTGCAGCCATGGGACTCGCATTCGAGATGATAGTGTGGTGCCCATTGTTTCCTGGTTCGGTGACAGAGGGTGTGAACAGCCAGATGATAGCCAACAGACAGTGAGAAAGCTAACACTCATGATAGGTACTATGAGGTACACAATACCTGTCACTTGACTTCTCCCTCAAAACTCTGTCTATTATGCTTTCTCCATTCTTCACCAGGAACCCTTGTCTGGGACACACATGATTATGAAGATCCTTCAGATAAGAAAGAACAGAGGCCCCAGAAAGGATGTGTGTGGACACTTTCCAAGTGCTTTCTCTCACACCTATCACAGCCAGGATGCAGAATTTTCTATTTTCTTCTTTTTGATGTTGCCCAGGCAAGCATACCAACATGTCTGCTGTCCCTACCCTTGGGTGTGGGGAGCAATGCCCTCCCAGGGAAGGGGAGAAGAAAGAAGTGATGGTGTCCCCTTGTCACCAGGACCTTTTCCAACTTGACTTGCTGGCCCAATGTTGGGTTCCTCAGCACCATCTCGGGCTCTCCTCCCCCCTCCCTCCTCCCCTTCTCTTCTCCTTCCAGCTCCAGACTGCTGTGTTAAACCGGCAGAAGATGGTTTCAGTGGGCTTCTTCTCAAAAATCTTTCTTTCCTCTTTTGCCTTTCCTTAAGAAGTCCAGGTGCTAGAGGGGTTGGGTGGAGGGACCGCAACGTTCCAGATTCAGGTAAGAGGGGGGCTGAGGTCCACAGATGCGGATGGACCTCCCCTCCTTGTTTTCAATGCCTGTCTTGATAACAACCTTAGTTTCCAAAGAATCCAGGGCAGAGAATGAGAAACAGCTGCCCAGCATATCTGGAAGGGCAGCGGCAGGCTCAGCAGCTGTGGTTGGCAGTAAGCAAAGCTCCTGGCAGGGGCGGGAAGGAAGCTGATATCAGAGGAGAGGTGGATGGGGGCACTGGGAAGCATCTTCAAGGAGTTCTGTCAGCAGGAAACACTGAATCCTTAACCCCCAGCTCCTGAGATCCCCCCATCTGGACTGCTCAGTCTTCCTGGTGACTTTTCTGCTCCCTTCTCTGTGTCCGACCTCTGCCTTCCACTTGGTCCTCTCTCTGGCCTCCATGAAGACAGTCTCTCCCCCAGGACAGAGAGCCCTTTGCTGCTCTTCACAACCAGTCTGGTCCCAGAGAAAGGCAGCGGGGTGTCCAGCAGAGGCAGACCCTTCTTTTAGCATCGGGATGAGGACCTGAGTTTAAAGCGGTCCCCAAACCACCTTATGGACTCCCCAGCTGAGTTACCAGGGAAGGCCATTTAAATATCGGAATGCACTACTTCGATTCCTGAGCCCTCCCAGAATTCTCTGGGCTGCCACCTGCTTGTTTCAGAGGCTTTGGTGCTCCCCCCGGGGCAGGAAGCCCCCCAGCGCACATGCTCACATCTGCTGGGGCACCAATGGAGAAATTCTGCCGCCTGGCATGCTGGGAGGAAGAGCTCATGAAACAGATTGTAAAGCCCTGGGCCATGACTCGCTCTCCTGTGACTTGGCACTTACGTAGCTTTTTCCACTGGTGCAGGCTGAGCAGGAGGCCAGGCCTCAGATGGCCACCATGCCCAAACCATACTTGTGAGGGTCTAGTCCTTTGCCCCTTGGTTCTGCCCCCAGACCCCCCAGAGTGTTGACTGAGTGGAGCTGTGTTTGACACCAAGGGGGCACGTTGGAGGCCATCCCTCTTACACATTCCAAACGTGAAATGGCCTGAATCTGTGGGCCTGGCTCCAGGAGGCCTAGAGGCATGATGCTAGTTCCCAGACGGGCCCGTCCTGGTCATTGGGTGTGAATCTGCTTCTCCCCGTGGCCGCCCCACCAATACCAGGCTCCTGGCTGTTGGCTGGGGCTTCGCATTCCACCAGGGCAGTGTCGGAGCTGCAGGAGTGCACGTTTCCGGCCTGCGGGGGATGGGCTCCCGGCCAGCTTGTTCCAGGCCCTCCTGGGAGGCTGCAGTCACAGCTGTGATGACTTCATGACTCTCAAATGGCAGAGGGGCCTGGAACAGGGACGGATTGTATTCGCAGGGTGCAAGCAGCGAGTGTGGAAGAGACTGGGCAGACTGGCCCTCCCGCCTGTTGGGTTTGGAAGTCACTCCTATCTCCAGCAGAAACTCCCTGAGGGCCTCCTCCCCTCCTCCAAAAGCCCCTTTAAAAGGTTAAGAGTCAGTGGGGCCCTCCTTAGCTGGAGTGATGTGGAGAAAATGTTAAAGGCCAAATCTTTTGGTGGGTTTGCTGGTTTTAGGGGGAACAACGAAAAGTTCATTTGAATCTGTAAATGGGCTCAAGTCTGGGTTTGAGCTAGTTGGGGTCTAGTGGTAATAGATGGCTATTTCCTCATTAGCTTGTCTGCCCCACCCAGGGGGACAGTCTATCAGGAATCGCAGCTACCAGACCGCCCCTGACCTCCCCAGAGCCTTGCCTCACCAAGGTCCAGATCATGTGAGAACCAAGACCTGGACACCATGTCACTGGATTTTCAAACTTCCTGGCATTTCACTGTGGAGACAATGGTCTTGGCCATGACTGGGGTCGGGGGAGGAACACATGTACACAGACTGTCAGATACGATTACACTGATTGCAGCGTTGTTTGCAATGACGAAAATTGAAATAACCTAAATGTCTATCAGCAGGGGAATGGGTAAATAAAATGTGGTGTATTTATATGATGAAACTGGATGCAGCAGTTAAAATAAATAACCAGCCTGGCATAGAGCTCAAAAAAGAAGCAAATGAACAAGTTGTAGAATGATAACTACAGGATGAAACTATTTGTGTAAAGAGAGAGAGAGAGAGAAGAAAAAAAAAGAAAAATCCTTACAAAGTGCAAGGCAATGTTATATTTTCCATTCTGTCCTCCGTAGAGATATACATTTATATTTTTATAAATTTATATTTATATAAATTATTTATATAAATATATATAACTGAACTCTAAACCCCACACCATCTATGAGAGGGTGGGAGGGACTGAAATTGGGGAAGGTGGCCAAAAGTTCCTTTTGAGTAAACATTCTAATGTTTAAGGGGAGAATGATTTCACTTCTTTCTTATGTAATTAAAAATTCATTATAAAGTAGAAGAAAATGAGGTGTTAGTGGTTTGCAAACTTAACCCATCCAGATTTAGCAGATGTGGAGCTTTTAGGGTTTGACCTCGTTGGGGATAGTCAGTGGTTTGGGTTCTTTTTTTTTCTTTTCCTCTGCTGAGATGCAGCAAATTGATATGATGTAGAGGGTGAGACAAGACAGCATGAGTGTGTGTTCTTAAATCAACAGGTGAAGCCATTAGGTAACATGCAAAAGGTCTTTCCTAAGTAGTTAGTCTGTCATACTGTAGCCCTGCTGAGCCACAGGGCCATCATCTTGTCCCACCAAATATGGGGAGGGGGGGAGGTGCAGCACTCATTGCTGTCACTGGGCCATCTACAAGGGGCTGGGGCCATGTGAGCAGATGTGGTAGACTACACGTAGTCCTGACAGCTCCCTTTGCCCTTTCCACTTGGAAAATCTTGCAAGTTGATGGAAGTCAGCAATGCAAACACCACATTGGAAATTCACTTTATTTGGCAATTGAGTGAATAACATAGCTCAGACTTCTGCAAGCTTGGATGTGGTGACTATTAAAGTCACAGACATTTTCAAATACAAGGTGACATTTCATGTGTGTTTGTGTGTGAATTAAGAATATAGAATTTTAAAGATAAAAGAAAAATGCTTTTTTGTAGAGAACATTGAAAATCAGAAATGATAGCTGCTTTCAAAAACAATATTTTCCCTAACTTATAATAATTGTGTTTTCATTGTCAAAAATGTAGCAGTTAAAGAAAAGTATAAATAACAGAATTAAAAGCAGACACAAATGGAGCAGTAGCCAATTCTTGATGACTTGGTTATGCATGTTACTATTATTAATATCACAAAATCGCCATCCTACCAGTCATACTATTTCATAGCCTTTTCTTACCCTGGTGTTATTAATTTCAGAAAGTCCGTCACTCCCCAAATTTCCCTCATACCCTTTTCTAGTCAATATTCTACCCCTGAGGCCTCAATGACCACTGATCAGATCTCTATCACTAGACTTTTTCCTTTTTCAGAATATCCCATAAATGGGGTCATACAATCTGTGGCCTTTGTGACTGGCTTCTTTCACTTGTAATGTTTTTGAGATTCTTCCATGTCGTTGCATGGATCAAAAGTTGATTTGTTTTTATTGTTAAATAGAATTTCATCATATGAAATGTATTTATCCAATGACCACTTTTGGGATTTGCTGAACTCTTGGAATCTGTGGGTTGAGGTCTTTCATCCCTTCTGGAATGTTCACGGAGATCATTTTTTTTCAAATATTGCTTCTGCCCCAATCTGTCTCTCCTCTTTTTCTGGAACTCACATTGCAGCTTTGCTACTGCATTTGATTGGGTTCCTACATCTCTTATGCTTTGCTCTGTTCTTTCCACTGTTTTTCTCTCTGTGCTTCAATTTGGATCTTCTCTATTACTTTCAACTACGCTGTATTTTTTCTAGTTCTTGAATATTTATGATGTCTTTGCCATAAGGCTTATGTAGATAGAACCTGAAAATGTGTTCCTGACCTTCTTTCATATGGTTAACTCTAGTCATCTTCTACACTTCTCTCCCTTAGGAATATACCTTCTCTGATCTTCAAGATGAGGCCACAGTCCCTGTCACACATGTTCAAACTACCACACACCTTTCCTTCTGAGTACCAGCCAAAGTTTCCATTTCATTGGCATTTTACTTAACTGTGGAATTGTTTGCCTCCTTGTCTGGACCATGAGCTCCCCACAGCAGGCGTGTTGAACATAGCCCTCTTTGTTTTTTTATTGTTTCCCCTCCATAGCCTGGTGACTGAATTATCATAGGATCTTAATATTTTTGAAATCAATGTGGACTTAGGGGCCTGCCTCCTGAGATTGTTCCAGTTGCCTCATCATAGCTCAGAGTATGTCATCTGTGCCTTTATACCAAGCCTCCCACCCTCAGTGATTTTTTTTTTTTTGTAGATTTTATTTATTTAGTTGAGATGGAGAGAGAGGGACCAGAGGAAGAGGGACAAGAAGACTCCATGCTGGACTCAGAGTCTGACACAGGGTTCAATCTCACAACCCTGAGATTATGACCTGAGCTGAAATCAAGAATCAGATGCTCAACCAATTGAGCCACCCAGGTGCCCTGACTCAGTGATGGTTTTTATGGTAACATTTCCTATGTACTGATCCAGTTGACTTCAGAAATGGAAGAGCCAAACACTTATAGGAGGACACACTGGAGAATCTTCTGCTGTAGTATAGATAGAAAACCATGTGAAAGCAGAGAAACAGTTTGAACGTAACTATAGTAGACAACCCTTGGACTCATGGGAAACTGCTTACTCTTTTAGCTGAATTCTCAGCTATAAACTTCTAATTTTGTGGCTTGACATAACATTTCTCATTTCTGGGAAACAACTGAACCAATTCAAAAAACTTCAGTTTCTTGTGACTACCATTAAGTTGCCACATTGCTTTCTTCTCATTGCTGTGTCTTGGGAGAACACAATTTATTTGTCCTACCTTTCCCTTCTTTGCTTTTTCTTTCCCCTCTCTTTCCATACCTCCTTCCCTGAGGAAGACAAAAAAATCTCTAAGTCCAAACAGTGAAATTAGTATTTCAACCTAGGAAGTCTTACAGATGCATTCCAGAGGACATAAAGTTTCAACTGGCAGAGAAAAGTGAAGTAGGATTTCCTACATAATGAGTCTATTGCACAGGAAGTGGGGAACTCCCTGTGATCTATCCACAGCATATGGAAATTTATGAATCTACAGATAATAAGGGTATGGAGAAAAAAAAAGATAAGAGTAGGAATAGCTCAGATTTACTTATGGCATGCATCTTCTCACTTAATCCTCCCATTTATCTGCACAGGAAGTTATAGCAATTGTCCATTTATCAAGAAGGGAACAAGATACTCAGAGCAGGACATCTGTGTAAGACTGAGAGGAAAATCATGGAGGATATGGATGGTGCTACTTTAATTTATGTTACCCCCCTTTTTTTTAAGGGAAATTGCACTGTTAGCAAATCTAGCTTGCCAATGCATAGCTCTGACCAAGTTCCTCTACTCTTTAAAACATCCAGTGGTCCCTTAACCAATTTTCTAACAAAAGCCAGGCAAGTTTACATTATCATGTGACTTCTAGATGGCTTGCTGTTCTGGTGCACAATGGGAATTTCAAAAGGGCTGTGTGTCTCTAACTTGCTGGCCAGGGAATGCATTTTCTTCTGGAGCATCTTCCAGTTTTCCAGTGACCTTGGGCATTCTGGCTTATAAAAGAAAATTAAGTGACTAAATCTTGTTCCTCATACCTTGGTTTATTCCCTTCTGACTATTTTGAAGGTTTTTCAGGGACCAAAAAAGCACTGTGAATGAAAGAAGCAAGAAAATGAAGTAATGCATGAGAACCTGCCTTCCGCAGTAGCATGAGGGGTGGAGGCTGACATGCTGGGAAGTACGTCCAAAGGAGAAAGTAGCTGCTTTCATGTGAAATGTAGAATTGCTTTGGAATTGCGAGAGATTTTGATATTCCAAGAGAATTTGGGAATCTGAGTTTTGATTCAAACTAGTTTTATTTTTAAAGGATAGCAACGAACGCATGTTAAAAGTTCTATGTGGGTGAAAACTGGGTGAGCCAAGAATAACACATCCACACACTGTATTTGTTTGGTTCGTGGACAGCCAGTTTGTGACTTCTGCTCTACATAACAGGATCTCGGTTTCCCTTTTCTGCTTTCTCTCTAAAATAACACAAAGTTGTGAGTATGAACTTCTTATTTTAGGGGGCAGCATGTCAATTATTTTTCAAGATTAAAAATAAATAAGCATCACACTCACACATGTACATATATACAAATGGAAAGTGCAATCACACCCAATGTTTTCTAGATTTATCTTCATTTTGCAGTTTGCTAGTTTTATGACTGGGCAGCGAAGTGCTCTTCTGTTCCACACTCGTTAAGGGACCACGTGCAGTATGTGATAGTGGTCAGCACTCTTCAATCACAGGCCCCCCAGATCAATGGGTGCTTGATTTGAACTACTTTTTATAGGATCTATTTGTATGTGTAAGATTGGTGGACTTTTCTGGGTATCCATATGTCTGCAACTAATGCCTTCTACAATATCCGCAGAGGAAGATGAAATTTATATTGTAGGATGTGCTCATTTGCAGTCACATGGGTAAGAAATCGACAGAAGTAGGAAACTGGACAGAAGAAAAGACATTAATATTCTCCCTAAGAAGTTCCATACTTGGGGTGCCTGGGTGGTTTAGTAGGTTAAGAGTCTGCCTTCAGCTCAGATCATGATCTCAGGGTCCTTGAGATCAAGTCCCACATTGGGCTTCCTGCTCAGGAAGCTTCTCCCTCTGTCTTCTCCCCTCTGCTCATACTCATGCTCGTGCTCTGTTTCTCTCTCAAATAAATAAATACCATCTTAAAGAGAAAGAAAGAAAGAAAGAAAGAAAGAAAGAAAGAAAGAAAGAAAGAATTTCCATGCTTTTTAAAGTAGCAATAAACCATTCCTCTTAATCCCATTTATGTAGAGCTCTGGTTAAAATACTAGTCGGGCACATTTTCTGCCAGTGTGGAGAAGGCTGTTGGCGTGTCTACTATTTGGATAAGATTGGATGTGGCCATTGTGCTTGTGCTGGATAAATCTCCCCTACCCTCTCCCACCTGTAATCAAGCTTCATCTCCTCTAACTGCCTTGTCCTCCCTTCCTATGGAGCGTTACTCATTTCCTTTTCTGTGCATCTTGGTCAGAGCTATGCATTGGCAAGAGTGCATCTGGTGCAATGGGGCCCATGAAACACTGCAGGAGAATAACATTCCTCCTGATGCATCCTCTTGTGGGTGTGCAACTGTGAGAGCTTTGGCTCTGTTCCTTGCATTACATCTACCACCTAGGAGACATTCAACAATTGGAGGATGAATGGTCATTTGAACAAAAGTGGAAATTTACAAAGTATCAGTAAGAATAATAGCTACAACTATCTACACAAGGCATGGGCAGCTTTGATGACTGAGGTCCGCCCCCCCCCCAACTTGGAATGCTCAGATAGGGGTTGGATGATCCCTACAGAAGATGTTTCTGCATGGAATTAAGACTGGGGCAGATCCTTTACCAGCCTGTTTCTAGCTGTAACACTTAACAGGGTGTTCGTCTTGCTCAGCATTTTGCTCTGGTACCTGGGGTGTGAGGTTAGCGGGGCAAATCTTGTGGATGTTCTGCTCTATTTCTACCCTATCAGCAGCCCCCATACACGCACACAGCCTTAGCATTTTCACACACAGGCTGACTTTTAGCTGCCAACATCTCCATTTCTCTGTCGGGAGCTTTGTCTGGCCGCTGGAGCCCATTCTACCTGCAGACACTGCAGGCCAGAGGTTCTGGAGATTTAATAGCTCCTGGAAACACCTCTTAACACAAATACCCCAGCTCCCTTGTCTGTCAGGTGGAATACTAACTACCACCTTGGCTCTGAGTGCCCACCAGGAAGTCAAGCTCTAAGGCCCGCAGTGGAAACTGGCCTGATAATTCCCGCTTTATTGCTTGTCTTCTCTTTCCCCACTCCCCACCTAGTGATTCCCGGGGTTACCTCCCAAATAAATGACTTGCCTTCTAATCCCCGCCAACGGTCCTTCTCTGGGGATGCCCCAAAAGATAGCTGGGATCTCTGTAGGTTCTTTCCAGGGGCTAATTCTGAGATTATCCACATTGGTTGCCCAACGTAGGATTCAATTCAACAAATAGCAGCTCCCAGACGGAAGACTCTGAAGTCACAGGCACTGGGGCCTTGGCTAGCAAGGCAGAGGCAGGAATACAGCTGCGTTGTTTCAGATGCTAATTTACAGCTCCCACACCTCAAAGCTGAGGCAATGTCTAGAACTAAACCAAACAGTGTGATTGAAACTCTCCACAGTGCCCACAGCCCTGGCCAACGATTCCATGGGTGTCCCTTTTGCTGGTTGCTCTTTTTCTGTGACACAGTGCGACTTCAAACACTGCTCAACACTGAAATGACAGCAACCAAGGGTTTGGTGGTCTCTGGGGATGATTGCGCGGGAACTAGGTAAGGAGACAGGTAAGAAGTAAATTGAAATCCTTGGAGATTGTCTGAAACTCGGAGCTGTGGCAACGTGGACAGAGTTTACAGTTACAAAACACCCACATACCAGCAGGGGTGGGGGGTTTACAGGATCCCTCATAATGACCCAGCTACTAAACATCAAGCAGAAACTGCCCCCCCCTCCTTCTTATCTAACCCAAGATTTCTCCAGGGTAAAAGCACAACTGTAGGCAAGTACAAGATGGCACCTCAAACTAAACCCAGCCCTGACAGTGGCATGTCTGGTGATTTTTATTGGCTCCCAATGCCCCAGCCTTGGGATGGCTACATGAGCAAGCCAAACCAGGAAACACGATATGGGCAATGCGTGATTGATGAGAAATCCCATTGATGGGATTGGTGAGAAATTCCCAGTCTACCGGGCAATGGTGTTGGAGAGAACAAGCCACAGAGTTTGGCCAATGTGAGAGTTCTAGCCTGGCATGGCTCCTGCTGGCCAAAACTATTATCAGAACTGAAAAGAATACATGAGTGCTGGATAAAGGGGTTCCTTTCATTAAAGAGGGTCTGTTGCTCTCCTAAAAACAGAATTCTGAGAGATTCTAATGAATGCCTCAAAGCCATAAGCTGAGATTGGGGTCATTGATGTGCTGTCTGCTTGAACTTGACCAGACTTTCCAAGGCAAACCAGGCATTTATATGCATTGGAAGGAGTTTCTCTACTTCTGTGCAATTCTCAAAGTCTAGACCATTGTTGAATAAGTAACCAGAGGGAGAGAAAGTAGTTCCAATGGCTCCATGTGTATAGACACCACTTGGAAAAGAGTCCATTTGTTTAAAATAAAATTTTTAAAAAGTCAAAAACAAACAAAAACCCTCTAATTTTATTAAAGGATCTAAATACACAGAATGCTTCTGAGCCATGTCAGGATTAACTCAATATTTGTGTTGAGTCTTTGGTGGGTATCTGCTCATTTCATGGTATATGAGAATCCAGATGACAAATAAGCAAATCTATTTGTTAACCGTAAGATTCTGTAACTATATCCCATCTGATTTGCAGACCCTCCTGCTCTCCCCTCCCCCTAATATTCTGAGGGGCAGCTAGTTTTCAATTCCAAGTTGGTCTAAATAAATTCAATGTTTGGGAAAGGCTTTACAGATACTTCCACATTTCTACGGTCTTTAGAAAAATCTCAAACCCCTGCTCATCCCGCTCATTTTGTCTCCACGGAAGGTAAGTCAGTGTTTTTTTTCCTGAAATCCAAATCAGTTTGCCTCCTGCACAATCCTGAACTCCAAGAAGGAACAGTTTAAATCAAAACTTCAGGACTGTGTAGGACTCTGTCTCACTGTCAAGCTTCAAAATTGTGACGATTAAACTTGGACTTGGCTACTTGCTAAGCATTGATTCTGGGCCACGTTCATTACCCTTAAATCTTCTCATCCACATGTAATGAAGATAGCACTTGGGACTCCCTTGTCTCAAATAAAGAAACAACGTCTGTGAGGCCTTGGTCACTTGTCCCAGGCTCTGTCATCTGTCCAGGGACAGATTTGGAAAGACCCATGCTGGAAATCTGCTCTAAGCCTCTGGTTCTTTCCATTACAGATGTCTGAGCAATAATTAAAATGACAGCAGAGAGGAAAATTCTAATGTACCAATAGCTTCATTTTCCTGGCTTCCCTTAAAATGCAAAAGAGTATAATTTAAACAATAAATCATATTTTAAAAAGAACGTCTGAATTTTTTCCTTCTTGCCTGTGACAGACTTCTGGTCTCTTTCTCAAATAGGCTCCTCTCCTTTCTCTGCTGGATTTCTTTCTCCCTAATGTGTTTAAAAGTCCCACAACCATGTGTACTAAATGGGGAAAAGAAAAGGCAGTATTGCTCTTCCAATGCCTCCAGCAAATCCAGTAGTAGATGTCCACCGCTCCCTGCACAGAAATGGAACTTGCAGGTGCACCCACCAGGCATGTATCAGATTCAAACTTCTGCAACATTTCAGATTTTAAGTTGCTGGTTTTTCTTGCCTTGCACTGGGTACTTTTCTTTTTTTGTGAGCCCTGGGAAATTTTGAGTGAGGAGGCCTAGTTAGCAGGCTAAGGAATGAAAGAGTAATTGGTGCTGGTTTCAAGTTTGATAAAAGAAATGATTATATACCAAGGAATAGTGAATTATTAAAAGGTATTGTACTAGGCACTTAGGGAATAGAGGTGCTTCTATTTTAAATACAGTATTTTTGTTTCAGGGCTTGGAACTCAGAGTCTTAATTTAACCTACAGTCCCTGAAATCTCAAAGTGGAGGACCTTCAACCTGAGACACAAAAAATTGTTTTTTGAAAAACAAAACTGGCGGCATCACGTTACCCGATTTCAAGCTTTACTACAAAGCTGAGATCACCAAGACAGCGTGGTACTGGCATAAAAACAGACACATAGACCAGTGGAACAGAGTGGAGAGCCCAGATATGGACCCTCAACTCTATGGTCAAATAATCTTCGACAAAACAGGAAAAAATATTCAATGGAAAAAAGACAGTCTCTTCAATAAATGGTGCTGGGAAAACTGGACAGCGATATGTAGAAGAATGAAACTCGACCATTCTCTTACACCGTACACAAAGATAAACTCGAAATGGATAAAAGACCTCAATGTGAGACAGGAATCTATCAGAATCCTAGAGGAGAACATAGGCAGTAACCTCTTCGATATCAGCCACAGCAACTTTTTTCAAGATATGTCTCCAAAGGCCAAGGAAACAAAAGCAAAAATGAACTTTTGGGACCTCCTCAAGATCAAAAGCTTCTGCACAGCAAAGGAAACAGTCAACAAAACAAAAAGGCAACCCACGGAATGGGAGAAGATATTTGCAAATGACAGTACAGACAAAAGGTTGATATCCAGGATCTATAAACAACTCCTCAAACTCAACACACACAAAACAGATAATCATATCAAAAAATGGGCAGAAGATATGAACAGACACTTCTCCAACGAAGACATACAAATGGCTATCAGACACATGAAAAAATGTTCATCATCACTAGCCATCAGGGAGATTCAAATTAAAACCACATTGAGATACCACCTGACACCAGTTAGAATGGCCAAAATTAGCAAGACAGGAAACAACGTGTGTTGGAGAGGATGTGGAGAAAGAGGAACCCTCTTACACTGTTGGTGGGAATGCAAGTTAGTGCAGCCACTTTGGAGAACAGTGTGGAGATTCCTGAAGAAATTAAAAATAGAGCTTCCCTATGACCCTGCAATTGCACTGCTGGGTATTTACCCCAAAGATACAGATGTAGTGAAAAGAAGGGCCTTCTGTACCCCAATGTTTATTGCAGCAATGGCTACGGTCGCCAAACTGTGGAAAGAGCCAAGATGCCCTTCAACGGATGAATGGATAAGGAAGATGTGGTCCATATACACAATGGAGTATTATGCCTCCATCAGAAAGGACGAATACCCAACTTTTGTAGCAACATGGATGGGACTGGAAGAAATTATGCTGAGCGAAATAAGTCAAGCAGAGAGAGTCAAGTATCATATGGTCTCACTTATTTGTGGAGCATAACAAATAACATGGAGGACATGGGGAGATGGAGAGGAGAGGGAGTTGAGGGAAACTGGAAGGGGAGATGAACCATGAGAGACTATGGACTCTGAAAAACAACTAGAGGGTTATGAAGGGGCGGCGGGGGTTGGGGGGGTTGGGAGGTTGAGGAACCAGGTGGTGGGTAATAGGGAGGGCACGTACTGCATGGAGCACTGGGTGTGATGCCAAAACAATGAACACTGTTATGCTGTAAATAAACAAGTAAAAATAAATAAATTAAAAAAAAATTGTTTTTTGACAGTGTCTACCATTCCAGATAGGATAGTCAAATTCTGGAGCATGATAGAGGGAAGGAAAGTCCCTCTAAGAAAGAAATATTAAGGGATGTTCCTCCCAACTCTTTCTACATTTGAGGGAGAAATTATGAAAGTAATTCTCATACAACATTAAATTCTTGTTCAGAATACTCACCGAACTCAGCATTTGGCACGTGATTGATTCACTGGTTTGTGTATAAAGCTATGTCACATTTGAAATCCCCAGAGAAGGCACTTCTAAGGCTGCAAAATCCCAGCTGCTGTAAACAGGAGTTGTTTTCATCATAAAATTGGATGGTTTTGTGGTCTGATCAAGTAGACTACACATTCTTGAGATGATAGTTCAGCTATACTTCCTTATATTTTAAAGTTATCTCTTGCATTGTTGTTATTATTATTTAAGTGGGAGCAAGTCTGACACTTCTGAATCATTTAATCAGGCAAGGAAATGTCCAAGTAAAGGAGTTCATTGCTTTTGCAGAAACTTACAAACACCTACCTCATTGGATACCAGCCCTGTGTCTGGGTGAACCAGCACCATCCTTGATGGATAGACTGTGCTTGTGGTACTTAATGACATCACTCTTCCTGGATTTTAAAACACCTGCAAACCCAACTCTGTAGATGCTTACACAAAGGTAAGAGGTGTCAGATGTAAGCTTTATAAATTTAACATTTAAGATAAATTTAAGATTTTATTCATTCATTTGAGAAAGAGAGATAATGAGAGAGAGAGAGAGAGAGCAAATGAGCATGAGTTGGGGGAGAGGGAGAAAGAGAAACAGGCTCCCATGGAGCAGGGAGCCCAATAGGGGGCTCAATCCCAGGACCCTGGGATCCTGACCTGAGCCAAGGCAGATGCTTAACCAACTGAGTCACCCAGAGGCCCCTAAATTTAATATTTTGATGCCTATTTCTGTTTAAGAGTTTAGTTCAAATCCTACAGAATCTACCTGCAGAAAGCAGGAGAGTAGCAGGAAGCAGGGGCCCCATTCTCCACTGAACCTTCTGGGTTTTGTCCCAGGAAACATATTGGCTTCCATCCAGCATCACTCAGCTCACAGAACGCTGTCTAGCCCAAAGCCCAGGGTCCTCTGTCCCTTCCCATGGCTCCTGCTATATTTCCTCCTGTTAATGCGGCCAGTAAGTACCTGGTAGTTACAAATTTCCTATTACCCTCACTTTCACTCTTTTTTATATGGGCTTTTACATCCACAGACATTTCATGGAAGATAAATCACAGAGAATAGCATGGGGACAAGGCTACCAGCAAAAAAAAAAAAAAAAAAAAAAAAAAAAGCACGGGCAGCCATTCTCTCTAATTCAGCAGCAGACCTGGATTCTTAGGTATCCGAGCAGCAGTGTAACCTGGGAACTGAACAAAGGAAGGGCATGCCTTCAAACCCAACTACAAATGTGGTTTATTTATATGCAGACATTTAAAAGTCCCCAGAGCCACCAAAAAAAAAAAAAAAAAAATCACACTTTTAATTAAGGACATTTCCTTTTATGAGTTCCTGAAGGTAATGGCATCGTGTGCAGGGATTTAACAGTTTGGGGGATTTGGTTTAAGTACTGATCATTCTGTCACACAACTGAAGCTTATTTTATGGATCAACATCTTTAATTTTCAGATATTTTTCATGATGACTGCCCTTTTCTAAAGCAACAGTTAAAGAAAATTTACTGATTTGAGTTTAAGGATTATAAGTGTCTGATGACTTCTTCAATTACTCATCATCAATGTGCATTTCGTGAAAACCTAGCTGTGCTGTCCAATGTGGTAATCACTAGCCATATGTGGCTATTTAAACAAACTAAGGGTTTTAGAGGGGAGGGGGTGGGGGGATGGGTAAACCTGGTGGTGGGTATTAAGGAGG
This sequence comes from Meles meles, assembly GCF_922984935.1. Classification (NCBI taxonomy): domain Eukaryota; kingdom Metazoa; phylum Chordata; class Mammalia; order Carnivora; family Mustelidae; genus Meles; species Meles meles. Next base: position 68,034,044 of record NC_060076.1, read on the forward strand.
ACACATATTACATGGAGCACTGGGTGAGGTACATAAACAATGAATCTTGGAACACTGAAAAAATAAAATATAATTTAATTTAAAAAATAAAATAAAATTTAAAAATAAAATAAATAAAATGAACTTTAATTAATTAAATCAAATCTTTGGTTTCTCAGTTACACTAATAACATTACTTTTTTTTCCTTTTAGCTCTCTATCTTTTTTTTTAATTCTAGTGTTGTTAACATACAGTGTACAATGTAGTGATTCAACAGTTCCACACATTTCTCAGTGTTCATCCCAAGTGCACTCCTAATCCCTTCCACCTGGGTCACCCAACCTTCCCATCCACTCCCCTCTAGAAACCATCGGTTTTTTCTCTATAGTTAAGATTCTGTTTTTTGATTTGTCTCTTTTTTTCCCTTTGTTCATTTCTTTGTTCCTTAAATTCCACATATGAATAAAATTATATGGACTTTGTCTTTCTCTAACTGGCTTATTTCGCTAAGCATTATACTCCCTAGCTCCATCCAGATTGTTGCAAATGGCAAGATTCCATTCTTTTTATGGCTGAGGAATTGTGTATATATATACCACCTCTTCTTTATCTATCCGTCTGTCAATGGACATTTGGGCTGCTTCCATAGTTGACTATTGTAAATAATGCTGCAATAAACATAGAGGTGTATGTATCCTTTTGAATTAGTGTTTTCATATTCTCTGGGTGAATATTCAGTAGTGTGATTACTGGATTGTAGGGTGGTTCTATTTTTCACATTTTTGAGGACCCTCCATACTGTTTTCCACAGTGGCTGCACACAGTTTGCATTCCCACCAACAGCGCAGGAGGGCTCAGTTTTTTCCACATCCTCACCAGGACTTGCTGTTTCCTGAGTTTTTGATGTTTAGACATTCTGACAGGTGTGAGGTGATATTTCATTGTGGTTTCAATTTGCATTTCTCTGATGATGAGCGATGTTGAGCATCTTTTCATGTGTCTGTTGGCCGTCTGTATGTCTTCTTTGGGAAAATATCTCTTCATGTCTTCAGTCCATTCTTTACTTGGATTATTTGTTTTTTTGGGGGGAGGGGTATTGAGTTGCATAAATTCTTTATATATTTTGCATATAATCTTTTATTGGATAACATATAACATATCATTTGCAAGGATCTTCTCCCACTCAGTTGGTTGCCTTTAGTTTTTTTTTTTTTCCATTTTATTTATTTTTTCAGCGTAACAGTATTCATTCTTTTTGCACAACACCCAGTGCTCCATGCAAAACGTGCCCTCCCCATTACCCACCACCTGTTCCCCCAACCTCCCACCCCTGACCCTTCAAAACCCTCAGGTTGCCCCAACCTCCCACCCCTGACCCTTCAAAACCCTCAGGTTGTTTTTCAGAGTCCATAGTCTCTTATGGTTCGCCTCCCCTCCCCAATGTCCATAGCCCGCTCCCCCTCTCCCAATCCCACCTCCCCCCAGCAACCCCCAGTTTGTTTTGTGAGATTAAGAGTCATTTATGGTTTGTCTCCCTCCCAATCCCATCTTGTTTCATTTATTCTTCTCCTATCCCCCTACCCCCCCATGTTGCTTCTCCATGTCCTCATATCAGGGAGATCATATGATAGTTGTCTTTCTCCGATTGACTTATTTCACTAAGCATGATACGCTCTAGTTCCATCCACGTCGTCGCAAATGGTTGCCTTTAGTTTTGTTAATTATTTCCTTTGTTGTGCAGAGGTTTCTTATTTTGATGTAGTCCCAATAGTTTATTTTTTGCTTTTGTTTCCCTTACCTCATGAGACATATCTAGAAGGATGTTGCTATGACCAATGTCAGAGAAATTACTGCTTCTGTTCTTTTCTAGGATTTTTATGGTTTCAAGTCTCACATTTAGGTCTTTAAACCATTTTTTAAATTAACATATAATGTATTAATTGCCCCAGGGATACCTGTCTGTGAATCATCCGGCCTACACAATTCCCAGCACTCACCATAGCACATACTATTCCCAATGTCCATCACCCTGCCACCCCATCCCTCCCACCTCCCTCCACTCTAGCATCCCTCAGTTTGTTTCCTGAGATTAAGAGTCTCTTATGGTTTGTCTCCTTGTCTGGTTTCATCTTGTTTCATTTTCCCCTCCCTTCCCCTATGATCCTCTGTCTTGTTTCTCAAATTCCTCATATCAGTGAGATCATATGATAATTAAGGCAGGTAATTCTTTTTTTTTAAATTTTATTTATTTATTTGTTTGACAGAGAGAGAAGGAATAAAAGCAGGGGGAGTGGGAGAGGGAGAAGCAGGCTTCCCACTGAGCAGGGAGCCTGATATGGGGCTCAACCCCAGGACCCTGGGATCATGACCTGAGGCAAAGGCAGATGCTTAATGACTGAGCCACCCAGGCACCCCAACACAGGTAATTCTTTCTGAGACACTCACAAACATGACATAATGATTGATGTCCTCAACAATGTCCTTTCCTTGGATGTTGGAGTTTTGTAAGGCTTTTTAAAGTAATGATCTTTTATTTAGGCTCTTGGCATTCCCAAAGCATAATTCATAAAAAGCAATTCTCTAGGGATCCAATAAAATGAAGTCTGTGTACTTGGCTTCTTTCTAACCTTCCTAAGCCAAGGGGAGAATTTAGAAGAAGAAATTGACATTGATCCTTCAAAAATTTTGAATATTTCTTCTCCCTATTAGACTTCTGAATAAGTATTAGACCCATGTTAACTTGACATCATTGTCCCCGGTAAATATCTGGAGTGCATTATTGCATATTCTAACTCAGTATAATGAGAGCCTCAGCAAGCTTGAATAGCATCTTCCCACCTCTGCACAGAAGAAAGTGGAGACAGTTCCCAATGACAAAGGCTTCTCAGAGCATAAATATAAATCTTCTTCCAGGCCATAGGAAACCATCAGACAGTCAGACAGTTGAGAATTAAGTGGAGTTAGCTGGATGGGTTTTGTACTGGGTTAGCCATCAGATGCCCTCGATTGTTCACACACGCCAGTGCTTCTAACACCAAACTATGTGGCCAAGGAAGTGTCCCCTTTTTCAGCCCAGCTTATGACTTTCTAATTGCAGTCAGACTCCTGTCTTTATTCTCCAGACTCAGAAACAGTGCAAGCATTGCCTTGGACTTAACAGAAGGCCTCAGGAGGGGGCTATAAGAACTTTACCCATATTTGATTGTATTTCTTGATTCACATGCCAGAAAATGTGATTTGTCAACTTAGAGAGACATAGGAAGAAAAAAGTAGGGGAGAGCAAAGGTGGGTTTGTAAGGGGAAGCAAATAGCCTTTGCATGGCTCAAGTAGGAGAACCCCCCTGTGTTTCTGAGTATGTACTGCAAGCCCTGCTAACAAGTTAACAAGGGGCCTAAGCCAGCACAACATTTCAGACATATTTCCAGAAAGTTCCAGCCTCCCTCCATTCCAGCCTCCAGTTCATGGGGAAATCTTTTCTACTACTTCTTATCTCTTGAGTAATTTAAGAACAACATACTCTTTGATTTATAACGTGAAGGTCTGGTAAAACTGTGAATGAAGTGTCTTGAGGGAAAGAAGATAATGTTTTTCAAGTGCCTTGACTAATATGCTCAGACTTGGTTCAGACGGGTCTGTGTAATTTGTGAGCTCCCATCATGGATTTCACAAAGACTTCTCTGTCTTGCCAGCAGGACAGAGGGAAGACAGGGATAGGAGGAGAACCCATCCAGAGAGCACACCATGCTGTTTCCCAGTGTCAGACTTCCTTAACTGAGAGAGAAGCAGCATTGTGTTTGGAGTCCAGTCTGCTGTGTGGATGGCATATACATGACCCTAGAGGGTAGAAAAAATGCCTTAATTCCTTCTGTGCTCTCTGATCTGTTTAAGATCCAGAGAAGAAGCTGCTTTCTTCTCATCCCTCAGGTGTTAGCCTGAATGTTCCGTCTGAAAAACTCCTCTAAGCCCCAACTGAGGTAAGCTGAAGTTACTGACCCCCAACATGACTTTTAGTCCCAGCTTTTCCTGCACCACAGATGAGAGGCAGTTTTGCATCAGGTTTAGAAGCACAGATCCTGGAGGTGAATGAGAATCTGAATTAAAATCTTAGTTTTCTCCCAGTAGGTGCAACTTTGAGAAAGCTATTCAACTGTTTTCTACTTTAACTTTGTTATATGTAGAATGTGGATGCGAATTGCTCCTTCCTTATAGAGAAATTCTGAAGATTAAATAGCTTAAATCGTCATAAAGATCTTAGCACTTCACATAGGAAGGCAAGTGTAAATATTCACTGTTAATATTTATAAACTTATTTATTGTTTCTCTTCCCTGAAAAACTATAAGATCTATGAGGGTGGGAGGTTATAAATATAAAATTTTGTATTCATAGTCAATGAAGGAAAACACATCAATCTTCTAGTATAAAGGATAAAGTATTGAATTAAAATCCCTGCCTCAAACCGTATAAAATGATCAAGGATTGAAGACCTTAACATGAAAAATATAACTTTTATTATAAAGTTTTAGAGAATCTCATTATGAACTTGGGGCTAAGGAAGGATTTCTTAGGCAATAAAAAAGTGCTTAAAAATAAGGAAATACTAAATGTATTAAAACTCTGTATAGTAAAAAACCATCAGAAAAAAGAGGGGGAAGTCACATTCTTGGGAAAGATACTTGCAGCCATATAGCTGATAGAGAATTAGTACCTGACTATATATCTTGTCCTTCTCATGATCTGATCAAAGTAAATAAAATAAATGTTTTAAAACAATTCTTTCCACATCTAAAAAATTGCCAAGATAGTGTCAGAACAATGGTCAGAGATATTAACTTGCAAATAAAATTTATTTTTCTTGTATAGACTTGTTTTCTCTTTCTCTTTCTTTCTTTCTTTCTTTCTTTCTTTCTTTCTTTCTTTCTTCTTCATTCTTCTTTCTCTCCTTCATTTTCTTTCTTTCAAGAGCCAAGGAAACATTATTATTAGTAAAAAATAATATATTTACAATGACTCAGAATCTTCTACAGACCATTAAATGTCAAATGTGAATTTTCTTGAAAAATTTCTACATCCCCTCTTTTTTTTTTAATTTCTTTTCAGCATAACAGTGTTCATTGTTTTTGCACCACACCCAGTGCTCCATGCAACACGTGCCCTCACTAATACCCACCACCTTGTTCCCCCAACCTCCCACCCCCTGCCCCTTCTAGACCCTCAGGTTGTTTTTCAGAGTCCATAGTCTCTCATGGTTCACCTCCCCTTCCAGTTTCCCTCAACTCCCTCTCCTCTCCATCTCCCCATGTCCACCATGTTCTTTGTTATGCTCCACAAATAAGTGAGACCATATGATACTTGACTCTCTCTGCTTGACTTATTTCGCTCAGCATAATCTCTTCCAGTCCCGTCCATGTTGCTACAAAAGTTGGGTATTCATCTTTTCTGATAGAGGCATAATACTCCATAGTGTATATGGAGCACATCTTCCTTATCCATTCGTCTGTTGAAGGGCATCTTGGTTCTTTCCACAGTTTGGCGACCGTAGCCATTGCTGCAATAAACATTGGGGTACAGAAGGCCCTTCTTTTCACTACATCTGTATCTTTGGGGTAAATACCCAGTAGTGCAATTGCAGGGTCATAGGGAAGCTCTATTTTTAATTTCTTGAGGAATCTCCACACTGTTCTCCAAAGCGGCTGCACCAACTTGCATTCCCACCAACAGTGTAAGAGGGTTCCCCTTTCTCCACATCCTCTCCAACACACGTTGTTTCCTGTCTTGCTAATTTTGGCCATTCTAACTGGTGTCAGGTGGTATCTCAATGTGGTTTTAATTTGAATCTCCCTGATGGCTAGTGATGATTAGCATTTTTTCATGTGTCTGATAGCCATTTGTATGTCTTCATTGGAAAAGTGTCTGTTCATATCTTCTGCCCATTTTTTGATATGATTATCTGTTTTGTGTGTGTTGAGTTTGAGGAGTTGTTTATAGATCCTGGATATCAACCTTTTGTCTGTACTGTCATTTGCAAATATCTTCTCCCATTCCGTGGGTTGCCTTTTTGTTTTGTTGACTGTTTCCTTTGCTGTGCAGAAGCTTTTGATCTTGATCTTGATCTTTGATCTTGATGAAGTCCCAAAAGTTCATTTTCGCTTTTGTTTCCTTGGCCTTTGGAGACATATTGTGAAAGAAGTTGCTGTGGCTGATATCAAAGAGGTTACCTCTTGATATCAAAGAGGAATCCTCTAGGATTCCTGTCTCACGTTGAGGTCTTTTATCCATTTTGAGTTTATCTTTGTGTATGGTGTAAGAGAATGGTCGAGTTTCATTCTTCTACATATCGCTGTCCCGTTTTCCCAGCTCCATTTATTGAAGAGACTGTCTTTTTTCCACTGTATATATTTTTTGTGTTTTGTTGAAGATTATTTGACCATCGAGTTGAGGGTCCATATCTGGGCTCTCTACTCTGTTCCACTGGTCTATGTGTCTATTTTTATGCCAGTACCACGGTCTACATCCCCTCTTAATTCATTTAGTCATCATGTATGTATCAAGCAATTACTTTCATTGGCATTTGCATCTTTGTTTAACTAATGGGTATGTGTCACACTCAGTGTTCTCCTTTGACTGGAATATGGTTCTGTTATATGGAATCTTTGTGTATATAAGAAATATTTTAAAATAATTATCAATGTTGTCTTTCATGAGAAAATTTTTCTTCATGTTCTAATGTTTGTGTTTGTTTGCTTGTTTTGGCAGCTGGGTTTTTTGGCCCAAAAAAGATGCTCAAAAAGTGCTTAATGACTAAATCAGTGGTTCAATCTGGTTTAGAGGTTATATTATTATTATATGTTCTTATTAAAATTCATTCATTCATTCATTCAGTGCATATTTATGGGTCATCTACTCTATCTCAGAGTCTTTGGGATACAGCAATGAAACAGAGCCATTGTTATTATGGAGCTCACTCTCTAGTGGAGATAACATAATAAACAAATAAATATGATAGGTGGTGGTGAGTATGAAGGGAAAATAAAGACAAAAAAGATGAAGGGCATGGGACTACTTTCAATGGAATAGAGAGGAAGGTTCTTGGATAATTTGACATTGGAGCAAAGCTCTGAGTGAAGCGAAATGGACAGACATCTGAGAGAAGCAAGAGCAAATGGCCTGTGGTGAGATATCAAGTAGCTGGAGGTGAATGGATGAGAGAGAGAAAGCCACAAGAAATGAAGATAGAGTAGTAGCAGGGGGTCAAATCAAGTCGAGTTGAATATGCTTTGGTGAAACTGGATTTTAATCTAAGAGAGATAGAAACCCTTGTTAGATTTTGGTCAAGTAACAATAGATCTTAAAAGCAGTCTGGTTGTTGTGTTAAAACAATTCACACACAGAGAGAGAGAGGGAGAGAGAGAAGCAAAAGGATAGAATCAGGAAGAACATTAGAAGGTTATTGCAATAATTTTGGTAGATGATGGCATAACAGAAGCAGAATGAAGGGTTTGAGACATGGCCAGATCCTGGATACATTTCAAAGATAAAGTCATGGGTATTGGATCTGAGAGAAAGGCATCAAAGAATAAACAGCTCAAGGATTTTGGCTTCAACAGCTGGAAAGATGAAGTTGTCATTTACCCAGAAGAGGAAGGTGGGAGGAAAAAGTGAGTTTGGTGGGTAATCAAGAGTGAGATAGATATCCAAGAAGGCAGGAAGATAAATGTCTGGAGTTCAGGAGTATGACCTAGGCTGCAGAAAGACATTTGGGAGTCATTAGAGTATAAAGAAATTCTGCAGATAGACTAAGCAATGAATATTGGAGTGGATTGAGTTTTAGTGGCAAAACCTGACTGGAAGGTGTTCAAGAGAGGATTAGAAGAGATACTAGGAGAACAGCACATTTGGATAATTCTTTGGAGAATTTATGCTATGAATGAGTAGAGGAATGTGGCAAGTAGTGGAAGGTGGAAGGGATGCCAAGGTTGCAATTCCAACGTGGCTGGGTGCTCACTGCATGATCAAATTGATAGAAAAATGATAAATTTTGCTAGAGGAGGGCACAACAGCAGGAGAGGAGCCCTTGACAGTTGTGGAGGAGATAGAATTCTGTGTCTGAGGGAGGAGTAGCCTTAGAAAGATGTGGGACAAAGGAGCAGGATAAGGGTGTGATAAATGCACCCAGACCCAGGTGGATTGGTACATTTGGAGGTAGGAACTTTTAGAATTTCTTTCTTGACTGATTCTCTCTTTCCTTGAAGTTAGAAAGTCTTACTTGAGAGAAAGGAATGGGAAATAAATTTTAGTAGTTTTTAGTTTTGGTAGAATTTTGAAATAGTTGATTCAAAGATTCATAGAATGAGTTGACCAGGAAAATGTGTAGAATTTCTGACCAGTATTCTGGGCTACTGAGGTTTAATTAAGAATTTAAATCCAGATGAGACAGTAGGCACAAAATAGTTGGATTTAATCAGGCTGTACCCAATGGAGGGAGAAGGGTGAAGGGTGAAGGGTGTGTGTGTGTGTGTTGGGTGGGGAGAGTTGGGAATGATTTAAGGGACTGATTATCATTATAAAGCAAGGGATTGAAATCAAGTCTGGAAGAAGAGGACACCAGGAGGTAAGAAGCCATGAAGAAATAGGAAAGAGAGGCTTAGAAGTCCCAGGGTGCCAAAGAGTAAATGGAGTTTGGACACTAGAGGTAATGATCTGAAAAATTAGGAAGTGGTGGTCCTCAGGTGGAATGTTTGAAATTGAGATTACGGAGGGGCATGCTAACTGCTAATGATAAAGTCTGGAGTGGGATAGATCATTTTACATGGAGTGGGGGGTAAGTTCATAGGAGGTAAGGAAGGGGAGGGAGAATTAAGAAATGAAATTATTGGAAGAATTCTCTGTGTGGACATTGAAATCCTTAAGAATCATAATGGTAGCAGTAGAGTGAGTGACAGGATGATAAAAGAAAAGTTAAACTGTATGAGAAATGAAGATGAGTGATTAAGGGTCTGAAGATGACTGCCCCAAAGAAACTAGCATGTGGCATAGTCTTAACACATGGACTTCAGAGGAGCTGAGATGGTGGGTGGAAAGGTGGGGATGGAAGGATGTATGGAAGGGGGATGGAAGGAGAGTAAATGGTCCTGAGGATGCAACAAGGAACAGGGAAGACACTCATTTTGTCATATTGTGAGAGACAGACACAGTTCACCTTCTGCACTCATGTACAGAAGATAAAAATACCTGACCACAGCTCTCTTCTTTTTCCTGGCCTCAGCATGTAAGACCCAATCATGTCTTTTTCTCTTATTTCTAAATAATATTAATGATCTTCAATCACTGAGTAAGCCCTTAGGATTTTTTGTTGTTTTTTTTTTTAAGATTTTATTTATTTATTTTTTGACAGAGACAGAGATCACAAGTAGGCAGAGAGGCAGGCAGAGAGAGAAGGAAGCAGGCTCCCTGCTGAGCAGAGAGCCCAATGCGGGGCTCGATCCCAGGACCCTGGGATCATGACCTGAGCCGAAGGCAGAGGCTTTAACCCACTGAGCCACCCAGGTGCCCCAAGTCCTTAGGTTTTTAAAAAATGATTTTTATTAACATATAATGTATTATTTGCCCCAGGGGTACAGGTCTGTGAATCGTCAGGCTTACACACTTCACAGCACTCACCATAGCACATATCATCCCCAATGTCCATAACCTGACCACCCTCTCCACACCCCCCATCCCCCCAGCAACCCTCAGTCTTTTTTGTAAGATTAAGAGTCTCTTATGGTTTGTCTCCCTCCTGATCCCATCTTGTTTCATTTTTTCCTTCCCTACCCCCCCAAACCCCCCACTCTGCCTCTCAAATTCCTCATATCAGGGAGATCATATGATAATTGTCTTTCTCTGATTGACTTATTTCGCTCAGCATGATACCCTCCAGTTCCATCTATGTCATTGCAAATGGCAAGATTTCATTTCTCTTGACGGCTGCATAGTATTCCATTGTATATATGAACCACATCTTCTTTATCCATTCATCTATTGATGGATATCTAGGTTCTTTCCATAGTTTGGCTATTGTGGACATTGTTGCTATAAACATTCGGGTGCACATGCCCCTTCGGATCACTACATTTGTATCTTTAGGGTAAATACCCAGTAGTGTGATTGCTGGGTCGTAGGGTAGCTCTATTTTCAACTCTTTTGAGGAATATCCATGCTGTTTTCCAGAGTGGCTGCACCAGCTTACATTCCCACCAATAGTGTAGGAGGGTTTCCCTTTCTCTGCATCTTTGCCAACATCTGTCATTTCCTGACTTGTTAATTTTAGTCATTCTGACTGGCATGAGGTGGTATCTCATTGTGGTTTTGATTTGTATTTCCCTGATGTCGAGTGATGTGGAGCACTTCTTCTTGTGTCTGTTGGCCATCTGGATGTCTTCTTTGTAGAAATGTCTGTTCATGTCTTCTGCTCATTTCCTGATTGGGTTATTTATTCTTTGGATGTAGACTTTGATAAGTTCTTTATAGATTTTGTATACTAGCCCTTTATCTGATATGACATTTGCGAATATCTTCTCCCATTCTGTCAGTTGTTTTTTGGTTTTGTTGACTGTTTCCTTTGCTGTGCAAAGCTTTGATCTTGGTGAAGACTCAATAGTTCATTTTTGCCCTTGCTTCCATTGCCTTTGGAGATGTTTCTAGGAAGAAGTTGCTGCAGCTGAGGTCGAAGAGGTTGCTGCCTGTGTTCTCAAGGATTTTGATGGATTCCTGTTTCACATTGAGGTCTTTCATCCATTTGGAGTCTATTTTTGTGTGTGGTGTAAGGAAATGGTCCAGTTTCATTCTTCTGTATGTGGCTGTCCAATTTTCCCAACACCATTTGTTGAACAGACTGTCGTTTTTGCACTGGACATTCTTTCCTGCTTTGTTGAAGATGAGTTGACCATAGAGTTGAGGGTCCATTCCTGGGTTCTCTATTCTCTTCCATTGATCTATGTGTTTGTTTTTGTGCCAATACCATGTAGTCTTGATGATTATAGCTTTGTAATAGAGCTTGACGTCTGGAATTGTGATGCCACCAATTTTGGCTTTCTTTTTTAACATTCCTCTGGTTATTCGGGGTCTTCCTGGTTCCATATAAATTTTAGGATTATTTGTTTCATATTGATGGTATTGATTCATATTGATGGTATTTTGGTAGGGATTGTGTTAAATATGTAGATTGCTTTAGGTTGCATACACATTTTCACAATATTTTCTCTCTCAATCCATGAGCATGGAACAGTTTTCCTTTTCTTTGTGTCTTCCTCAATTTCTTTCATGAGTGCTTTATAGTTTTCTGAGTACAGATTCTTTGCCTCTTTGGTTAAGTTTATTCCTAGGTATCTTATGGTTTTAGATGCAATTGTAAATGGGATTGACCCTTTAATTTCTCTTTCTTCTGTCTTGCTGTTGTTGCATAGAAATGCAACTGTTTTCTGTGCCTTGATTTTATATCCTGACACTTTACTGAATTCCTGTATGGGTTCTAGCAGTTTTGGAGTGGAGTCTTTTGGGTTTTCCACATAAAGTATCATATCATCTGCAAAAAGTGAGAGTTTGGTTTCTTCTTTGACAATTCAGATGCCTTTAATTTCTTTTTGTTGTCTGACTGCTGATGCTAGGACTTCTAGTATTGTGTTGAATAGCAGTGGTGATAGTGGACATCCCTGCCATGTTCCTGACCTTAGAGGGGAAGCTCTCAGTTTTTCCTGAGATATCCTGAGAATGATATTTGCTGTGGGTTTTTCACAGATGGCTTTGATGATATTGAGGTATGTGCCTTCTATCCCTACACTGTGAAGAGTCTTGATCAAGAAGGGCCTTAGGTTTTGTTTGGCTGAATGAGACGTGAACTGTTTGTGTGTTTATGTGTGTTCAAAAGCATCTACGTTTGTTCATTTGAACAAACTCTTCATATGAAGAGCAAGGCAGTTACTTTATGTTATTGTCATTTCCCTGGTCTTAAAATAAATCAGTTTATCTAGATTTCTAGAAATGAAACTGCCTAGCTGACATCTCATAGCTGTTTGGGGTCCTTTGGGACTTGAGCTTTCTACAAACTTTGCCCTGGATGTGAAAACAGCAGGGAACAAGAGAGCAGACAATGACTTACAGAATAAAGTGCGGCTAAAAGCTAGATTTTAAATGAATGTCCATCTATTTATGGAAGTCCTTTCACATTTCCATCAGCCTTATCTGCAAAATTTCCTGTATTTAAAAAAAAGAAAATCTGTCTTTTCTGTTTTCTTTCAACTCATTCAATATAAAAACAAAAGAAAATCTAGTTAGGGCCACAGTATTCGGTGAATTGTTCAACACTGTTGCGCAAAACTCCATACAAGTTTTTCATTCTTGAAGATCATTTTCTGTTTTCTCATCTGTAGAGTCAGACATAGTCGGTGCCGGGAAAGCAACTTCAGAGCGAGAAATGATCCAGTAGTGACTTGGCAATTCTTCTTACATCCTGTTCAGTGCCTGGAGAATGTGGTTAATGGGGGAGGGAATGAGTTACTCAGCTGAAGATATGCTTTAATTAAAATACAATAATGCGTTTCAGATACAGGTTGAATTTCCCTTTCTGGAGGAAAAATAACGTGCTGTTTTCTTTCTAACGTGTAATTAGTCAAATAGAAAGTAGTATATTTGGGGGAGATTGGATGTGCCTCTTGCCCATGGATCTGTTTTAACTTCCTCTGAATTTGCCCAGATGCTTCTTTGGCTCATTTACGAATAAAAATACATTCTATTTCCCTCTTGATAATTCGTGATAGCCTTTACAGCAAAGTTTGAACTTCTTAACATCTTGCTTAGAGAGGGAGTGGGAAAATTACTATTTCCTTCACATGGTAACAATACAGGCAGATGAAGCCCAGCCAGCACCCACATGCATGAATTTGTTTTTAGTCTGTAAAATGATCTCTGATTTACACACAGAATTTGTTCTTGCAGTGGCCGAATACAGGTTTTCCATGTACTTGCTCCTCAGAAAAGAAAAGTGGGGGGGAGAAAAACCAGAATCTTACTGTACCAAAGGCCTTTCCTCATTTACCTCCTTTTCATTTTCTCACTGAGCCTTGTTTAGTATTTACTTGTTGAACTCACTTATTTAAAATAAAAATAAATTCACAAAAATGTTTCCATGCCTTAGAGAGAGTGAGAGGGACCATGCTGCCCTGGATAGTTCCAGGAAACCTCAGGACCTGGAGGGCCATAAACATTCATAGCCTTCCCCGGGTCCAGGAGCTGGTGGACTGTGGGCAGTAAATTATTGCCCCAGTCCTGTGTTAGGAATAGCCCCGGCACAGAGATGTGCAGGCTGCTGACATTTTAAAAGCTTTTGTGGAGGGAAAATGATTTGCAAGTGTTTGGCAAACAAAACCTCTGTGTAGCTTTGTGTCACTTTCAAAGTCAACTTTGGACTTCTAAAACTTCCATGTTTATGAGAACGGGAAACCATTCTTTAGCCTGATGCACATGAAAAACTCCATGCCGCTCTGTGTGCAAAAGTAAAGCCTAAGGATTGAAAAGAAGGGGTTTGTGTTCTGTAACCATGAACTTCAGTGGGAATCTCAGAGAAATCAGCATAAGTCCAGAGAAAAGCAGGCAGAATGGCTTAAAGATGAAATTTACTTGGTCTATTTTGGTTGCCTTTGGGTTAGTTTTCATGGACTTTTGTGGCCAGGGTGGTCAGCAGACAGATAGCTCAGGCATGTGCTCCTCTAGCTGTGTAAAGAATAAAAGTTGATAAGCAGAGTGCAGGAGGAGGCAGCCTTCTTAAGTTGGCTCAGGACCAAAGGGAATGTGATTGATCAATTACTTAACAGAGAGGATGGAAATAAACTGAGTAGAAAGATCACTTGGGTCTCTATCACGAATATGAGCACTTAGCCAGAGAGACCATCCTTATCCTCCTTAGTAGCCAAAGTCCTGAGTTAGAGATTGAACACTCTATTAAGAAACACACACCAAGAAAGCACAGGTAAGTTAGATAAGCAGGTAATTAAAAAAAAATAGATTCTGCAGACCAGTAGTATAAATGAAAGATATTTGGAAAACCAACTGGTTCATTTCAGAGGGGAGAAGACGGGGTCACTCACTTAAGCTTTCCCAGATATTCTGGTAGCAGAGGGGAGTCAAGCACCCAGGTGTCCTAGACTCCTGGCAGAAAGTGTTCTGCTCCCCTCAAGCACTTGGTCCAAATATCACACACAGACCTGCAAAGTTTGGGAGAATTCCTGACACCTGAAAACCAGTATCCCTAATGAAAAGAAATATACCCCTTCTCACTCTCCCTTCACCTTGACTTTCAAGTTGCTTTTGTAAACTCTTTTCTCCTTCAAATATTTCTTTAGAATTGGGAGGCCATGGGGGTAAAAAGGAAAAGAGAAAAGAGTTCAGAGCACTTTCGAGCTGGACAGGGGCATCTAAAATATCCGCGGCCTCCTTAACAGATGAGCAGAAAAGAGGAATGCTTCTAGAAGGAACTTCCAAATACAGATTCTGATTCAGTGAAGTCTAGGGTGGGGCCAGAGATTCTGCCTTGTTACCAGGCTCTGGGATGAGGCTGACCACGGACCACTCTCTTGAGTATCAAGGAGTAGATCAAGTGATTAGCTTCAGGTTTTACAACTAGTTAGTGGTTACTCCAGTGACCATAAAAATTAGCAACTAATTTCAGATGGTTCATAGCTGTGTAACTTCAAGCAAGTTCCTGAAACACTGAGTTACAGTTTCTTCATCTATAAAAAGTATAGTTTATGGGATTTGTGATTCTTTTGGCTAGCTAATAGGGATAGTATTGTCTTCATATAGACCTTTATTTACAAAGGAGAGGGGTATAAAGAAAAATTTTGAATTGGGAACCAGGAGCTCCTGGGTGATCAAACTATATGACCAGAGGAAACACTCAGACCTCAGTTTCTTTCCCTAAATGAAGAGGTTGGGCTAGATCACCTTTAAGATTTATTATCCTTTTTTTCCCCCAACTCTAATTAGAGTTTATTATTTATGATAGGTAGTTTTTTAGACAGCTTCCTTCTGGGCAAATACGAAAATATAGTAAGAACTGAAACTTACCATGTGCCAGGCAGTATTCTAAGAGCTTTCCACTCAACTTCATTGAGTCTGCACTACAACCCGGTGAGTTGGACACTTCTATCTCCACTCAACAGATGAAGAGGCTAAGGCCTGGAGAGGCTCAAGGTCATGCAGGTAGAAGTGGAAAAGCCAAGCCCCAGGTCTTGGCTGTGCTCTCACTGACTCAGTTACTGACAATGTTTCACCCTAAAGAGCTTCTGCCTATGGAGCCCCTCCACAAGCATTGTTTGAACCAAGTCGCCATCTTATGAGTTGTCTTAAGTGTCATCACTGCTCGCTTCTTACATGTGTGAAAACTGAAATTCATCTAAGTGCAAATGGAGAAGCCAAGATTTAAATCAAGTCTGATTGCATCCGAAGCTACGTCCTTCATAGATTTCCTGCCCCCTCAAACCTGAAGCTCTAGCTATGAACATCAAACTTATCCAGATATTGAAACACTTAGTCTCAGCTGACCAGTCTGGAAGAGATGGAGTCCACAAAGTATTTCTAACAGTTAGTGGCTGGTTTTAAAATTTAAATCAAAATTAAAATCAGTTGTTGCAGTGTCTAACTCTTGATTTCAGCTCAAGTCATGATCTCAATGTTGTGGGATCAGGCTCCATGCTCAGCAGGGGCTCTGCTTGGGATTCTCTTTCTCTCTCTCCTTCTGCCCCTCCTCCCCATACTGCCTCTCAAACAAATAAATAAATCTTTTAAAAAATTGAAAAAATAAGTTGATCTATCATCCACTAAACTTGCTATATATACTTGTTAAGTGTACTAGTATAGATATAGAGAATTTGAGTTTCCTATGTAGACAATACTATCAATAATAAAATTTTTGTTTTTTTATTTCCAAAAGAAAATTCCTTCTAGTTCAAACTGTCCACCACATGGAACACAATGTTCCTAGTTTAAGTAAGTACAGTGATTTCGAGTTGTGGTATCTCTATTCTTGCAGCATATCAATGGTCCTTTAAATGCCAAGTTCTTGAACAGTTAACAAGAGACCCATAATTATGCATGATTTCTAGGGGAAACTGTCTTTGCTCCACTTGACATATTTTTTTAAGAACATAGTGGGTATTCCAGCACTTTGAGAAATGCCAGTGGAATTTGGATCGGGATGGCATTGAAAATGTAGATAGCTCTGGGAGGCATAGACATCTTAACAATGTTTATTCTTCTGATCCATGAGCATGAAAAGCTTTTCCATCTTTCTGTGTCTTCTTCAATTTCTTTCATGAGTGTTCTGTAGTTCCTCGAGTACAGATACTTCACCTCTTTGGTTAGTTTTATTCCAAGGTATCTTATGGTTCTTGATGCTATAGTAAATGGAATTGATTCTCTAATTCCCCTTTCTATATTTTCATTGTTAGTGTATAAGAAAGCAACTGATTTTTGTACATTGATTTTGTATCCTGCCACATTACTGAATTGCTGTATGAGTTCTACGCATGAAAAGACACTTCTCCAAAGAAGACATGCAAATGGCTAACGGACACATGAAAAAATGTTCATCACCATTAGCCATCAGGGAAATTAAAATCAAAACCACATTGGGGTACCACCCTACACCGTTAGAATGGCCAAAACCAACAAGACAGTAAGCAACAAGTGTTGGAGAGGAGGCGGAGAAAGGGGAACCCTCATGCACTGTTGGTGGGAATGCAAGCTGGTGCAACCACTCTGGAAAACAGTGTGGAGGTTCCTCAAAAAGTTGAAAATAGAGCTACCCTATGACCCTACATTTGCGCTACTGGGTATTTACCCCAAAGATACAGACATGTGAAAAGAAGAGCCATCTGTACCCCAATGTTTATAGCAGCAATAACCACAGTTGCCAAATTGTGGAAAGAACCAAGATGCCCCTTAACAGACGAATGGATAAAGAGGATATGGTTTATATATACAATGGAATATTATGCAGCCATCAGAAAGGATGAATACCCAGCTCTTGTATCAACATGGACCGGACTGGAGGAGATTATGCTGAATGAAATAAGTCAAACAGAGAATGTCAATTATCATATGATTTCACTTACTTGTGGAGCATAAGGAATAACATGGAGGACATTAGGCGAAGGAAAAGAAAAGTGAATTGGGGGAAATCAGAGGGGGAGATGAAGCATGAAAGAATGTGGACTCTGAAAAACTAACTGAGGGTTTTGGAAGGGAAGGGGATGGAGGGATAGATGAGCCTGGTGGTAGTTATTAAGAAAGACACGTATTGCATGGAGCACTGGGTATGGTGTATAAATAATGAATCTAGACACTGAAAAAAAAAAAGAACATAGTGGGTGAAAGGAGGCATGACACTGTAGGCTTACAACATTTCAGTGACAGAGAGTACTTTGGAGTTATGCCTCTTTTCATTCTATCACCCAAGTTGAATGTCCTAATTTTTGGATGTAATCCCATGAGATCACCCCAAGTCCCTTAATTGCAAATTATTCTGATGACAATCTGCAGTCATAGCATGCTCAGGTGTGCTTGGCTGTCTCACAAGATGAGTCATCTCAGAGTTAACTTGTTTTCTCAAAAAGAGGAAAAAAGATCTGGGCATTTTAAGACACCCATCTGCTTCATAGAAAATTATGGTAACCATCCGAGGATGGATGGATATGCCTTTCAGGGAAATGCCCCCTGAGACCTTCCTGATGTTACTTGACATATATACATCAGATGCCATCTTTCCTAACTATATTTATTTCAGTCCATCTAGTCCTACCCTCACAGGAACCAGAAGTAGGTACGCCCTTCCCTCCTGCAGAGGAAAAACGGAAGCTCCCAGCAGCCAGGGGCTCACTTGCATGGGGCTGCATCAGGACTACAATTCAGGACCCCTGGTCTTTTTGTCAGGGCTTTCTTCACTCCACCATGGCTATGATTCTAACATCTTACAAATGTCCTGTGAGAACGTCCATATGAAATATATGCTCTTTCTAAGTCTGTTTACTTCTGACTCTGTGGAAAAATTTAAGAGACATTAGTAAATTTTTTTTTTTCCTTTCTCAAGTCCCTGTGAAGAAACGACTGTCTCTGCAGTGCTTCTTGTCTGGACCTTGGAAGAAATCCAAAAGTGTCATGTGTTTTCCATCTGGCACTTTTTCAAGAATCTCTTTGCTGCTTCCTATAGCCTGGAGGCCATTGTGCAGAACTCTGTAGAACAACCCTGGTAGGTTGACCAAGGCAGGAACACTGGCAACAGGGAGCCTCAAAGTAGACCACAAAGGTTTGCAGGGCATAGAGGCACACCCCCACTATGTGCAAACTCACTCTAAGACAGAAGGGGCCCCCAGAGAGACTGCTTTTCAACAATAGACAACTACCTGCTGATTTGTCATGCAACTTCTAATAAAGTCAGCTTTTACAATATAATTCAATTTATGGGAAAAAAATTCACCTTGGCTTTCCTGAAGCAGTCATGGGTCACAGGTTTGAAAGACAACACAGCAAAGAAACACTAGAACTTCCAAAAGAAGGCTGATGGGGAGTGGGCCCTTTATCTCCCCAAGGCCCAGACAGAGAAGACTAATGAGATGACAGAAGTCACATCTTTGCTGAAGCTTAGGTATCCGTATTTACAAAGGAGTTTGCAGTAGAGACTGCTGTCTATGTTTTCCTTCTAAAATAGGTCAAGAAAGTGAAACTTTGGAAGGTAATCAATGGACAAGATCTGTACAATGTATGCTGAGGACAACCCAGTCATTGTTACCCAGATTCTTTATTTTATTTTATTTTATTTATTTATTTGACAGAGCAAGAGACAGAGAGAGAGGGAATACAAGCAGGGGGAGTGGGAGAGGGAGAAGCAGGCTTCCTGCTGAGCAGGGAGCCCTGATGTGGGGCTCGATCCCAGAACCCTGGGATCATGACCTGAGCCAAAGGCAGACACTTAACGACTGAGCCACCCAGGCACCCCGGTTACCCCAGATTTTAAAAAGTACCTGCAGCCCTTCTTGTTACCACCTCCCCAAGCTGAAGTCAATCAAGGTGGAAAAGAAAAAAAATGGCCTTGCCCAGACATTCATACTTGAATGAGCCCAAGTATGAATCCATCTTTATGTATTAAGTGTGTTGCTGATCATTTGAGCAGACTCTTGTCCCTTTGCTTCCTCTTCACCTCATCCTTTTCCTTTGTTTCTTCTGTTAACAACCACTGAAAAGGCGTTGGGACAGTCTATTGTTTAAGGACTCCTGTGGACCCCAGCACTTCTGGAGCTGGAAGGAAATGAGTAACTATTCAATACCTTCATAATTGACGCAAACCAAGAGCTAGGACGTTGAACCAATGTGTGTAATGCTCGAGGGTTGTCAGACAGAGCCAAGTTCCTGGTGCTGAGGCCCTCAGAGCTGCCCCATCTCTTGTCTCCTCCTCTGCTCTCAGGCAGAACCTGATCTCTGGAATCCCTAAATATAGGAGTCAGTCCCCAGGGAGAACAGCCTAGCACTTAGTCAACCTCAAATTAAGAGGTCCAGGTGACAAGGAGGTTCCTTTCCATGTGTCTTTTCCATTAGGCATGATGGCACCTGTGTGATTTTCCTATGGCTGTTGTAACAAATTACCACAGACTGGGGTTTGAAACATTTATTCTTTCACTCTCTGAAAGGTCAGATATCCAAAATCAAGGTGTTGGCAGAGTCACACCCCCTCCGAAGACTCTGGAAGTGGATCCTTCCTTGCCTCTTCCAGCTTCTGGTGGTTCCAGGTATTCCCTGGGTTGTGGCTGCATAAATCCCATCTCTACCTCTGTGGTCACCTGGTCTTCTCCTCTGTGCCTGTGACTAGTTTTCTTTTTCTTACAAGAGTACTTGTCATTAGATTTGGGCCAACCCAGCTAATCTAAGTTGTTTTCTCATCCTGGGTTGCTTAATTTAATTACATTTTCCCCAAATTAAGTCACATTCACAGGTTCCAGAGGTTAGGACTTAGATATATCCTCTTGGGGGCCACCATTCAACACAGTCTAGTATTCATGTAAATAAACTCTCAGAAAGACCTCAAATCTGCAACATATAGATAGTAAATCCTGCATTTGCTTTTCCCAGAGTGCATGTCTTGCACCCAGTTTTGAGGAGCTATTTTCCAAATGAATATCATGGTGGAATGATTTTGGCAATTTGCCAATTTGGCATAACAAACTTACACAGCAGATTTTTCTATTTTGTTTCTTTGTTTGCTTAGGTGTAGGACTCCTTAGAACCTTTAAGAAGCTGATAGGTATCATGGCTTTTTGGAAATGGGATTCAGAGCATGGCATTTCCCAGGTGAGTTTGTTTTGAATGATTATGTTTTGTTTGGGTTTCCCAGAAAGCAGATTTAAGATAAGTCTTAAGTGCAAGCTTTCCACTGGGGACTATTATCCAGGGAACCAGAGAGAAGGGTAGGGCCCATCGTAAACCAAAGGAGAGCCAGCTAAGAGTCTGGCTGCTTCCCAGGCTGTTAGCAGCCTGATCACATGGAGCATCTCAAAGAGCTAGACGAAATGTGTCTGGGGTCTCTCTACTTGGGGAAGAAAAGAGACAACAGTTATCCACTGTGTCCCTCCATAATTAGTTTATTTTCCCCACCTGTGCAGGCTCTGCATCTAGTTCTAAGCACCTAGCAGGTCCTCATCTGACTTTGTGTAAGCACAAAATGAACACATGCAGGAAGCAGGTCAGATCCTACCTAGAAGTGATCAGACCACAGTCACTGGATTAGGAGACACCTGAGACCCCAAGAGTCTGAAGCTGTGTTTGACAAGTGTCTGATATGCTCTTGGGTCTATTAGTTCAGAGAGCATTCCATGAAACAAGTACTCCATGAAAGGTTCTTTGAGAACCAATCTTCATTATTAAATTGCTATGCTATGTCATTTCATTTTTTAAAGACTTTTTATTATTTATTTATTTGACAGACAGAGATCACAAGTAGGAAGACACAGAGAGAGAGGAGAATCAGGTTCCCCGCTGAGCAGAGAGCCCGATGTGGAACTTGATCCCAGGACCCTGGGATCATGACCCGAGCCGAAGGCAGAGGCTTTAACCCACTGAGCCACCCAAGCGCCCCTGATACGTCATTTCATTCACAAACTTGCATTAATCCTATTTATGCATTCTAGTATCACCATACACTCTTTCAGTTCTATACTTGGAGACACTGTCATTAGTCTAATTTGACATTTATTACTATGCCTTCTAAAATTTTAACCCAGAAAGAGTTCATTCTTGGAAGAACTACTTATACACACTGGAAATAACATTCTTGGAGGTGATTTAATTTTAACTTCATTTGTATTCATACCTTCAAACTGCTTGCTATGAAAATGGGAGAGTTACTTAGGGTATGAAATACTTCCAGTTCTGTTCATTTGGATGATGCAATAAATACTATCTTACCAAGAGAGAAGGGAAAAATAATACACAACTGTTACTTATCTATTCAGAGGGGGAGAAAAAGAGAAAAGAAGAAGGAAAAGAAAGAGCATTGTTTGGTCCAAATTTGGGGACAGTTTCATTAAACAGAAGATTCAGTAAATGAAAATGTATTCCTGGGGTGCCTGGGTGGCTCAGACAGTTAAGTATCCAACTCCTCATTTTGGCTCAGGTCATGGTCTCAGGATTGTGAGATGGAGACTGTGTCTGGCTCCATGCCCAAAGTGGAATCTGTTTGAGTTTCTCTCTCTCCCTCTATTCCTCCCTCCCCTCTTAAAATAGGTAAATACAATCTTAAAAAGAAAAAAAAATAAAATGTATTCCTTTGCAATAACTGTAAATTGCTGATGTTGAGGGTGAGAGGACAGTAGTATTAGAGAATAAAGCAAAAGAGAATATTAGTTATTCCGGGTGATAAAGTATATATGATCACATTTGCAAGAAGAGATTCAGACATTGTGAGGAGCTGGTTTTCAAGAGATCTGCTCTGCTTGCTGGAGTCTGTTTTATGAATGGTTAGTTGGTGTGGAGGAACCATGAATCACAGCAAGCCCACGTCTTCTCCATGGCAGGCACACAGGAAGCATATGTTCCCAACAGAGCCAGCAAAGTAAGAATTATCAGAAACCAAGAGCTGACAATTTCATTTCAATCTGGCTTTGGTTTTACCATCAGTGAAACAAGTTAGAACCATGCGTATAGAGAGGGTAAGAGGCAGAGGGGCTGGTGAAGGGTAGGACAAAGATTCTTTTTGAGAGTCTAGAAATATTCTTTTGGAAGCAACATAGTAAAAGAAAAAGACCCTAGACTTTGTAGCCAGTAGACTTCAACTGAATTTCTGGATCCTTAGCTTACAAGCTATAGGAGACTTGGGATAGTCATTTAGCTTCTCGGCCCAGTTTACTCATCTGTAAAATGGAGAGGATAATATTATGTCACTTAGTAACAAATAATGGAACACTCTACTCAATTTAGTTTAAACAATACAGGGGAACTTCCAGGCAATATGGCTCCTGGCACTTCTCCAAATACATAGGACAATAGTGGATAAGAAGACATAACTGGGGCTCAAAAACCCATATAAAAGTATATCTAAGGACCAAGATGGAAAAATAATACAGTGTCCAGGTCCTGAGGAAGGCAGCATTGGCTAGAAGTTTGTTGTGGGAAGCATTACTATAAGGAAAAGAAAGGAAAGAAAAAAACAAAAAAGGATCTAGAGATCAGTTCACTGCCTGACATTTGGGCCTGGATGGGACTTGAGACTACAATATACCTGACAGAGGAGAAAGGATAAATGTGCTGCCTCTTGACCAGTATCTCAGTCAATTTACCTTTACTTGGTGGTTAAATCCATGATATGAGACAATGTGAAATTA
Organism: Meles meles; assembly: GCF_922984935.1. Lineage (NCBI taxonomy): Eukaryota > Metazoa > Chordata > Mammalia > Carnivora > Mustelidae > Meles > Meles meles. The sequence goes on from NC_060076.1 coordinate 68,056,924, forward strand.
GAGCCTAAGGGTAAGGGAGAAGAAATACAGAAGTTGTAAAATGTATGCATCTATCAATGTAGCCTCAAAAACAAAAAGTGAAAACTGACAATTATGAGGAAAACTGATTAAATTTTTAAAACCCTGAGATAATTTAAAATATCAGAAATGATTGGTTGAGCTGACCTCCAATTGGTAAGAATAGAGAAAATTGGAAGAGAAAATAAAACTCTGTTCTAATTAATATAAAAACAATGCTACAACTCCCAAATGCAGAATATATATTATTTTCACACATGTAGGGAATTTATAAAAATGTACTATGTCTATGCCACAAAAGTATTATCTACAGATTTCAAACAATGAGTATCATGTCAATAATAGATTCTAATGAAAAGCAATTAAGGTAGAAATCAACAAAAAAGAGAATAAAAATGGACAAACATATATTGGGAAGCTTAGAAATGTACTTCCAAATAATTCATGGTGTATTAGTTTCCTATGACTGCTATAACAAATTGCCACAAACTTGGTGGCTCAACACTATAGAAATATATTTTCTCACAGTTCTGGAGACCAAAAAAGTCTGAGATCAGTATTATACACTGAAATCAAAGTGTTTCCAGGGTCATGCTCCTTTTGAAATCTCCCAGGGAGAATTTGTTCCTTGTATCTTCTAGTTTCTAGGGGCTCGAGAAGTTCTAAGGTTTGTGGCTTCATCACTCTAATTTCTACCTCTGCAGTCATGCTTCCTCTTCTGTCAGTATGAAATCTCTCTCTGCCCCCATCATTTAAGGATATGTATGATTGCATTTAGGGCCCATCCAGATATCCAGGATAACCTCTCCATATCAAGATCCTTGAGTTAATCATATTTGCAAAGCATGTAAAAAAGTAATATTCCCAGGTTCCAGAGATTAGGACATGGGTATATTTTGAGTGGGGGTGAGTATTAGCCTATCACATGAGTGAATGAGAAAAATCATTGACAACTGAATGGCAATACAAATCATATATATCAACCTTGTAGGATGCAGCAAAAATCATACCTAGAGGTAAATTTGTAGCCTGAAACACAAACACATTAAAAAAATCATTTAAAATAAACTATGCAAGATGTTGAATCAGGAATCAAAATAGTATCCTCCCAAAGCAACAGACCCAGTGTCATTGGCAAGTTTTTGGAAACTTCAAGAAACAAATATTCCCCATGTTATACAAACCATTTCTGAGTTCAGATCGAAAAGGTTCAGCTACCCATGTAATTTTATCAAGCTGATAGAGTTCTGATGGAAATGAGAGAGAACAGTACAAGAAAATGATAGACCAATATCCTTTATAATAAACAAAATGCAAAAATCTTAACTAAAATATAGCAGATTGAATTCAGTAAGGAGTAAAAAATAAAGAGTATCAAAGCAAGGTTTATTCCAGTAAATTTAACTTGGGCTTAATACTAGACAATCTCTCAAGGTGTCTGGGTGACTCAGCAATTAAGCATCCAACTCTTGATTTCTACTCGAGGTTGTGAGATTGAACCCCACATAGGGCTCTGTGCTGGCCCTAGAGCCTGCTTAAATTCTCTCTTCCTCTTCCTCTGCCCTTCCCCTACCCCTTGATCATATGATCATTTCAATAATGTCCCAAAAGCATAAGGTAGAAGTCTTCCCACATTCATAATTAAGAAACTAAAAACACTTAGCAAAGTAGGACTGGAAAAACACCTCCTTAACCTGAAAAATGGTGTCCAATAAACACTGGCAGGAAGCATCATATTTAATTATGAAATTTAGTTTACCTGCTAGATTGAGTAGAAAGTTTATGCTGTTACTTTTTTGGTATGTTCAGGTTTGGGTGGTTTATGCTAATTTGTCATTTTTCTTTACAGTGTTAGGTATGCATATGTGGGTGGTAATAGTATCATGGCATGGCTTATAGTCGGCTGCCAGTTTTCTACAGAATCCATTCTCCTTTCTTCCACTGTTGGAGAGTCTCAGGTAGGCATGTGGCAATCTCCCCAGCCTGTAGTTCCCCACTTCCTGTGACATGCTGTGTGGTTGTGTGACTAAGTTCTCCCCAGTGGAACATAAGAAGAAAGCTTGTGTTCTACATAGGGGTCTACATCTGAAGACATGAGTACATCCCTTCCAAACTTTCTTTCCCTCTCTACTAGCTAGCTTTTGGAATTGGCATGATATAGCTTCCAGCATCCAGATGGTGACAGTCCTGGGGACGAAGGAGTTACATGAAGGAGGGAAGTATGCTGAAGGACCTTGCGGAATAGGGTTACTCCTCCTATCTGGGTTGCTCGTATTGGTGTAAGTGACAAAGAAATAAAGCTGTGTATTCTTGAAACCACTGAAGCTTTATGTCTCTTTGTTACAGCAGCTTGGCCTTGCCATACCCACAACATGAAATAACAAATACATATCTGTGTGGCAGTTGAGGACATTGGACCCCATAGTACTTCATATGAGCTTCAACAACATTTGGTGTCTTAAAAAATAAGCAGAAGGAAATATGCCATTTTTAAGATGCTGACTTGCAGATATACTGATATTTCTTATATAATTTTTTACTCTTTTCTACAGGTTTAAGATATGAAATATCAAAATTAAAAGACCAAAAAGAAATGATAAAGGGAATTTACTGGCTACAGATACATCTGACTTTAAGATAATCTCAATTCTGCTACTTAGGATTGTGGCCAAGGATTGTTTCATTTTGACTTTGTTCTGCCTTACTCTGGATTTTGGCTTCTCCTTAAAATGCCCTTCCTGATCACAAGAGAGCTATTAGCATCTTCTGGAATTCACAAGCCTCCTTTATTACAAATAGGGAAAACTATCTTTGCCCCCAAGGAGGTAAAACATTCCTTCATCAAACATTGAATGAGCTTTTATTTGTTGCCAAATATTCATGACACAGAAATGACTTAGACAAGAGTCTCTACATGGAAAAGCTCAGTCATCATGCTAGATATCCATAAATAACTTGTTTCTCTTTCTGCATCAAGACTGTTTTAAAAAATCCTCATATTCTCCAAATTATGGTGTGTGTAGAACTGGCCAACCCATTCTACCTTATGTAAGCTCCTTTCCACAAATAAGAAATGTTCACATCTTTCCCCCAGTTTTACTGAGATGTAATTGATATACAATACTGTACAAGTTTAAGGAGTACAGCATGATGGCTTGACATATGTAGATTGCAAAATGACCACCGCAGTAAGTTCAGTTAACAACCATCACCTCGTATAGTTATAAAAAAAATCGTGTTTTCCTTGTGATGAGAATTCTTAGGATGTTCTCTCTCAGTAACTCTCAAATACACCACACAGAGTGTAAGCCATGGTCATCATATTGCACATTACATTCCACTATTTATTTATCTTCTCACTTGAGGTTTGTTCCTTTTGGCCACCTTCATCTGTTTCCCCCAAAACCACCTCTTGTCCCTGGTTACCACAAGTATTTATACACTCAACATCCGGCCACCTCAATATATAAAGCAAATACTAACAGAACTAAAAGCAGTGGCTCACACTTTACTCATTCTCTTTGCTTTGAAACCCTTTCACTTCTTTCTCACTAGGGAAGTTTTAATGTTTCTTCCTAAGCCCCTCAGGACATCTTTCTAAGGAATTATAAGAAATGAGGTCATGGCTAAGTTAGTGTCTGGGATGACTTCTTTCTAGCTACAATGTCACTGCTTGTCACCTCCCAGCAAGTTCTTTGTTCCCTCCTTTGTGTTCCTATAGAAGTTGGTTGATATCATTCGTAGAATACTTAGATGTATACACACAACTATAATGTGACATGATTTCTCTTACACTGGACCTGTTTCCTGGGGATAAGGACTCCCAATTGTTTGCTATTTAGTATCAGTCTTCTGGATCATAACAGAAACTTGGGGGAGAGAATGCTGATTGCCTGTTTAATTTCTCCTTCCTCAACAACAGATTCATGTTGGGAATGTCATTATGCTCAGTTAAAAAACTATTTCCCATCCTCCTTTCCACAGGAAAGTGGTCAATGTGCAAGTGGTTATTTTTGGATAGGACATCCCCAAAAATTCTTATTTATTTATTTATTTTAAAGATTTTATTTATTTATTTGACAGACAGAGATCACAAGTAGGCAGAGAGGCAGGCAGAGAAAGAAGAAGGGAAGCAGGCTCCCTGCTGAGCAGAGAACCTGATGCAGGACTCAATCCCAGGACCCCAAGATCATGACCCAAGCCGAAGGCAGAGGCTTTAACCCACTGAGCCACACAGGTGCCCCCCCCAAAATTCTTTTTTAAATGGGACTGGCTCAACTGGGAGTCAAGCATCCCTCTTCTAATTTCTAGTCAGAATTTGATGTGATGGTTCAAGCTCCAGCAGCCAACTTGTGACCATGAGTCAACCTTGAAGATATAAGCCATGTGCTAAAGGTAGTGAGCAGAAAAAGAGGAAAAGTATAGAAAGACAATCATGTAGACAGCATTGTATTGCTGGGCTGTCTACTCTTGGAATTTTTTTTCAAGATTTATTTATTTATTTGAGACAGAGAGCGAGAAAGTGTACACATGTGAGTGAGGGGAGGGGTAAAGGGAAAGGGACAGAAATCCTCAAGCAGACTCCCCACTGAGCATGGAGCCTGATGTGGGGGTCAGTCCCAGGACCCTGTGATCATGACCCGAGCCAAAAACAGTTGTCAGACACTTAACTGACTGAGCCACCCAGGTGCCCGTACCCCTGGAATTTTTTTTAATGTGAGAGGAGAACACATCTTTATAATATTTAAGCCTTTATCATTTTTAGCCATTATTATTTAGTAGCTGAACTTCATCCTAACTGATAAAATGTTTGATGAAAGTTTATCATTAAAGTGAAGAAGTTTAATGTTCAGGTCACCTAAGCCAAAGGTCGCAAACCATCAGGTTGCAGGTGAATCCAAAAACAAGGCAAGCTCATTTTGTTTTAAGTGCGTTGATTGCCAGCATCAGAGAGCTGGGGCAACTTCATAGAAACTTTTGGATTTCTTCTTCTCTGAAATCAGGAAGGTTTAGCATGAGGGCCCACAGTCCTGCCCTGCATCCGTTGATGAATGGCTGCCCTGCCGGTGTGGGGCCAGGGGTCTTCACTTCAGCTGTACTTCCACCCACCTGGCTCCTCTTGTCTGAGCAACTGCCCAGCCCTTTCAAGCAATTAAGTGTGTGGCCCCAGTTCTGAGCAAATGTTGATTCAAGCTAGATTTTTAGCCTTACTTTTTCAGATTGTTTAATCTGCTCTGATCAAAGCCATACTATATCATCAGGTATTTTCACTTTGCATAAAGGAGCCTACGTGAAGCCTGGCAGTGGCAATCCTTCTGTGATTCAGATGAAGAGCCAGGATTCTATTTGGTAGATCGCATCACGTCTACTGCTCACATTGGCTAGGTCAGTGCAAGGCTCATTGTAAATAATGAGCTATGCATCTCTCTGCCATCTAGCAATTGACTTCTTTTTTACAGAAGTACAAAGAAGATGAGGAGCAGTGGAAAGGGAGGAGAAAGAAGAGGGGGAGGTTAAAAAAAAAAAGAAAAGAAAAGAAAATAGAAAAGGAAAGAAGAAAGAGAGGAACCGGTCACCAGAAAGTAACCAAGCAGGTGGAGAGAGGATCCTAAACCAGGCACAGAAGAGCTGTTGGAGGCCACTTTGTTGGTTAGACCAAGAGGAGGGAGAAATACACAGAACCAAGCAGCCTTCCCTGAACAGCTACATCCCTCTCCAAGTGAGCAGAGGCAGCTCCAGGGACATTCCCACAGGTGTTTACTGAGTACGTGTCAAGTCCTTACCTGGCGGTAAACTAGATCAATGAACAGATATGGGCTGCTCTGTCCATGTCTAGCCTAAAGGCCCAGGGACAGAACTGACAATAATCTCACCAGCATGTAAACCTGCAATGTCTGATGGGGATAAACATATTCTCTGTGAATCTGAGGTCATATCATTAACGAGGCAGACTCCCAGAAAATTGGTCCCTCTGTTTTGTTGCAGCCTGAACCACCTGGCAATCCCATGGAAAGGCTGAGAATCCTCTGAGCTGAAATGTCAGCATCCAGGCAAAGCCAAGACGGTGGTAGATAAATGCTAGTTTTGGATGCGGGGATTGGGCTGGCTGATTTTGTCAACACTGCCAACCTTGAAACTCAATCACATCTTGTTTTCGGCCTCCCATTTTGCGATATCCCTTTTTTTCATAGAAGTGTCTAGAATCATTGAGAGTTGACTTCATGATGTAAGGGACCGAGGAGAAAATAAAAGATTTTTCACATAACCTTGCAATGGTATAACCAAAATGACCCGTTAGGTAAGTGATTGTCTCTCTCTGTGCATTTCTCATCACTTTCTATGTCTTTAGATAAAAAATGTATTTTAAGAAATGTGTATTTAAGACACTGGGGTTCTGGAAGAAAGGGTACAGGCTGTGTGAATGTTCAATGCAAGAACTATTCAGTCACACAGATGTTTGAAACAATGTGACGGTCCCATCTGAGCCCTCCAGCACATTGCTGCAGTGAGCACAAGAGAAACAAAGAATCAGAGCAGGCAGAAACCCCATTAAAGGTCAAAAGTAGCAAAGAGAACATATTTTAGGATAAAAAACAAATATCCAGTCTTCTGTGCATCTTTGCACGACTTACTATTTCAGCAACAGTGGGAAAGTTTTAAACCACTTATGTGGGGATCTTTGGTCAGTAATAAACTTCATGTTCACAAGGGAAATCTTTTTTCCCAACCTGAGGCCTAATGACCTAAGTCATGATAACTCATTTTCTTTTTTAGCATTGTCAGTTTCAAAAGCATATAGGATTCGATCTGTGTTTCTTTAAAATATGGGACATACACCAAATCCAGAATTTTATATTTTTCCTTAACAATCTGACATGAAAACTAAATGCATAAAAAGTTTGACCTTGTAAAGGGCAATCTCTTTTGAGTTATGGTTGAGGAAAAAAGAATTTTAAAAGACCTTGAAGCACAGCAAAGAAAAAAATCTCCTCCACACAGTCTCATTTTTCAAAGTGCTAAATGTTCCAAACAGTTTGATGATTTATCTACAAGCTTTTTCCCTAACAACGATTTTTCTTCCGGTTTGAAACCAAACCCAAAGAATTCCAGGCTTAAAGAGATCACTGTCTCTCTGTCTCCCTCTTTTTGTGTATGTGTGTGTGTGTGCGTGCGCATGTGTATGTGAGTGTGAGTATGTGTGCGTGTGCATGTGTGTGTGTGTGTGTGTGTGTGTACTTGATAGGGATCAAGAATTCTGCCATCAAAGATAAGTCAACTGTACTCCCCTTAAGATTAAGTGACATTATTTTGGGGAACAATCTTGCCATTTTATTAAGACCTGTACCCAGCCTCAGCACATTATCTGAACAAAGAGGATCCATCTGCCTTGGGCTTAGTCCAAACTCCCCATCAGTGACAATGGTCTGCTTGAGTCCTTGCCTCTCCACGGTCATATTGAATTTCTCCACACAAGAGACAGGTAGTGCAGATCAGAGAAGAAAGAATCCCTTATATGAGCTGGGAATTTTTCCTTATTTCAAACTCAATGGGAAGCCAAATTTCCAAGCCACAGTAGACAGAGGTTTTATCTTGTTTCCGCAGGCAGCAAGACAATGCCTCTAATTTCAATAAATCCTTCATTTGCCCTCCTCAAAGTGGAAAGGAATTTTACATTCTCATGTACTTCAGGTCTCCCAGACAAAAGCTGGACCTGGAAAGAGAGGACTATATTTTGGGAGGCTCCCACGAACTCTTTGGGGCCACAACTACTCTTTAGGAAACGATTGTTTCCTGGACAGTAGCCAAAGGCACAGCTTCTAAGTAACCGACAGCTCCCAAGGGTAGAAGATGGGGAGAGGACAAACTGAGACAACTGGATGACTGTGCATCTGGGGAGACTGAGTCTCTGATGGGGTCAGAGAATATGGGGGAGGAACAGAATGCTTTTCTGGGAAAGAGTCTGAACTTTAGGTACTTGACCTCTGTGGGCTAGATCTCTGCTCAGTCTCATGTAGTAAGTGAGAAGAGAGAGGTGTGTTTACAAGTGCACGCAAATGCTTAACCCACTTTGTTGGTTTGTATATGCTGTACTTTCCCTATGTGCTATAATTTTGATTTTAATTCGGAAAATTAAAAGGAAATGTCTAACAGCGCTGTGACAAAATTTTTCAAATTTCTGCCATTATGGAAGCTGACTTCCTGTGATGAAAAAGGAAAAGTCTTCTCTGCGAAGCTCTGGGAACTTCTGCAATGTCTGCACCAGGTCTGAAAACGCAGGATGGAACATGACACAGAAAGAAAAACATGTGTACATGCTTTTGCAGGAGCGAGCGTTGACTTTGGGGAGTTGTAGCTCCTGTTTTGACCACTCTGTCACCCTCTTTCTCCTTTCTTTACCTACACTTGTGCCCAGTTTTCATTTTATTTAAAATAAAAATTGGAGGGGCACCTAGGTGGCTCAATGGGTTAAGCCTCTGCCTTCAGTTCAGGTCATGATCTCAGGGTCCTGAGATCGAGCCCTGCATGGGGCTCTCTGCTCAGCTGCTCCCCTCTGCCTGCTTAGGATCCCTCTGTCTCTGTCAAATAAAATTTAAGAAAAAAAATTGGAAATATGTTCACCTTTACATCAATGGTGCTAAGAAACTAACATTCCCTGGGAACAGCCATCAGCTGATGACTACCTCAAGTTGGTGTGTAAATACCCCAGTTCCCCAGCCCCTCAGACAGGGCTTCTGCCCTGACTCCTAGAGTTTCCCTGTTGGAAGATGATTTAATAACACTCTTCCCTGTGTTACTTCCCCACTCCCTTCCAGTGTTTGGTCTTACCTCCTAAATGAACTGCTTTCACTTGAACCTTTGTCCCAGCATCAGCTGCTGGAGGGACCCAGAGTATAACACATGGATTCTGGGCACTGAAATATTGGCATGAGCCATCAGGTAGTCGTCATGTTACGCAGGTTCTCTTGTCTAACACCTGCCATAGTCCCCCATCATCCTTACAAACTCCTGACTTAATGGATTTGCTGAGCATGAGCTGATCTGGATTTTGTAATGAGAACATCATCATTTATTAGAATTTAACTTGAGCACAAACATAGGGACAAGAAATTAATTCTGTGAAGCAGGGGGGTCACAATGAGAGCTTCTTTTCATTAAGGAGTTGGTGAGAAGAGCCATGAGGCCAAGCGAGACACCTTTGCACCTGCCACAAGGATGTGTGGATTATGGTGCCTTTTGTTTTGTGTGTGCAGCTCTCCTCTTCAAAGTATCCCACATGTTCTTGCCCTGCTCTTGGGGGTTTCATTCCATATTTCTGGGTCTGCAATAGCTCTCATCACTCCTGGAGCCAGCTGTTGATGCTACCAGCGACACTTTCCCACAGCCCACTTGATGGGCCACACACTGACTAATGTGTTTAATATTATTCTTTGATGCTGTTTAGGAATTCCTTGGTGCTGTGTTTTTCAAGTGTTATTTTTAATCCTTACAATACCCTGTGAGGTTATGACTTCCATGATTACCCACTCCCAAAGCCATATCTGGGAAGATGAGTTTCTTGCTGAGGACACTGAAGAATCATTGAACCGTTGTTCAAAACCAAGTGAGGGATGAAATGAAGCAACCAGGAGAGGCAACCTTTAGAGGCAGAGACTATTTCCCAATCCCTGGTGTCACTCAGCCATCCTTGCAACGAGTGCTACAGAAAAGGTACCATGGGCATTGACCAGAGACAAAAAGCAATTGTTATAATTTCAGAAAAAAAAAATATGGTTATTTCAGGGGTAGCAAAGCAATTGGCAGTTGCTGCCATTTTTTGAATACCCACTTTGTGCCAGGAAACATACCAGATATTTTCTTATGTCCTCTCTGACCCATGTCTCTCCCAACACAAACCCTGAAAAAAAAAAAAAAATCTCCTTCCCTCCCTCCCTTCCTCCCTTTGTTCTTATTCTCCTCCTGTTTCTTCTGTCTGCCTCTCCTCCTCCCCTACTCCACTCCTCCTTCTTCCTTCCTTCCTCCCTCCCTCTTCCTTCCTCCCTTCCTTCCTTCCTTCCTTCCTTCTTTCACAGTGGAGATCACCAAGATGCTGAGAAGTTAGGTCATGTGATCAAAGTCACAGCTACACTATAACCAAAACTGCGATTTGAGCCCCGATTTGTCTGATTCCAAAATCCATACTCTCTTGTATTTCTTGGAAGATATAAAGCTTTGTAGCTTTTTTATTTTATATATAAAAATATGTATGTATATATGCCTGGAAAATGCTTTTAAGAAGATGGCCATCTAAGCATAGACTTTTCTAAAATAGAGAGTTAGAGAAATTCTTTAATGCCTGACCATGAAAACACAAATCACTGGCATTTCTGCATTTGAACTTCTGGGTAATAAATTACAAGTTATTGAGGACTTACTGCAACAAAGTTTTAAAAATAGATACTTTCTCTTCTTTTATGGACCACTTATAAATTTATCCACTAAATAAGTATTTGTTGGACACATACTCTCATACCAATTGATTATTTATTGTCTTGCATCTGAAATACTGTGAGTTGAACCTCCCTCCAGGTATTTGAAGCAGACGTAGTCATTTCTGAAAGAAACAGAGCTTTAAAAGCATGTAGCTATGTGAGAAGTACTTGGCTGGAAATTTTATTCCTTGCAATCCTGGGTTGGACTAGGAGATCCAAGTCAGGGCTGTACAAATAGGAGTCAGCTTCAATGTCTCCAGTTACTACTATTCACTTTCTTTCGTTGAATCACTATCCACAGGGTAGACCAGAAGATAGATAGCTCAGACCTATCTAGTGACTATTCAGTCATTTGTATTTTAAAACTCAGTCCTGTCCAATTTAAATTCTAAAACTCAGGGTTTCCTTCCAATTAGCACCGACAAGACTTGAAAGCAGCTTGTGGAAGAGAGAGACTTCTTCTATGTCTTTTCCCTTACCCTTAAATTTCAGGAGCATATCTATGTTTTTCACCACACTGCCCCAGCAAAGTGCCTAACCTAAAGTAGGCCCTCAACAGGACAGAACTTCAGTTATAAGGTCCTGAGCACAAATGATGCACCAGGCACCACTGCTTGGGTTTACCAAGACACAATGAAGAATAACCAATGTTCTGTGTCCTGAGTTACTCATAGACTAGTGGAGAGACGGTGTAATGAGTGGTAGTGTTGTTGCTTAACTTATCCAAATTCTACAACACAGATACTACGAAGTTGTAATAAAGTTAATGAGATAGAGCCATGCTAGACTTTGTAATCAAGAGTTGAAATTCCTCTTTCTCCAGAGACAAATGCCTTCTGGTAAATGAGGGAGGAAGACTTCTCCCTAGTCACATGAAGGTGAGGAAAGCTATGGACAGCATTGTCTTCAGCATCCACATGGAAGGACCTAATGTAATGTGCAGTTTTCTTCATCTAGAAAGCTCTACTGAGGACCTGGGCTTGTACCAACTTTCAGAGTTGCTATAGAATGCCCTGTGCACATTAAGAAGCATTGTATCAATCACATTATGAAACTTTATTTATTGGAATAATTTGATTTTGGGGGGAGGGGGTTTAAGCTGGAAATAATAAAATCAAGCAGTTTTCCTTCAACTCACTGCTTACTCTATACTAACTGATGTTTTGTAATAGAAATAGCTCTGACTTGACAAGTCGTATACCACATGGGAACTGCTGTGAAAATTTTCCAGTTGACATAAGACTTGGAGTCTAAATGCTTTCTCTCCTTTAAGACAGAGCAACAAGATGGAAGTAAAAGTGAGGTGTCAGCATAAAAGATACATAGGCCAGGCAGCCTAATATGGTAGCTACTAGCCACGTGTGGCTCTTGAGCACTTGAAATGTGGCTCACCAAACTGAGGTGTGCGGTAAGTATAAAACCACACTGGGTTTCACAGACACAATTTCACACACACACAAAAGACAAAATAGCTCATTAATAATTTTCAAGATTGATGACATGTTGAAATGATAGTATTTTGGCTATCTTGGGTTAAATCAATAAATCACTAAATTAATTTCATATGTTTCCTTTTCCTTTTTTAAATGCGGCTACTAGAAAATATAAGGTTACATATATGTAGTTTGTACTATTATCTACTTTTCCACACTATTTCAGACTGTGATGTGGGCAATATTCTCTCCTCTCTCTCTCTCTTTTTATTTTTTTTTAATCAGGATTTGGGAACGTTTTCTGTTCAGAGTAACTGACTTGTTTTAAAAGAAAGTCACAACCATGTGGGAATATAAAAGACATTTAATTCAGTTTTCTTACCTTTTTTTTTTTTTTTTTTGAAGTTGAATAAAGACTCAAAATCCACATCAATTCATGTACTGGCTGAGGAGGAAGAGGAGGAACCTGAAATGGTGGAGGGGGTCGTGCTGTGGAGGAGGAAGAAACTTATCGTTCCAGGAGAGATTTAATTTCATGCTAGTATTCCAAGAGCTCTTGAAGGAGAAAGATATGCTTAGGACATAAGCAAATACCTTCTTGGATCATATGCCAAATCCATGCTAATTATGGTTATTCAGATGAATTACCCTAATTACATAAAAGGGCACCAAAGTGTCCCCTGGGTTTCCCTTCTGTAGTACAGCCACTCTCTGGGGATGACAGAAGACTCCTTCTCCGGAACACAGAATGGGCCTTTCCAGTCAGGAGCCAAGGTGCTGGGGGGTGAAAAGAAGGAATAGTTGCAGGGTGGGTCAGTCTTCCATGATTGATGGTCTATCTAGTTGCAGGCACGTCCACAAAAAGCAACAACCATAGAATCATAGAATTGAAACACCAGCCTGACCTCCTGATGGCTTTTGCCCCGTGAAGAAGGCAAGAGCACTTGTTAGGGTTCAGTTTTCTCTGTCAGGAAAGAATCATGGCCCCTGGGCCTTGGAAAGAGGCCTCCTTAGGGAAGATGGCCCTCAAGCACTCAGAGCAAAGGAGAGAAAGCTGTGGGCCGCCTGGTTTAGGTTTTCTTTCCCCATCTGCAGGCTCAGTAGTGGGGGTTGGGGAGATGCTGAGAGCTGCCAATTCTCCCCTCGTGTCCCTGTTGTCAGACACTGCCAGCCCATTGCCATAGGGTCCAGAAACAATTGATAAAAGCTCTTGTCAGAGGCCTTGGGCACTGATTTTCACTCCCACTGCCAACCTGGAGGCCACAAAATGAATTCCAAAACATCTGTTTAATTTCAACACTGTTATTGCTGCTATATATAAACAATGTTTTAATTTTAGGTATTCTACAAAGCAAAGTAAAACAAACAACTGCAAAAACAAATAAACAAAGAAATCATTGACTTTGAGATGAAATTGATCCACATGGTTTTATTTTAGTTCAAACGTCATTTTTTCACAGCTGGAAATGCCACACCAGCAAGGGGCTGGGTAATTTTTCTGAGCCACATCGCTGGCTGGGATCAAGTGTGCCCTTAGTGAGGGCCCTTGAGTCTCTCTGTGCTTCCCAGTTGCCCCATGGATTCTCCAAGGGGGTTTGGATTAGGGGGAGAGGATAGGACATTCTGGATACCTGGGTCCTGTCTGGGAGCATCATTGACTTCCTACAAGTCCCTACAAGTCCCAGCCAGAGCATCTGTTCTTCATTCTACCTGGGAGCTAAACTCATTTCAGGCACCTCTAGGTTGAACTAGCTTACCATGATCCACCTGCTTGTGGTTCCTTCTCTAAGCATAACAAAGCACTGCCACAGCGTGCTACGTATTTGCTGTCGTGAATTCTACTCGAGCATCCTGTGAATTATTCTCTTACCATATGTGTTGAATGATTAAGCAGAGTTGGTTGAATTATTTCCAGACCTGTTTATGTCAGTTGTCCTCGTTATGGTAACTATCTAATTTAATGAAATATAACATAAGTCAGTGAAAAACGAATTTGAAAAGAGAATTTTCTATATCAAACTTAAGTCAAATGCTTTGAACAGTTACAGGAGGCCTGAAAAGTTTAAGAGGGGGGAAAAAAAGTCTTAATCTAGAGGGATTCAGTGTGCTCATTATTTCACTGGTTTTCGTTTAAGACCTGCTCCCTTTAAGGAAAAAATAGAACTGGAAATGAGATGGTATGTATTTTGCTGTGGCTCATCTATAGAGGACAATGCAGAGCTCCAAACAGCTCTCCCTAACTCAAAGAATCATCCTTAGTCTTATTTTAAATGTTGACCAACAAATGCAAATGTATACATTTTGAGTTAGAATAAGTTATGTAAATCATGCATCACTTTTCAGTGAGCGCATAAAAACTGACTTTTCTGATTGACCCACCATATGTTTGTCATATCGCAACAATAAGAAGGTTCTATATTGTGAAAATCAGGAAGGGAGAAGGGCATATTATATTTCAAAGAATAAAAGTTTAGTATCTTTTGCAACTGCCACATGAGTAAAACAACCATATGTATTGCCAGAAACTTCAAGAAAGTATTTTCCCATACTTGCTTCTCCTTAGGCCTTTTAAAAACTGGTAACAGAACACAAGTTTTGTCCCACAGATTAAGTTCTCATTTTCTTGTTCCTTTTTCTCAAGACTAACCTATGTGCGCCTATAATACAATGTTTCTGTTAACTGCCAGGAAGCAGGGCAGCTCACTTTCAGACGAACCCTTCTGCCAAAGCAGCCAATAGTGTTTTCCTTCTCTTTATTTTCTGGTTGATATAATTCTAGGGCCCTTGACAAAAAAAGTAGTTGAAAAATATTAATAATTAGCTGATCAAATACAGTCAAAGCTCAGAGGCAGCACTGCCACTTAAACTAACTTCGAATCCTGTAGGAGTTCTTTCTTCTCTCTTCTAGGCATCTAGGAAAAGAGAAAGGAATCATAGGAAAGTAATTATCCTAACTCAGACAAAACTAGGCCCCTGTGGCCCTTCTTCAGCAAGAAGCTGTACTTAAAAAAAAGAAAAAAAAAATGTCGAACATTCCCCTGAAAGTATTTTGGAGCTTCACGGAAGATTCTCTCAGATTCAGCAGAATATAAAACCCTTTCTCCTGTCTCCTGAGAGCTCCATCCATCACAACAGGAAACTTGCTCCCCTACCCCTCTCCCTTCTGACTATGCCCCATCAAGCACCAGCATTCAACCCAGGCTCTCTGGTTCTCTCCCTCACCCCCTTTCCTAGCTCTAAGAATCTCTCATTTTCTTATCTTCCAATAACTTCCTTCCCTTTCCACTATAAATCAAGCAAGTCAAGACGGATTAATTAACACTTAATCCTCTAACATTTTAAAATAAATGACCCCACTCATTGCATTCCTATTTGTAAAATCAGTCACATGATGACTTCTTCAGGAAGTCTTTCAACGTTCTCCCTACTAATCCACCCATTTCCCCATTCTGTTTAACAAGTCTTAAGTGCAGAAAAGTGGGGAAGTCCTTTAATCCCTTATGGTAATTGGGGTTGATTTCTGTGTCATTTACATGAACAGCACTGACTCTTAACCTGTTGAACGTTAGTCTCTAATTCTAGACAACAGTCAAACTAAAATTTTCTATACGTGTGATCTTAAAAAAGCCACATAATCTGAATGTGAATTTCCTCAGCCTTAAATATGGAAAACAGCCATCCCTCACAAAGTGTGAACATTAAATAGGATGCTAATTTGCAGAATGTTTTACAATGTAGAAGTGCTTTCTCAGAGAGTAAATCCATGGAATGGCAAAAGCAAAACCCCGAAAAGGAATTATGACTCATTGAAGGTCGTGTTCTGGAATGTTTTCAGAAGGTGGGCTCCTTGAATTGCATGGAACTGCCCAAGTTGAAGATGGTAATTCAACCTGTACTATTTTTCAAATGGTAGAGAATGAAATTCTTTTTGAAGGTAAAATCGTCGCCTTCACATAAATAGAAAATGAATACGTGGCTAAGATTTCCACGTAACTATTAATTAATGAGGGAACCAGAAAGATATTACAACAATTTTAAAGGAAAACCTAAAGTGTGGAACACTGGCATTGAGTAATTAAACGAGGCAGTCGTCAGACGGAGGTGGGCACTAATGTCTTGGCAGCTACTTAGTCAAACCAGAACTTCAGCTGGAGTCAATTCCTATAAATGCCTCAAAGGCAAAAAATCAAAACTTAAGAACCACCAATCACAAACAGCCAACTAGCCTTTCCCAAATAAGGCAACCACTTAAGGTATAGCCAATCAAATAATTTGCTTTGCTTTGCTTCTGAGTCTGATCTCTAAAAGTCTTTCCCTAGCTCCTGCCAGCGGAGCACCTCCAACCAATTTTGGTTAGAATGGATGTTTGCTCAAATAAACTCTTGTAAATTTTAACATACCTCAGTATATCTTTTAACAGTTCATAGGTGGTCAGGAATGGCCAAAATAAATCTACTTCACAATGGCAAGATTTTCCCATCTTCTGGGATGGGAAAATGGGGAGATAAATCATTGGTGCATCCATTGGGCTTAATATGGTCCATTCACTTTATTTGCTGATTCAGCATTTGTGAATTCACCTACTTGCTAAAATACGTGGGTTAACCCACTGAGCCACCCAGGCGCCCCTAAAATACGTGGGTTAAAAAAGCTTCATTCGGGTATGAATTACAGTGTTGTTGGACATTAATTAAAGGCTAATGAATTAACATTGTGTAGGTATATTAAACACTGTGTTTCCCCTAAAAGCAATGGTTCCGTATTCACTAATTCAGTGTTCATGGAAACTTTATAGAATACAATTATTCTGAATAATAAGACTTAACTGTTTTTGTCCTCGGAATTCACAGAGTTTTAAAATAGCTCAAAAACAATAAAAGATAACTCAGAAAGGTTCTCCGGGCAAGACACCCAGTAATGTTTTCGCCCACTTCAAAATCTTTCATGATTTTTTTGACACAGGAAAAAAAATCAGTTGTTTCAATTAGACAAAATAGTGGTTTCCAGGCTACAAAATAAGTTCTTTTAAAATTTCCACTTGCTCACTAACACTTAATCTTCTAACATGTTAAAATAAATGACCCCACTCATTGCATTCCTATTTGTAAAATCAGTCACATGATGACTTCTTCAGGAAATGATGAGAAAACTGGAGTCATTGCAGGGGGAGGGGTATTATTAGGAGAATGAAGGCAGGAAAGAGGTGGACAGACAGGTGTTCTCATTCAAGCCTGGAACTTCTCAGCAAGCAGATGAGATTATAACCATTTTGCAGAAGAGAAAACCTAAACTCTGACAAGTTAAATAATGCTAAAAAGGACGTGAATGGACAAATGGATTGGACCCAGAGCTAGATCCAAAGCCAGGGCTTTTTTTTTTTTGTCCCCCCCCCCCCCCAA
Source organism: Meles meles (assembly GCF_922984935.1). Lineage (NCBI taxonomy): Eukaryota > Metazoa > Chordata > Mammalia > Carnivora > Mustelidae > Meles > Meles meles. Next base: position 68,074,243 of record NC_060076.1, read on the forward strand.
GCATCCCCTGTGTTTTGTCAGCTTCTGGAAATCACTTGTCTCAACTTACCCTCTGGTTGACTATTGAGACTGGAAGGTGGATTCATAATCTCAGGGTATCATCTTGAGGTCTTCACAAAGCTGTATTTATTTGTTGATTTTTATTTGCCTGCTGTCTTAACTTCTTTCCTCTAGGAAGAGCAAAGGAAAGGAGCAGTTCTGGGCTTGGATCTGAAAAGGAAAATAAACTGCAAGGTTAAAAAATATAATACATGCTTAGAGAGGCAGACGCTAAACAAATTCCTAATATTCCTGTGTGATAAGACCCTCTCCACCCCCTCCTCCTCCCTCATCTTCAACTCTTTTTGCGTTTCCTATCTATATCGATAATCTTGAGAAGCCAAGGTGAAGAAAGAGTTTACATAACTGTCGGTATTTTGCCTTTTGCATTAGTGACAGGTGTTCAGTAGTTGACGTAATTACTCAGAAGTTACACCAATTTCTCAGACTGTCAGCCCACTATTTTTAAATATCTGACTGTTTACTCCTGAAAACTGTGCTTCCTTGGGGCACCTGGGTGGCTGAGTGGGTTAAAGCCTCTGCCTTCTGCTCAGGTCAAGATCTCAGTGTCCTGGGATCAAGCCCGCATTGGGCTCTCTGCTCAGCAGGGAGCCTGCTTCCCTTCCTCTCTCTCTGCCTGCCTCTCTGCCTACTTGTGATCTCTCTCTCTCTGTCAAATAAATAAATACAATCGTTAAAAAAAGTTTTAAAAAGATTGTTCTTCCTTAAGTCTTTTTTTTTTTAAGGTTTTATTTACTTATTTGACAGAGACCACAAGTAGGCAGAGAGGCAGGCAGAGAGAGAGAGAGAAAGAAGCAGGCACCCTACTAGCAGAGAGCCCGATGTGGGGCTCGATCCCAGGACCGTGAGATCATGACCTGAGCTGAAGGCAGAGGCTTTAACCCACCAGGCCACTCAGGCACCCCTTCCTTAAGTCCTTATAGCACTATGATAGATGGATAGATAGTTACGAATTTACCTACCTACCTACGTAAATACATAGGTATATGGTTACATAGGTAGTAATACTAAATGGATCCTGAAGCTTGTCTAATTCTTCTTTATGTGACATACATAATCTCAAAGGACCTGTTTGGCTGCAAGTACAGTCAATAGACTCAATATTTCACATTCAAGTGATATGCAAGTAGGCTGCGGTGTTTATTATCCCCAAGAAGCACAACACAGCAAGAAAATGCTTTAAAGCAACTGAGTTCTCAAGGTGACAGAAAAGCAACAATTCCGTTAAGGAAACCATGGAGGGGTTCTATACTTCTCTTCTCTTTTATATTTGAATTATTCTGAGTTTAGTGTCAAGAGAAAAATCAAAGGCATCTGCAAATTTGGTGACAAGAGGTAACAAAGTGCAGAGGCTTTTTTATTTAGCTAAGCTGGAGCTGATTTCCCAGAATTCCCTTCACCCTTTGGTTCTGGGTTAGGGTTGGCTACAAGAGAATTTGTGTGTGATTTGGAAGGTGGCAGTGAAGCAGTGGGTTACACCCACAGGGTGAATGCAGGACCACCTGGTGCCCGGCGGCTGCAGCTAGGCCTCAGGTGCCCCAGCCCCTGTGGACCTTCTGTGGCCTGGGCCAAGTACGCATGTGGCTTGGTGGAAGAGGCTGCCAGCTTCTTCTTGTAGTCGACCACATCACTGACGTTGGAGGTGGGGAGAGAGAGGCGGTGAGGAGTGTGTCCTTATGGATTCAGCTTTTCTTCCCACGTTCAAGCCCTGCTGACATGCAGCCCTTTTCGGCCTACCACAAAACCAGAGCAACATCCTCTTAAAGGCTTTTCCACCAGCTCCCCCCATCCATATAATACATCCCGTATTCCATATCACTCAGAGTGGCTCGGCCTCCCTGATTATACCCTGGCTGTTACACATATTTCATCGAAAGGACAGACTTCGTCAGGAGACTGGATTCTAGCCCCAGCTTACTGTTGCCTCGCTGAGTGTTGGCACGTCACTTGACTTCTCTGAATCTCTGTTCTGTTAGATTAGATGACTCTTAGCTCACTTTGACTCCAGCTCCAAGTCTGAGGCAGTTGGTAAACACCGGCACAGCATTTACAACGGGACTAAACATCATTTTCACTCAGAGTTTAGAATTCGTAAAAAGCTAAGAGATGGTTTTAGTCAAATCAGGCTGTGTATCTAAGATCCGTTTTAAAAACTGACTTTGTTTACTGGTTTTGGCATACGTTTTTGTCATAATGTTTTAAAATATTTGTTGATATGGAGCAAATGCAAATTATAGTGTGCCATATGACTGGCTACCAAAATTCCCATTGAATATGTGTTTTAAAATGGCCAAGAATATTGATTGTCATAAGGTTTGGGTTGTCCTGAATACCTGTTAATGTGTGAATTGCGAGAACCTGGCAACCAATGCTGATTCAGTGGGGTCAGTAGAAGAATGTCCAGGAGTCATGTGATAGTCCTTCTTTCTCTGCCTGCGAATTTTTGACAGATTTTCAGGACATCGTTCTCATCAAAACCATCAGGAACAAGAATTTCCCAAGAGCTCTTTCATTCTTCCACATCAAAGAGCTCAGAGGAAATACAATGTTAGAGTAAAAAGCAGATTGAAATGGTGGTAGGATGGACCAGGGGCTCTCTGACAACTCTTTTCAGTAAAATGACAATGGGGTGAATTCTGTCAAGAGTCTCTCTCCTCCCACAGTGAAAAGCAGCATGTTGAAAACATGATGGTGAGACAACTGGATTCGTTCATCACCATGTCTGTGCCATGATACATCATCAAAGATGTAACGATGATGGTGATAAGAGCCACCATAACAATACCATCCTGCATTTCCAAGGAGCTCATTTCTGAGTGCTTTTGTGCTCTTTCTCTATCCAGTTAATGACACAGATGTCTATAATCCAAATGCACCTGTGTTTAGAAACATAAGGTTCATTATGAGAACAGAGCACTGATTTCCTCCGGACCATTCCTGGGTCATGAACAATGGCCACATACATAGCTGCGGAGCCAGCAGCCCCAGAATTAACTTCTCTGATGGCAGATGCATTCTTAGACTTCAAAATTCTACGCCAGTGAGAGCAAATGAGAGGCTTAAGGGATTTATTTCTTATTACATGAGGAATGCATGCACACTGTTCTTTTCCACTAGTGAGGGGTCTACAATGGCTTTCATTTAAAACATAAATATCTCACCTAACAGAAAGGACAAGGGGAGGGCAGGGAATAGTGTCTAGGTGAGTCTCCAAGGGTTTGGAGAAGTCTAGGGAGGATCTTCTGGGGCCTTGGTTTCTTAAAAAGCAAGAATGAATTACTTTTTATTTCCTAAACATGTAGCCCAAGAATTAAGCAAACATTTTGAGGACATCTAATTTGTAGCAGGAACTGAGGAACTTTTAGTCTGGTAAAGAAGAAAAATTGCTTCCTCATTCATTTGCTTGTCTCCCATTCTTTGCTTAATTTCTAGCATCAGTCATTAGGATGGGTTTCTGTGTCAACAGAAAATGTGGCTAATTTTGGTGGTTCTACTTCCGACACAATCTGTTGGCAAGATGCAGACCCTATGCACAAAGCTTAGGGAGGGGTAGGGGATGTATCCCGGGACACCTGGGTTTAATGTGTTTCCTCAACAATTCAATAAATATTTATTGATTGCCTGCTAGATAAATGGGCTTCCTTATATTCCCAGAGGGCTCACAGTCTTCAATTAAATCAAGTAGAAAAAACCAAATAATTATATAAAGTGTGGTGGAGCAAATATAAAGGGTGATGTGATCCTGTTACATTTTAGCAGAAAACTGAATGGCAAAAAGAAGCCAGATATATAAAGATTGCAGGGAAATGTATTCCAGGTTGAGGGAATTGGTAGTTCAAAGGCTCTAACAGGGGAACCCATTGGCTTGTCAGTGACAGAAAAGGAAGGGCAGTGTGCTTGGATAAAGAGCTGACATTGGAGAATAAGATCTTGTAGAGCCCAGTAACCCTGAAGTGGAATTTCAATTTAATTCATTTTAGTGTTTCTCAAAATTTAGGGTATCTAAGAATCATCTGGAATATTTGTTAAAACACAGATTTCTGGGACCCATCTTTAGAAATTCTCTAGTGAGACTGGGATGGGGCTGGAAAATCTGCATTTCTCCAAGATCCCAGATGACTCAAATGTTGCCTGCCCACTCACCAAACTTAAAAAAAAAAAAGTTTTTTTGAGATATAATTTACATGCCATACAATTCACCCATTTAAAGTATAGAATTCATTTTTAGTGTTAATATTAACAGATATGTGCAAATATCACCACAGTCAATTTTAGAAGATTTTCATCACCACAAAGAGAAACTTTATATTCTTAGCTATTAATTCCCTCCCTCTTCCCAACTATCCCTCCCCAGCTCTATGCAATCACTAATATACCTTTTGTCTCTATAGATTTGCCTGTGCTGGACATTTTATATCACTGGAATCATACAATATGTGGTCTTTTGTGACTGGTTTCTTTTACTTAGCATAATGTCTTCAAGATTCATCTGTGTTGGGGTGCCTGGGTGGCTCAGTGGGTTAAAGCCTCTGCCTTCGGCTCAGGTCATGATTCCAGGGTCCTGGGATCGAGCCCCACATCAGGCTCTCTGCTCAGCGGGGAGCCTGCTTCTTCCTCTCTCTCTCTCTCTGCCTGCCTCTCTGCCTACTTGTGATCTCTGTCAAATAAATAAATAAAATCTTAAAAAAAAAGATTCATCTGTGTTGTAGCATGTATCTGAACTTCCTTCTTCTTGATGGCCAAATAATATTCCATGGCATGGATATATCACATTTCACTTATCCTTTTGTCTGTTTATGAATATTTGGCTTGTTTGCATTTCCTTTGGACATGCTTTGATTGACACTGAAGTGTCTAGAAGTAGTTGGAGGCTACCCACACCAATAATCCTATTTAAAAGACCACTCTACTTGCTATATGGAAATGGGCTCCAGAAAAATAAGAGTGGAAAGAGGGATGATGTCTAAGAGGCTACTGCCTTGTCAGAGCAAAAGACAGTGGTGGCCTGAACTAGGGAGTGGTACTAGTAAAGGTGTAGAGGAGTGGATAGATTAAGAATGTGTATGGGAGGCAGAATCAATGGGACTTAGTGATGAATGAAATACGAGCTGTTGAGGGCAAGAGAGAAATAAACATGGTGCCTGGATTTGGGACTTAAGCCACTGGTCAAATTATTACACTGTTAATTGAAATGAGAAATTTGATTTCTAAGATTTCTGGGGTCCTACTTTTGCTATAGCCATTAGGAAGGTTAATACCCTCCCAGAAATAAAGAAATTCTTTGTTGAATGTCTACTAATACTGTCTTTTCCCACTATACCACCCAACTAATTATAAATGCTGCTGTTTGTGTTTGTTGCATTAAAGGCTATTCAATTCTGCGACAGATACAAAAAAAGTCAATGGAACAGATGTATGGACAAGTAGCTTATGAAGAATATATAGCATTCATGAGATGTATTAAATGCAGATAACTTAGTAAACTGGGAGACGTGTCATATGTAGACAAAGTGAGAAATGCATACCTGTACTAAACAAAGATAGAAAGGGAGGATAAACCAATAGACACTTGGTTATATTCATGAGATATATGAGGCTCTGAATATTCATGATGCATTAATATACACAAGGCACTCCATATTCATGAAGTTTTACATCAGCCACCCATTAGTGGTATCTATTATGGTCCCACCTGTCCTTCCCCCAAGAAAGATAGATAAAATCCAAAGCTGTTTGTTAGGCTAACTGGCAAGCCATAGCTTGTTTCTCTTCAATAGAGTGAACACGTATCTTTGGCTCGAGGCACCTTTCAATTTTGGGGGGGCCCCTTGCAGATACCTCAGTTGCAGTCTTCATAGCATGGCTGTCATTGGAAGACTGATGCTGCAAAGAGGAAGACAGAGACAGTACGCATGAACATTGCATAACAGATTCTCCTGGGCATGTGATCCTTCTACCCCAAATTACAAGTGTATTCATTTCTTACGCTGCTCCTTTCTCCTTTCTTCTGGCTATATGTTTTAAATTGATTTAATAAATTCTGTGATTCAAGAATGCTAGTTTGCTTTCTGAGCCTTTCTATTCTGTGACCCCTGAAATAGCTGTCTGGTGATCTATTTGGATGGATTGTATCCAGATAATTTCCCATAAGAAATTACAAATTGTCAGGTACCAGAGTCCAAGAAAGGAAGAAGGCCTTCTCCTAGAGATTCAGGGATTAGCATGGCATGGATTTTATTCTCAGTGTACCACCTTGTGAGTTGGACACCAATGCCAAGTTTGACTTAAGTTTTCCTATTTCTTTCATATTTTTCCAGCAATGCCCTTTTGTTTGGGGCCAGCCAATCAAATGTATATATAATAATCAGCTGCTTTAATTATTCCCAAAAGCACATCAATGAGCCATCTACACAAATGAGGTAGCTACAAATCCAATGTAAAGTGAAGTGAAGGGTTTAACACAACTGTGACTACTTAAGGGTAAATGCTAAATTCAGGAAACTTAAACAACCTAAAAGTCAAATGTAGTTGAAAAGTTTAATGTTAATGTCCAAGGATGGACATAGTCTTTACTAAGGCCCAATGCCCCAAAGACGAGAATGACCTGAACGGTTAAGTCTACCTATGCAACCTGTCTTCCCTCTCCCAACCAACACCATTCTTCTTGTGGAATACAGTGATAAAATTTTACAGAATACAAGACTTAGCTTTTTTCACATGCCCACAGAAACCTATTAAAAAAACACAAGCTAAAATGTGTCCACTACAACAGATAAATACTAATAAAATGGGTTGAAAATTGTTTAGCAAAGGAAAGGAGAAGTCAGAGAATTCAAGAATGAGAAACAAAATGCTATCCTAGAGACGGGAGGCTTTGGCATTTAAAATAAAATTTTCCATTTGAGAGCTGTCTAACACTTCTGAGCAGAACCCAGATTGGGAAGCAAGGAAAGGGAACAATTTTCCATTCAAAACTCCCACCTTGCAAATCTATTTCCATTTCTTCATTTGGCACAGCCAATATTGGATCTGCCTCCTGGTTCCACATCCATCTGGGGGAATCATTTGGCTAAAATAGAAGGATTAGCAAACGATTCCCAAATTAGTTATATTACATTACGTTCTGTATGGCAATTTGTCCACGTTTTAAAAAAAAATAAAGGGGAGGTGTAAAATAAATACAGTTACTTATAACAGCAGCCGCACTGACTTTTACTGATAGATAACTTTCTGTGTGCTTTAACGTACGTCATCTTACCATTCATCCTCACCGCAGCCCTGGTTGGAATGTCGAATGGGATTATGTATCTTGCCAGGCACTCATATCTGAGTGATGCTTGAATAATGCTTTTATCCGAGAGAAGAACTTACCTTGCCTGCTCATGTGTTTTTCTGTGGTCGGCTGAACTGTGTGGGCTGGGTACACAGATGTCACCTGCCACAATGCAGAGAGAACCAACAGTGCATTCACGGGTCACTGTGCCACCGTGTGCGACTCAGCAGCAAGAGTGAATGGTACGAGCCAACAAGTGCCAACCACCCAGGATGGCAGTTACTTCCCGCTCTAACATTGGGAGTTTGGGAGTCTGAGCAGTAATACACTGAGAAACAATATGCTTCCTACCCACAAATGGGAGCAAGCTGTCCTATAGCTCACACTTGATGATGCCAAAGACACTTCTAACTAAATAAATGCATATCAGAATCATTTTCAGGGAGGAACCTGGGGTGTGGGGTTACTGTCAAGGAGACACAGAATAGCCAGGTGTTCTTAGGTAGACACCTCCTGGGGGATGGCCTGAGACAACAGCATGGGCTTTGAATGAGGAATTTGAGACCTCCCTGCACACCCTGCTGTGCCTCACACCACTTTTGACTTGGGAAGAATCTCTGACTCCCTCTTGAAAATGGTGAGTTGGGGCCAGATAATTTCTCGAGTTTCGTCCAACTCCAGCTCAAAAAATAGAATCACGGAAAATCAAAGTGGTTTTATTGTGTGCCTGGGCTCAAGGCAGCAGAAATTGCTACTGCCTCCCTCAATTAAACATAAACATCCACGTTTAAAAGAAAATGGAATATAACCCAGTGGCCATGACAGGAACTGATCATAGCAACCCCGACAACAGAACCAGACTAGATGCATTAATGTCGCAGGAAGTGGTGCCATCAAGAGAATTAACAGACTTCCTGTACTACAGACTCAGACAATGTGGAGGCTGTTGTTGTGTGAAGGCAATGTAGCTTGGCTTCAGCAGAGAAGAGAAAACAACAGAATCATCCTCCTGAGTGAGGCATTAAGATCCCCGCCAACAGCGGACATGCCATATAGCATAGAAAATCTCACCATGTTAAATGATTAATTTCATCCATGAGAGAGACAAGAGATTTCGGAGTTTGACTCCTGGGTGTCTTTGGGTGGAATGAAACTATACAGTGATGAATGAACAACTACGGAAATCATCAAAAATGCACGCTTCTTTAATGGCTTCCTGTATCACTGAATTGAAGAGGGGGAAAGAGTGCTGATGGAAATGTATTTCTCATCCGAATGCATAGAGCTTCCCCTCTCTCGCAGTTTCTGTACAGTCTCTTGGGAACTGAACTTGGCACAGTGACTTGGGCTGCCTGTTCATCCAACACAGAGGGTGCTGTCAGCACTCTGAAGATAGTGCACTAATCACATTTGTTTTGGCCTCTCAGCTTCAAGGGCAGATAGTTGTCATGCTGATTGGAAGGGAGGTGTTGTGACAGGGGAAGGACATGTGCCAGAGCTAGCGAGCAAATGATGTTGGGGTGTTTCCATACAAAACAACTGTTTCTAGAAATGTTCTAGGGAATTCTAGGAGCTTTTTAGAAATTTCTGGAAACAAATGAGATCACACCCCAGGAACCCGAAGTCTCCTCAAATTCACAGTGCTGGAGGACTCCAGTTTGGGTGGAGGCCAACAAGAATACAACCCCATGGGTACAATCCTGAGGCAAAGTAACCTCAGATCACAACACGTTGGAACTTGAACCCATTCTTTTGCATCATGTGGGTTCATCTGGCCAGTTTACCTTTGGCCTCCACCTCAGCTCTAGGGCATCAGAAACTCCTCTTGTATAGCAGCTACAGGGAAATTATTTGTGGTTGTGGAGAACCCACTGTGCATCATACATGTTTGTTGGACCTTGTTTAGGTCTTTCCTGGAAATTCAGAAGCTACCAAGAGAAAGTGTGAGCTGGGATCCCAAAGGGTCATACCTCTTGGTCTAGGCAGTCTGACTTGTCTGCATTCATAAGGAGCTCCTCACTGGCTGAATTACTTCTTGCTATGCTATACAAATCAGAAAATATTTGTTGACGGCACCTATTTACTACCCAGTACTATAGAGGGGGTGACGCCTCAGGAGATAAGGATTCTCATGGATCTCACCACCTAATCATGCATTTAAAATCAGAATGGGGTTCACAGATTAGGGGCTAACCACATAATCATTCTGTGATATAGGAATGTCTCTGGACAACTAAATAACACTGATAAATGAGCATACTATTATTTCTGCTAATACTTCTATTTTATAGCTTAGTCTATAACCTTGTGCGTATAATGTCCTAGAGCTGCCATACCAAACTACCCCAAACTGGGTGGCTAGAAAGAACAGAAATGTACTCTCTCACAGTTCTGGAGACCAGAAGTCTGAAAACAAGGTGCAAGGAGGGCTGCACTTCCTTTAGTGCTTAGGGACAGGTTTTATTGTTTGACAGAAGCTTCCCTCGTGCCATGCAAGGTAATACACTCACAGATGTGATGGCACAGATGGGTGAAGGAATGCCCAGACAGCTGAAAAAACATTTTTCTGGGCATGTCTGTGAGGGTGCATAAGGGGAGAGATTAACATTTGAATCAGCAGGCTGAGTAAAGAAGATCCACCCTTACCAACATGGGGGGGAAACATATAATTTGTTGTGGACTCATACAGAATAAAAAATCGGCAGAAGAGCAATTTCTTTCTTTTTGAGTTGGGACATCAGTCTCCTCTTGCCTTCAGACTTGGAGCTCCTTCCTGGTTCTTAGGCCATTGGATTGCAATTGAATTATACCACTGGCTTTCCTGATTCTCTAGCTGGCACAGAGAAGATTGTAAGACTTCTCACCTTCCATAACCAATTCCTGTAATAAACCTCCTTGTATATATATACCATTGGAGTTCTGTTCCTCTGGAGAACCCTGTAATACCCAGGGATAAGGGTGAGGACAGTCGTGGTAGATGAGTACCAGATTAAGCCGACAGAAAGTCGCAAACTTATTTTTCCAGGTACACGTTTCAGTAAATAGAGCTCAGCATAACATAACTACATAGGCCACTTGACTCCTCCCAGTGGGAAAATGGTCTCATCTGTGGCTGGGGACAGTAAGGACTTGGCATCAGAAAGCCCTCGAGAGAGAGGGCAAAGCCACCTTGAACAGCAGATTTGGCTCAGACAATGCACATTCATGTTCTCTCTCTCTTTTTCCCTTCCCCTGTCTCCCCTTAGCTAAAAGATGCCAGAAAATATTTGCTTTGAAGGTTTGTTTTTTTCTCATCATTAAGATACAAATCTGACATCTCTCAGCCCTCCTTGTGTTTATGGATTCCTGCTTATACCCAAAGACCCTTGCTAGGCCTGGGTTTGGCCGATGAACCCTTAGGTTCTCTCTTCCATCTTTCACTGTTTCATCCAACAAGGGACTTTGGTCAGCAATGATGTACTTGGGGCCAAGAAATGTCCTATAAGAACGAGTCACGGGCGCCTGGGTGGCTCAATGGTTTAAGCTGCTGCATTCGGCTCAGGTCATGATCTCGGGGTCCTGGGATCGAGTCCCGCATCGGGCTCTCTGCTTGGCAGGGAGCCTGCTTCCCTCTCACTCTCTCTGCCTGCCTCTCTGCCTACTTGTGATCTCTCTCTGTCAAATAAATAAATAAAATCTTTATAAAAAAAAAAAAAAAACAAGTCACTGTGTGTTATCAGTGGGGGCTTCAGAAAACTCTCGGTCAGGGTTGGGTTTTGCTGTTGTTGTTTTTGTTGTGTGATTTTTGCTTTTTTTTTTAAATAAGGAGTGAGAAGTTTCTGTCTCAGTCAGACAATAGGACATTATCTTTATTTAAGAGAGAGAAAAAGATCACAATAAAATCCAAAACATCACTTACAGTTTTATCCTCATATCAGCCATAGGCTACAGACTTATCATCTAAAAGTCCAAAACAATGAAAAAGAGAAGGGAAAATAGAGTGAAGAATAAATTCGACTTTCACAAAATAGTTTCTACTTTGAAATATTTTCTCTATCTTGATTTCTTTGCGACACGCACACACACACACACACACACACACGTGCACATGAATAAAACAAATAAATTTTGATGTAACTAAGTTATCATAATACCTCTTTTTTCAAATATTTTGTAAACACCTTTCCATATTTAAAAGCTATCACCAAGATTTATTATTACAATAAGATTTGTAAAGTAGACAAATGGTTTGAGAAACACCCATGCTATGGAGCATTTTTGATCAGTAAATTTCTTACTTAGTTAATCGATATGCTTGGAAAAGAAGATTTAAATATCCGGTAGCTATCCTCCGAAAAGTGGGCTTATCCCACAGTTGGATAATTGAACTATATTCATTTCTTCATTCATCTGAGAATTTCTACCAGGAAAGGACTACACTAGGTGTTGAGGACAAAATGATGGGGGCGTCTGGCTGGCTCAGTTGGTAGAACATGTGACACTTGACCTTGGGTGATAAGTTCCAGCCCACACGGGCGTGGACATTTCTTTCTTTCTTTTCTTTTTTTTTTTTAATGTGACAGATAGAGATCACAAGTAGGCAGAGAGGCAAGCAGACAGAGGGGGAAGCAGGCTTCCTGCAGAGCAGAGAGCCCCATGCGGGGCTTGATCCCAGGACCCTGGGATCATGACCTGAGCCAAATGCAGAGGCTTTAACCCACTGAGCCACCCAGGCGCCCCGGGTGTGGAAATTTCTTAAAACAACAACAGCTTCTCCACCTGTACTGGTGTGCCCAAGCCTCAGAGTCACTGATTTATTCGTGAGAATCCTCTTCTCTCATCTGTCCTTGTGGATGAGCTTCATGATGCTCAACTCACAGAGATCAAACCACTTCTAAATGACAAGACTGGTACACAAAGCTTCCAGGACTTTGTTAGGAACATGGCATAGAAACAACTCATGTTATGGTCCACCTCACCCTAAGAGTCCTACCAAAGAGAAACAGACCGGTTTTTCTGACATACCATGACATTGACCTCAATTGAAAATCCTGTTTCAATGTGGTCTTTAACTTTGAGGATATGCAAGAGATCACCCAACACTTTGCTGTCATGTGGATGCCCCAGGCCAGCAGGAAGGTGCACCCTCCTTCCCAACAGGGTACCGGTACTCCACAATGGATGAATTGGCTGAAATGATGCCTCTTGTTCTTACCCACTTAAGTCTGAAAAGCATCACTGTGATGGTAATTGGAGCTGGAGCTGGTATCCTTAGCAGATTTGCATTCAATCGTTCAGTGCTTGAGGAAGGCCTTGTGCTCATTAACCTTGACCCTTGTGCTAAAAGCTGGATTGACTGGGCACCTTCCAAATTAGCACCAAATGGGGTTCATCATCTCATCTCTCGATCCTTCTTAAATGCCTTACTTATAGTTTTGTTTTTCCACCGAAATACATACTGTTAAAGGCAAAAATTTTAGCTATAAATCTTGGTGAATGTTTTTATTTGTAACTGCCACCCAATCAATATGCAGAATATTTTCAGCTCCAAGGATTCCACAGTGCCTTTTCTTTAATTAATACTTTCTCTCCTTCCCACATGTAACTATTATTCTGGCTTCTGTCACGTTGGATTGTTTTTATCTATTCTTAAACTTCATATAATTAGAGTGATAGAATATGTATCCGTTTGTATCTGGCTTCTTTCCTTCATTGTTGTCAGTGATCTTCTTTCATGTTGTATGTAGTGGGAGATCTTTTTAATTCTTGCCTAGTAGTCAATGGTATGAATAGTCAAAGTGCATTGTTTGTTATTTGGTCTTCATGAATAAAGCTCCTGTGCACATTCTTTAAAACAAAAAAAATGACAAGCCCTATCCTTGCCTAGAGGATTTCACAGTGAGATAATTTATAATTAACGAGGCAAAGACAATGAAAGAGAAATCACAGAGCCCTGTGAGAGGCTTGGTGGGTCCCCTTGGCCCAAAGGAAGTGGCATCTAACCTGTGTTTTAAGAAAGAGTAGGCATTTTCTAGATGAAGGTGAAAGGAACATAGGAGCATGTGGGCAGAGAAGATGAACGGAAGGAAAGACAGAGAGGCAGATAACAAAAATGGGAGAAGCCTAAGGTGGAAGGAAGCTTCCAACCGATGGACATTCTTAAAGCACAAGGTTGAGAGGCGAGCCTGAAGAGTGTTGTGGACACCTGATTTGGCTTATTTGTCTGTTTGTGCAGTTTGGCCCCTCCCTACGTAGGTAAAACCTTGAGTCTCCTTTGGGGAATTGCTATTTCCCCGTCTGTATCTTTGTGGTTTGGGGCAAGGGTCACCGAATTTGGGGCTCCAAAAGTAAGTGCGTGACCATGCTTAGCCACGCAAACATGCCATCCTTTCTGGAACAGGCACATACGCAGCAGATCGTACAGGAAAAGTAACACTAGTGTTGTAATGAATGAGCCTAAATCTCAGGGCTTTGTTTCTCCCGCACGAAAAACCCAACACGTGTATTCCTAATGAAATGGCTCTTGAGGATCTCTTCCTCCAAGTGGTGACTTGAGAGATCCAGGCTCTTTTCACCTAATAGCTGTGCCACACTCTGGGACCTCAGAGAGCGCTGGGACCCTGGGGCTACCTGCGGAAACCTCTGTACCAGCCAGCCAGTGAGTGAGTGCAGCGGGGGAGGTTTGAGGATTCTGGCCCCACCCCCCGGAGGGAGGAGCTTCACTCCCACTTCCACTTCATTGGTCCAGACCGGTCACACGGCCTGACTTGGCTGCAAGGGACCTGTGAAATGTAGTTTAGCTATATTCCTGGGAGGGAAAGGGAGCCATTTGGAGAGTGGTAATGTTAAGTGATTGTGTCACACGCAGGCTGGGCTCCTTAGAGCCAATGAGCGCAACTCCTGAAATTGTTCTTTCCTAAAACTACTAGGGAAAAGGTTTTGTGGAAGGTGTAGGTGGGAAGGAGAGAAAGTTTCCTAAAGTGGCAGAACTATTATCTGGAGCTTCCGGCCCCTTAAAGGAAGAACTTACCTGAGAAAGAAGTCAACACAAAAAAGGAGAGCGGAGAGATGGGGGGTGCGCTGGGCTGAGGCTCAACGCGAGAAGGCAAAAGCCTGGAGAGAGCGCTCTGGCTCTCGCAGGTCTGCAAGAGCTGGGTCAGCAGGTCCACCACCCCGGGGCCTCACAGCTACACCCGAGGCACCTCCCTTGCCTCACAGACCCACCCTAAGAAAGACAAATTCTTGGCAGTATTAATAGAACTCCTGGATCCATCTGGAACCAGACCCATGCCTTGGAATTTTCAGCCTCCTAAGCCAATAAGCATTTTTTCTTAACCTAAACCCTTTTAAGTTAGTATTTTGTGCTTTGCTACCAACGACATCCTGATAAATATGTATTACTGTCATAGGGAGCTAGTGAAGGGTTTTAAGCAGGGGAGTGGCACAGATTTGTGTCGGAGAGAGGCCAGAATGGGTACAGGGGCTCTCTGCAGCCTATCCCACCTAGTGTCCCTGAAAAGAGGCAGTGTTATCTCACCTCTATGTGGATTCTTTCTCTACATAATTAGTGTTCATTTTGCCATCAGAATTCCCGTTGCAATGCAAATGCGAAAGATTTGCATAAAGCCAAACAGCCTTTATGAGACTATCTTTGAGGCTTCTGAGTTTCTTGCTTTTAGCCCAAAGGTTTGGAGGCTGGCACTGAAAGCCAGGGCTCTTCTGTAGCTTCTCTGCACCCCACCTCTCCCGCCCAGGACCAATAAATGTTTAAAATCTTGCAGCAGAAAAATATGCTGGGATTTTAGGCCTGGGTTTTAGGAAAGAGATTAAGTGAAATGAATGTGTACCTTTAGGGATGAAATTGATGCTGGGAGAGATCCCAAAAGTTGACATGGTGTCTTTGGGGCACTGCTAATGTTATTCCTATAGGTGACCCCAGTGGGGCAGTGGTGCACGTGACCTTAAAGTCCAGAAAGTGGAATAAGACCACTGTCACTGTAACCTATTACCCTAGACACTGATAGTCTCTCCCAGCATTCCCTCTCCTTTCCAGCTGGAAAGAATACTCAGTGTTTGAGCTTATGTCAGGAAAGTGTCAGTGTTTAAATCAAACCAAGAATGGTCTCAGTGGACAAAAACGGGACAAGCGGACTTTAGCCTAACAGTACGTCTACTCTGCGGAAGATAAAATGGCCAAGCAGGGTGTCCTAAGCAAGAGTGGGCAGGCAGCGGTGTTTACCACTCCTGTTAGGCAGATATATCTATGTTTACACGGAACATATATGCTCTAGAATACTAGGATACTTGCTGCCTTCTTATGATCAAATACCAACATTTCTTCTTGTCAGCTCTTCCCTAATTTTGAACAGACAGAAAGCAGACATTTCCCTTGAAGCTGCTCCTACTGATAAGTATCCCAGATCATCTCAAGAATTCCAATTTATCTTATCTCCTCAGCAATACTGCCAGGGGAAATGTCAGACTCTCATTTAGAGAAGCCAGAAGGTCACTCGAGTTCATGTAGGAGATGAGCAGTTTATATATTTTTTCTTCCACCTTGAATTTTAGTTGCAGACTGTCCTAAAATGTTAGTAGGTGATTTCTTCTCCAACTTTTTGTCTTCAGCCACCAGAGTATCTTTCTGCAGATCTAATAGTGGCATTAGGAGGCTTGAACCTGCCATCCTAGGAGAAAATTCCTTATGCGATCTGTGTCTGACCCGCCCAACAGTAAAGCCTCTTCTTTGTCAGGATCTGTGAAACACACTGCTCCCTCACCTTATGGTTTTGTTTAAAGATAAATCTTTATGAATTCACACAACATATATTTCTACCAGAAAAAATTCCTGTAATAGATTTCCCATGTCTTAGACTGTTTTACAGGAATTTAGAGTCAAGCCATCATTCCTAGGATGAATCTTTTGTTTGGAGAGGTACATCCAAAAGCTTTTTGCTTTGCATTATTTTTAATCATGATAATTCATCTGAGGATCCCTTGAAACTGTTTAATGAAGACATAATGAGCAGTTAGATGCATAAGGACAACCAAAATATAAGTCTATGCTAAACATACGGATCTGTTGTCATTAATCTAAGCATTTACTAGGCTTATCTCTTCTTTATTTTACCCCAAATACTACCTCTGTTAATGGAGATACCTGTGTTCTAGAATCAGAGAGAAAGAATTCCTTCTCTCTCACTGAAGTGATCAGAGCTTGTAAGAGGAGAAAAGCAGGGAGAATGAAACCATTTTGGAAATGTATCAAGTAGTGTTTATTCATACAAATCTGTAACCATTCTGTAAGGTGATTTGGAAAAGCGGTGTTTACCTCACTTGGAATGGCTTTCCTTCACTTGGAAGGGCTTCCCTTCTCCCTTTGGGTTCTCTATAGCCCTCTCATCATAAAAGGCAGAATTCCAGGCTCCTGTCATCCATCCATCCATCCATCCATCCATCCATCCATCCATCCAATATTTATCAAGCTCCTACTAAGGGCCAGGCCCTGTCCTAGGTACTGGAGATGCCCTGGTGAACAATGTCAACAAAAGTTGTCAGCCCTCATGATGCTTGCCTTCCCCCCTGCAGCTGATAACCAACCTCTCCTTCCTCTTACATGCTTCAACATTTAGAGGCCGAAACCCTGAATTTAATTCTTACACATGTACTCTTATATGCGGTGAGCTGTTTTACATAAGCTAGACTTAGGGCATTGAGTTAAATGCACAGGGTCTGCAGTCAGGCCCGAGTCAAACCCGACCTGACAGGACCTTAGCTTGAGCAAGGATTCACATTTCTTAGCCCCATTTTCCTCATCGGGGGAATGGGGAAAACAGAGCTACCAAATCCGCAGAGGTACTGTAAGGATTAGATGAGAAACTTCTGCAAAATACTTAGCCTTGCTTGTGGCATGTGGAAAAATGCAGTAAGTGTTAGCTGTTTTATTCGGTGTTGAGTATGACACACTCTACAAGTCCAAGTGGTCCAGAAACATCTTTAATACTGTCTAAAACTGCCCTTATCCCCATCCCACTGAGCAGGCCAGAAAGTCACTTTCGGTCACTACTGACTTCTCTCTCCCTAGATTTCTTAAGAATCTGAGGGTTTGGAAGATATGGGGAAGGGAGTTTCTCTTGTTTCCCTTTTATCATAATCATTGTAGTGGCTCTCTGGTTTGGGGCCAAGCATGAGCTTCCTTAGGGACTAAGTGCCCTCACCACTGTTCCCTTAGAGGCCCTGCAAACTCAACAGGGTGCCTTGGGGAGACAACCCCTCTAGGTTCCTATTTCTCCAAGAACTCTATACCTCTACCTCCTTCCTGGTGTGGGGGAAATCTCCACTTCTGTTTTGTTGCCTTGAAGATAGATGTCTTTCCATGCTTTGTTTCAAGGACACCCAGGAAAATGTCTTCATCAATCCAGGCTTTTGTAAAAGCAAGAAGAGCTGGACTACTTACTCCCAGAAACTTCAGTTCCTGCCCTGCCACAAAACTCCCCTGAGGCAAAGACATTGAAGGTAGGAAGGAGACCTTCTGGAAACAAAGAGGGGCCTGGGAACGTACCTATAGTGAGAGGAAACGGAAATGAGTATCTCAATACATTTCCTGAAACTTTTGGTTATTCTTTGCAGTTGGCACCATGTCCTGCGCCTTTTCAATATCACACGTGTCGCCTGAACACAGGGAGACCATTCAGATGAGCAAACCTATTCTATGCACATTTGGACAGGGTTGAAATGGTTGAAATGGACATGGCTTACCTCCAGGACATCATCTATGAGTCATAAACCTAGGGAGTCTCCTGTCTTATCACTCCAGATAACATTCCATGAAAGGAATGTCTGCCTTGAGTCTTGTTCATGGAGGGACAGTTACTAGGAAGTGTCAGAAGAACATTTCATTCAATAACAAAGTTCCATTGCTTGAACTTGGAGACTTTCTACCTTTTACTTTCATGCAAATGTTGTGAATAAATAGTATGACTCAGAGATGTATGACAATATGACTCAGAGATAATTTGACTTTCAGAGATACCACATGCCATCCTCCAACCTTGAGATACAAAATTCCAGTCCTGACTATAACATAGTTCCTAGCTCTTTCAAATTTAACAATTACTATTCTTTTTTCCCCTTTGGGTAATTTTTGTTCAATTCCCTTTTTTTTACACCTTTTGATTTGTATTTTTTAATTCAAGTATAATTAATATATAGTGCTATGTTCGTTTCAAGTGTACATTATAGTGACTCAGCAATTCTGTTAGGGGATATTCTTGATCCCCTTAACTTATTTCCCCTGTCCCCTCACCCAGCCCTTCTCTGGAAACCACCAATTTGTTCTCTATAGTTAAGAATCTGTGTATTGATTTGTGTGTCTGTCTCTCTCTCTTTTTTTCCTTTACTCATTTGTTTTGTTTCTTAAGTTCCACATATGAGTGAAATCATATGATATTTGTCTTTTTCTGGCTGACTTATTTCACTTAGTTTTATATACTCTAGATTCATCCAAGCTGTTGCAAATGGCAAGATTTCATTCTTTTTTATGGTTGGGTAATATTCCACTGTCTATATACACCACACTTTTTTATCCACTCATCTATCAATGGACACTTGGGTTGCTTCCATATCTTGGCTATTGTAAATAATGCTGCAATAAACATAGGAGTGCACATGTCTTTTCAAATTACTGTTTTTGTTGTCTCTGGATAAATGCGCAGTAGTGGAATTACTAGATCATATGGTAATTCTATTTTTAATTTTTTGAGGAAAGTCCATAATGTTTTTCACAGTGGCTATACCAATTCAATTTTAATAGGAAAGTTTCACACTATATCCCAGAGGGTCATCCAAGAAAAAGAAGCACATTCAGAAATATTTGTTCAGAGGTGATAGAAAACAAAACAAAACAAAACATGTTATTACCAAAGAGTTTTTCCTTCATCAAATTAGAAAGTATGCATAGGTCAGATCTGTTATATTTTGAAGTGAATAGTTTAGAGAAAAATATGCAGAGGAATAAAACTCATTTTGATGATCAGCAGAGTGATTTAGTATATGGATTCTGTGACCAGACAACCAGGCTAGAATTCCAGGTCCCAACTCCTACACTGCACCCCTATGACCTTGGGCAAGTTCACCTCCCTGGGCCTCTGTTTTCTCACCTGTCAGGTGTGTTGCTATAAATGACACTGTTGCTGTAAGTACTGTAGCAGATGCTGCCTATTCCTTTAAGCCCCCTTGGCACTTCTTTTTGGGACTGCCAGTTTCTTCTCATTGCAATCTCCTGTGCATGGACTTTCTGGCACTAAGTTATGTTCAACTAATGTGAGGCAGACAAGATGTACCATGGAGTTAAGGAGCCCTGGGTGAGGTCCCTCTAAACATGGGTAATAAATGCTCCCACTTCCTTGCTCCGGTGGAGAGAGAGGGGATAGCTCTGAGGCACCTGTTCCACATCCTATCTCAGAGGACCCCAACAGAATTGAGCCCTGCTGCCCATAGTCATAACCGTTCACGAAACCACCAGAGGTCTACTATCACCTCATTGTTTGGGGAACAAACTACCTCCCCCAAATCCTAACCACAGGGAAACACAACCTAAAACAACTATTAAGTGATTTGCCCTGTAAGATGCTTAGAACTATTCCTTACTCATGGGCAGCACTAGAAAAGCCTTGGTTAAAGCAGAAGAAGAATAATAAATATGTAAATTATCTTATTAGCCTGAGATAATCCAACCAGGAGATGGCATGATTTATTGGCTTGGAGTAGGGAATTCAAGACCAAATAAAAATAATAATAACAAAAATCATAATCATAATAATACTTGAAAGCATCTGGACCCAGTTTTGAGTATCTGTTCTGCTCACAACATTTTAACTACAAAGATAGAAGATGAGTCTTAATATTTTGCCTTCGGGCCCAGAAATTTCCTGATACATATGCACCAACACATACATACATGTGGGTATAGATCTATACCTATGCTCTCAACACACATGCTCACATAGTGCAAGAATATAAGCACACACATATTTACATGCCTTCATTTGTGAGCAATGATTAGAAAGGCCATGGTCAATGGCAGAATAAGTTTCTGTCAGGCAGGCTGATACTGAGCCGGTACAGTATGGAGCCATAACCATGTGTTAAAATACTGAAATACCTCCATACCAGGGGCTCAGTAGCCACTGCCCTTCATACCCCAATATTTATAATATTTCATTAGCAGAAAGTATAGCAGTAAATATGCAATAAATACATGTTCTAATCCTGAGTCCAGAAATAACTGGCTTTCATACCCATTAAGAGCAGATTCGCTAATGCTGTCATGATAAAATTAATCTTCAAATAAACAGCACAATTTTGTAAAGTGACCTAGCAACTCACCATCAAAAATGCAGTTAAAAAAAAAAATGCGGTTAAGTGTGAAGTCCGATAACCCTCAACTGGAAATACAGTAATAATTATAATAATAATTATTATTATACATATAAAAGAGAATAATAAAAAGTACCTTGAAATTATTAACATCATTTTGTAGTATGTGCTCATGTGTTCAAGAATTCCCCACATACGCATATTAAAGTCAAAATTCAGAAACCATAAATATAGCACAAGCCATGACCTACATTTTTCCACAATTAAATTCAATATTAATTAAATTTGAATTAGTTAAAATTAATTTGATTAAACTTGAGCAAAACACCATCTATTACGTTACAGTTCATTTGAATTTAATTGATTTCATAGTTTCATTTGTATTTAACCTGAGAACTTATTTTGATTTTAGAATTGCATGAGAGCTTATAAGTCTAAAGTAGTAATACTTAGGTTTAGGTTCTTACCTATTTAAGTGACATCACAGTAAAGTTGTTTTAGTTGACCCACAACATTTGTCTCCTTTTACAAAGACTCAGGATCAAAGTTTAAGAAACATGGAGGCTGTGAACTTTAGTGACCACCAGCCTAAATTTGTATCCTGGACTTGTGTCAGTTTCTACTTTTCTGACCCTTTGTTCCCTCACCTTTAAAATGAAGCTAGTCACTCCTCCATCCCACCCCCAGCCCCAACAAAACAAATTTTCTATGGGGATTTGATGGATGGTGTTGGTAACGGCCCAGCGTCTGTCTGGCTGGGAAAGGGCACTCAGTAAATGTAACTTCCCCTCTGTTTTCCCTCCCCCTTCACTGAGGAGATGGGTCCTTTTTATTAGCATTTTGTTTCGTTTTGTTTTTCTTTTCATCTGTGAGTGTTAAAAAGTAGGTCAGGTCTCTACAATCCTGGAATCTTGAGCTTTCCGTCCAGGGCCATGGCATAGTCTGCAAGCCCAATACAAAACAAAATTGTGGAGCCTTGTTCACAAAGCAGAGAACAATGCCATGAAAAATATTATAAAAGAAAGCTTTTCCTTTCTTCTGTAATCTTTCTCCATCTGCCATGATATTTTATATTTCCTAGTCAATGCCATACTCCTTAGGTTAGCTGAGCACACCAAGCCACTTGGCTGCTGGGTTCTACTACCCTTCCTTTGGGCCCTCTCTCCAGAGAGAAGGCAATACCTCCTGCAGTACCCAGCCATGCCCATGCTTGTGCCAGGCGCTGGCAGGGACAATTGCTATTTGGGATCAAAAGGAGGAGGTTGGGCAGGACCTAGAGCTCCAGAGGTTGGAGAGGGGAAGGCCAAGAACGTGTCTCAAAGGAGGAATAGGAGGCTAGATTTGTATGAACCAATCTTTCAAGACCCAAGGCATGCTCTATTCATTGCAATCAGGCTTCATTTACAACACACACAGTCAAGATCAGATTATTAATAATTGCACATACAGAAATAAACTTTTTAACCTACAAGCGGAAGGAAGGAAGGAGGAAGGAAAGAAGGAAGGAAGGAAGGAAGGAAGGAAGGAAGGAAGGAAGAAAATTGCAAGATGGCAAGTATAGAATACTGAATTCCAAGTGTTCCTCCTAAGGGCAGGGCTCCATGCAACTGCATGACCACAGGTCCCTGAGGTCCACTCTGTTCTCAGTTAAGGTGACTGATAAGCATGCTTATGGCAATGGTTATTTCCTTAAGGGAAGGGCTCTCCTAAGGACTGCACAGAAATCTCAAAATTCATTTCATACATGAAAAGGCCTGAAGCCGAATGGGAGGAAATAAATGGGTTCAAGAAGGTCTGAGGGTAGCAGAAGCCACCTCCTACACGGAACCCCCTGAGTCTTCCCTACTTTGTGAACACTAGGCATGCTGCCAGTCGGTTCATGGCAGATCTGAGTAGGTCATGCCTGGAGACAGATTTGGCTGGGTCATGCAGGTTATAACTGACATGGGGTGTGTTTTCTTTCTGGTGCACCGAGAGAAATGTTACCATTGTAATGGGAACTCCCACCCTCCAGACAGCCAGGATTTCCCTTGATGTGCTGTCTCCATGCTGGACTCCACTGATCCATTGTTTGGTTGTTTTGTTTTCTGTTTTGTTTCTGTGAATTCTGTGGCTAAGTATAAGATGACATATCTAGAACTTCTTTAAATACTCAATTCTGTTTATACATGCCCTGTCCTAAAAAGAAATCTGACAAAGTTTATGCGGTTAACCATCAACAAGCCAAAGTGAATTTTAGTTTGGAATCTTCTTCCCCCAGAATAAAGACTTTGTAGCCCTAGGATCAACCATGGTATCAGCACATGGTACATGCCCAACACATGTCTGTTGAATGAATCACCGAATGAATGAATGCATTGATCGAGAGCTTTGATGTTTGTTGTTGCCCCAGTTTCTTTCCCCTCACCATAACTAGGGAAAGTAAGCAGAACAGGTATTAGTCCCCTTTACAGATATGTGGAAACAGACTCATGAGAGTTAAGTGCCTTGCCCAAGAATCAGAACATAGATTTCCTGAGCCCAAGGGTAGGATTCTTTAGCCTCTCAAGTGAACCTAGCACAATTCCACTGTCAGTCTGATCTAGGCTGGTTGTGCTGCCAGCATAACTGTTCTTACATGGCAAACTTGCTGTTATCTTATAATTTTGGCTAATATATTTTGTCCTTAAGTTTTGCCCTTTGGTGAGCCAGGACAGACAAGACCCATGTGGGGTGATCATGTTTCATTAGTTAGAAATGATGGCGAGCCAACAAAAGAAACACTTAAGGAGGTCATTGTCACTGCCGTCATCAAAAAGGCATTTTTTAAAAGGACATCATTAGCTATGGACTTGTCTCTCCAACGTCCTTTTGGAGCAGCCACTAGAAAAGGCCGCATTCTGAGGAGCACATGCTTAGAGAGAAAGGCTGGTGTAGAATCCTGATTATATACCCAAGGTCCAGAACTAAACACTGGAATTCCTGCTCTGCCACTTTTTATTTGGGTGACTTTGGGGGAAATCTCTTAATCTCTCTTAGCCTCAGTTTCTCAGATGTGAAATTGAGATCATAAAAAGAGAAAACTTGGAAGGTCTTTGTGAGCTAGTGCTGGTAAAGCATTTAGCAAGTCCATGGCATGTGGTAAGGGTATAATGTGAGTTATCTTATACTAGTGAAGGCAGATGACCACTGGAAGGAAAAGTGAACATTGCATTCAGACATAGATGAGTTGGTGAATTATTCCTCTTACATATAGGTCATGGCGCATCTATGTGTGAGAACACGAAGAATTCTCTTGCCAGGATGGCTAAAAAATAGGTTAAGTATATCAACACAACTTGAATAAAGGCACAAAGTTAGTGTAATTATAAGTCCACCATTAGTTTCTTCTCTGTGTTTCACAGGGCTCAGCCCTGAGACACTAAACTTGCCCCCAAGATCTCTAAACACAAGTCCTTCTGTGTTTTTTTTCTGTCTTTGAAAAATCAAAGTTGTTTTCTGGCCTTTTGAAAGACCATTTCAGAAAGTATGGCTGAGATCGAAAAAGAAAATCTTTATGGTGTTTTTTGCTAAATTCATCCCCAACTGAGGATGCTCCCTGGTGGTCTAGTGGTTAGGATTCGACGCTCTCATCCCCAACTGTGATTGGGGTTTCACTGAAAGTAAAAGGACTCCAGATCATTTCTAATGGGAAATTACCCCAGGCTTCTATTTTTTTTTTTTTAATGTATGCACTAGATAGAGTCTTTTCCTACAACTTCTAAATGCACAATTGCCTTGCCATCTTTCTTATATTCAACCACAGGAAACCCTTACTGCTTGTTTAGTTTTTCTTCTTCAAGGGTTCAGCCATAAGCAAACCTTCAGTGCTGTGGTTTTCCTTTGGAGATAAAACCTGTTAATGTGTACCTAGATCTAAGGGCCCATTTGATTAATACTAAACCTCCAAATAGTAGGAAACACTGGGTATCTAGGGAGAGGACGCACTGATTTAAAAAAATATTTTGTGATTCACTTATTCAACAGCTACTGAGAACCTTCGGCAATCCTAAGCTTTGGGCATGGAGCCATGAAGAAGGCAGATACTGTCCCCTCCCTCTGGGGCACTCGGGATAATGGGAGAGATAGTAAATAGATTTTTAATTTTTTTAGGAAACACATTTTGGGGACATATATGTCAAAACAAACAAAGAAGGCAGCAGCTAGTACAATTTGGCACCAAAGTCTTATGAAGGAGGAACATGCATTGCCATACATAGTAATTGGGAATTAACTTAAACCCAGGACTCAGTTTCTTCACCAGCAAAATGGGAATGATTCTACTTATCAGTCTATGGCAATGTGCAGATGGTGAGCCTTAAATCTTTATGGTGAGCATTATGTCTGATTTTCAAATTTTGATGATAGGAACCTTTATTGAGTTGCCCTTTTGTATCATGCAGTATATAGAACATTTTAACAGAAAACATCCAGACTTCACAGGACAGCTCCCACAAAATTAGAACAACCCCAAATGGAAGAGTTTACTACTAAGAACTGGCTTCACATGGAGTTGGTGCCTTGGTTGGGATACAAGATTAAAATAAGCCAGTTTGGGGGCATCTGGCTAGTTCAGTCAGTATAGAATGTGACTCTTGATCTCAAGGCTGTGAGTTTGAGCCCCATGTTGGGTGTAGAGATTACTTAAAAAAACCTGGAATTTTAATAATTTAAATAAACAAAATAAGCCAATCAAACCAGGCTGCTAACTTTTTCTTTTCCACATCCATGAAAACTGTATTTCTTATTTGTTTATGACTTTGCTTATTTGTCAAATTCTGTTGGAATGAAACAAGTTCTGATTTGGAGACTTCTCTTTTAAGGGAAATGTTGATCCTCTTTGTTTCATATTTAAAAGCCTGAGAGTCCACCAAGATTTAAAAAATCAATTTAAAGTTAATACAGAGAAGACCTAATAGATGGTTCAAGTTCTTAAAGCCTGTGAATCCCTTTGATGGTTGGTGAATCACTTAATTTCAATTAACCTGGGAGAGAAACAGGAGTTTAGAATGTGACCACAGTTAGGAATCGGTCCACATAAATAATGACATTGTCTTGCTCAACGTATTTTTTACCCTGTGTGTCTGAGTCTTGGCCATTGCAATCATAGACACAAACAAGTTTTTACTTTTCAGCATTAGATTATCAGTTAAATCACTTTAAACACGCAGTTGGGTGGTGTTCTAGCTCATGCAACATCAGCAAAATTTTGACTATGCTACTTGGTTGCCAAGAGAAAGGCAATGGAGAGGGTAAGAAAAAAGTTGCAATCTTTGGATGGTAATTAAACCCTCCAGGGTCTCCTCAATGGCCCTGTCTTTCATTCCACCATTTTTATTTTCTAAAAAAAAAAAAAAAAATGACATTACAATTTCACATACAGAATTACATATTCATGTTTTACAGTATCATGTTTCCTACACCTGGGGTGCTTCTCTCTATAGAGTCTACCTCTCAGAACCTTATTCTTCAAGTTTCAGCTCAAAAGTTAGATCTTAGTAAGACCTCTGATCTCCCCAACTGCAGATGAAATTACTTCAGATTCTCTTCTCCCCTGCTCTAGGGTGCTGGAGCAGATGGGATGCTGCCCCAGATAATACACCTTATGGCTCAGACCAAAAATACAGCCATTGCCAATTATCCAGGACCAGACTGACTTCCATTTAGGATATGTGTTCACTAGACAGTGACAGAACAGCTTTGATTAGAAGCACCACACCAAATTAATCCACATACTGACTGATTCAGCCCCAGGTCATCAAGAATCCACAGTGTTTCACTGTCTCTGAAGGGGCTTTCACAAATTCAAAGCCACAATTTTAAGCCCAGAAGCAACCTTAGCCTGGGACCCAACACTCTCACGCAAATGGCAGTCTCTGTCTGCTTCCAAGTTTTGCCACCCTCTACCAGCTCTAGCGTAGGTGCGAAGCATATTCATTCTTGTTCTCTAGTCTCTCATGTATCTGCCATTGATTTTGTAAGTTTCTGGTAAGGAGGACTTGTACTAGTGATTCCAAAGTTTTCTTAATTTTGAATCCCATGGCTACAGCCACATAATCTGATAAAGCAGGGCCATAAATTTCACTAGTCTGGGTAGTACCAACACTCATCTTCTCATGACTTCAAAGAACCTCAATCTTTTAAGAACCTGGTCACCAGAAGATGTTGGGGAAAACTAATTTTAGTTTGGTTTCCAGTTATGGAATGAATAAGTCATGGGGATGAAAGATACCGCATAGGGAATATAGTCAGTAGTGTTGTAATAGTGTTGAATGGTGACAGATGGTAGCTACACTTGTGATGAACACAGCATGACATATAGACTCGTGTTGTACTACCTGAAACTAATGTATCATTGTGTATCAAGTATACTTTGATTTGAAAAACACTAATTTTAGTTAACCAGTTCTCAAAAGGGGTGTCAAACAGCATTGTCATATGAAACTCACATAGCATTGCAAAAATTTGTCTTTCTGCTATTCTATACATTCACATTCTACTATTAATTGTGAAAGCTGTTGTCTTCAAGACAACTCTCTAGTTCTTCAGGCTTATTCCAATAACTATCAGAGATTGGGCTTGATGGATCCTTCTGTGCTACACCATTGTTCACATTCTGTACATCATGGAGAACACAGACTCTTAGCTTATATCTAGGACAATAAGTTCAATCCAGGTTCTAGAGACTAGCTCTCAGTATAACTTTGTATGTAGCCATGCTATCTGCACCAAGTCTCAAATCAATAGCACAGCCAGAAAAATGCATTTCATTGCTCCCAGAGTAACTTTTTAATTATTCAAATTCTTGATATTTATTATAAAGCGTATACAAAGGCCACTGCCACAGTATCCCCATCTCTCTCCCATGATATCCCAGCAGGTGTCTTTATCCTCCCTATCACTTGTGGAATACCCCATGTCATTTGCTGTATTTGGTGATTAATTCATATTCTAGTCTGTCTTTCTTGACAAAGTGCTGGTGGAGGTGAACATATCCAGAAACTTCCTAAAGCTAGAACTGCGAGAAAATTCAGGAAGTTCTTTGCTTCTGACGTTAATGCATCTTGGCTTCACATCTCTTGAAGAGCTGCCTTTACTTCAATTTTTTCTCATTGATAAATCAGAATGACTTGTTCATGCCAGTTATCTCTCTTTCTGTTCTCCTTCTGGCCCACAAGGGATTTTGGCTCAGTATTGTTCTCCCATGACAGTTCAAGTCCAATTCCCACTACTTTGGGTGTATTAGACCATATGACTCCCTCGTATTGTTGGGCATGTAAATTTTTTTCCCAAATTAGACAGAATAACAAGTCTCTACTTTCTTCTTGTTGTTGTTTATTTGGCTATTTTTACACTAGTCTTTGTTTAGGGAGTATTTTAAGTTGAATTTCTTCCAGTGATCTTTCTAGATGGCTTATTGTAGTTCTAACAACCCAGCTTCTCAGAGAAGACTACCAATTAGTTCTGGAAAGTATTCTATGATTTCCTGAATAGGACACCATTTATAAGACACATCAGTATTTTGTGTACCCCTAAGAAACGAAAACCCATGACATGGCACTCAGATACTCTGAGTTCAGAGATATTAAAATATGAAAATATTTAGAATCAATGGTACATAATGCATGCATTCATACTTTTGTGTGTGTGATTTCAGTATTTTTGAATGAGAGGAATATATATTTGGCACAAAATCCAGGAAGTACCAAAGGCTATAAACCCTGTAGTCCTTCTTTGCCCCTTTGCTCACTCCACTGCCCCAGAGGCAGCCACTCCTACCAGCTTCTTGTACAAAGCATACATTTTGTTTCTGTTGTTGTTGCTATTAATTCTTTTTTAAAGTCAGATTTGTAGAGTTATAATGTATATTTAGTAAAATTCACTCTTCCTAGTCTATAGTTTGATAAGTTTGGATGAAAGCACATTGTTCCTTATGCACCTTGGTACCCGCTCCTCCCCCACCCGCAGTAACCATTGATCTGTTTTCTGTCCCTATAGTTTTACCTGATCCAAATTTCAGCTAAATGGCATCACACAGTCTATAGCCTTTTGCGTTTGGTTTCTTTCACCCAACATAATGCACATGAGATTCATGCACGTTGCCCTGCATTCCTTCCTATATGTGTGTTTTCAAATACAGCTCTTTCCGTGCTCTATTAACCTCAGTTGTTCTTTGTGGATCTGTGAAAATTGTGTTCTTCTTTTCTGTTCCCCATGCCTGCTCCAAAGTCACACAGCCTGAGCACAATTCCATTGTGGCGACCAGCACTCACCCTCCATGCTAAACTCTTTGGTTTAATTATATTTTAAGGTGTCCAAAGCAGGAAAAGTGCTACCTTTTGAGAACCGGAGAAGCAAAGAGCAGCTTTTTTTTTTTTTTTAAGATTTTATTTATTTATTTGACAGAGAGAGATTACAAGTAGGCAGAGAGGCAGGCAGAGAGAGGAAGGGAAGCAGGCTCCCCGCTGAGAAGAGAGCCCAATGCGGGGCTCGATTCCAGGACCCTGGGATCATGACCTGAGCTGAAGGCAGAGGCTTTAACCCAGTAAGCCACCCAGGCGCCCCAGCAAAGAGCAGCTTTTAAGGAAATTTTTTCTGCCCTTTTTCTAAGAACATTCGTGATGTAATCTTGGGTCCAACATGGCCTCCGGAATGTGCTTTAGGAGGATCTGAACAAAGCTTGCACATGAAAGTATTTTCTCCCATTATGTTTCTTCTCTACCTCTCTCTCTCCTACCTCCTTCCTTCTTTCCTTCCTTCCTTCCTCCCGCCCTCTTTCTTTCTCTCTCTCTTTTCCTTCCTTCTTTCTCTCTCTCTTTCTTTATTTCTTCTCTCTCTCCTCTTCTTTCTTTTCCTTCCTTCCTTCCTTCCTTCCTTCCTCTTTCTTTCATTCTTTCTTTATTTCTCAGTTTCTCTCTCTCTCTCTCTGTCCTGATAGTAAGTGTCTTCCCACCTGGAACAAACCAAATAGGAAGCAGCTGCTCTCCCATTTGACAGCCTCAGAGTTTGAAAACATCGTTTTCTGGATCAATTGCCGGCAATAAGCAAACACACTTAACAGAGTGTATTAAGTAGTGATAATGCTCCGAAGAAAAACGAATCAAGAGAGGATGGGAAATACCTTGGGAAAGGCAGTCACCAAGCACCTCACCAGTCAAGCCCTGCAGGTATCTGAGGAAAGCAGATTCTAGAGGATTGATGAGCAAGGACCAAAACCCTGACTTAGGGACACACTGCTGTATTTAAAAAGTAAAATTTGGGGGGAAGTTTCTGACAATAGTAATTATAAATCCTGAATATCCTTTGGATTAAAAATAACAACCTAACACAATAGAAATATTGAAGGCCACAGAAAGCCCTGCACTTTATCTTCACTGAAGTGGCTATAATTCTCAAGGACAATGACCTGGTCAGGTTCCTTTGACAGCAACTCTGACCACTAATTACCAGCTCTGATTCCAGCCTCTCAGGCTCCCTGGGGAGACTGCTGACCCCACTTTATTTTTAGTTGAACCAAGGTTATAATGGACACATGCACACAGACACATGCACACACTGTACTTTGTGAATGACCTGCAAACCCTCCAATCAACAAGTCAACTGGAAAGAATGTCTGTGGGTGTTCTATTGCAAAATAGAATAAAACATTTTCAGGATTTATGGCTACTTTTGAAAAAAAGACAGCCTATGATGTACCTTCTACGTCTCCTGTCATTTCTCTGAAGTCTTTTCTACTCGGCCAACTTGCTTCCATTATTGTGGAATGATTTGAACGGAAGATCTTCAACTGGACCTTGTAGTTTCACTAATGAGTTATTTTACATGAGAGTAATTCCTCAGTGGGTCTCCTGTAAGGTCCTACCACACTTGAAGTGCCTTTGAAATAAAGCAGCGTTTGCATTCCTGAAAAATTCCATCTTGAACAAAATTGTGCACTAAAAATAACAGGCTTTAATGAAAGAGAGAAAGTTGCGGTAAAGCACTCAACGCCTGTGCAGTTCTGTACCTGGAGCACTTAACAAAGCAATGTTCTGAACCTGGGGAAGGTATCGTGAACTTTCTTGGCTGCAGATATTAAAAATGCATAAAACCAGGAAAGCGAACATGGCAGCAGCCATCGGATTGGCTCACAGGTATAGGAATGAAGACCAGGGGTTGGCAGTGGCCACTTCTAGGGTGGTTGCAGGAGGCGGTGCTGTTATTTTGCTAAATGCACTACAAACTGAATGCCAAGAAGGGTTATAGAAGGCTGACAAAGCAGACTGCGAACATACAACTAAGATGTCAGGTAGACAAAAATGCAAATCATTAGTCTTTGCCTTGGCTGTTTGTGTGTGTGTTAGATTGAGAACAATAGAAATTGGTCATATCATAGTTCTGGAGGCTAGAGGTCTGATATTTAGGTCTCTATAGAGCCATGTTTTATTGACAACATGTATGGGAATGTTTTCTTCCTAGCTTCTTGTGAATGTTTCTTGAATGTTTCTTCCAGCTCCTTATGGTGTGCTGGGAATCTGGTGTTCCCAGGCATGCGACTGCACCTGTCCACCTCTGTCTCTGTTGTCTCATGGCATTCTCCGTGTCTCTGTCTTCACATGGTGCTTTCTTACAATGCTTACCAGTCATACTGGATTGGGGCCCACACTATTTTATGACCCCACTTTACCTTAACTAATTACATCTCTCCCTATTTCCAAAGCAGTTCACATTCTGAAATCCTGGGAGTTAGGATTTTTGCATATTTTTTTTGAGGGACAGAATTCAATCTATAACCCACCATTGACTCTTCATCATTTCTCTCTCTCTCTCTCTCTCTTTTTTTTTTTAAGAAGTAAGTATATTGCAGTAACTTTCATGGTATAGAATAATGCATCTAAGAAATATCACTCTTATTAAATCATTTATTTAAACCTCTATTACTAGACCCTGAGTTCATTTGATAAGTGCTTTTAGAAATGATTAAAACTTGAGTTGCCACAACAACAAAAAGACACAACTCAAATCCCAGAAACCTGAGGACCCTGGAAATAAACTCTACACCAATCCGTTCAGAGCTCCAAAAATTAAGAAAATGAAAAATTAAGAAAAATGAGGAAAAAATTCTCAGGAGCATATGGAATAATCGAAATGTTGCCACAGGAACACGAAGGGGTTAACCTCACCCCCTTCTTTGACCCCAGCAGCTGACTCTGTCTTCAGAATAAGTTATCCTTATGTAACATACTGTTCTTTCAACTCTTGGCTTCCTTCTGCCATCAAAGTGGCAGGAATGACCAAGAGTACAGAAAGAGGGAAGAGAATCTTGAGGTGATGGCAAAAAATAACCGCACTAGACAGACTATTGCACATATGGTTCGTAGAGACTGAATGCAAAGTAAAAACAAAGTTTACCATATTCTACTATCCCAAACTCACAATCAAGAGAATTGGCTCTAAACCCATTTACGTCTTTAGAGGACCTCGAGTAACTTCTTTGGTTATTATACCAGCCAATCATTCTGCATGTAACTGTATCTGTTTTCCTGTAGTTTATGGCAGCTTTCCAACAATTATATATATATATATATATATATATATATATATATATATTTATATAGGATCCCTAGAAACTGGGAGCGGACATCAAGTAGTTTTCGGCAAGGCTTATGATCTCAACATGGGGAAAGATTTTAGGAGGTAAATAAAATTTCTAATGAAGAAATGAAATAGGAAATAATGAAATTTTCTTTCTCAAAGGAAAAAATACTCATTGTAGTAGCTTCAGGTAATATTCTTTAAAATCTTGGAAATTCATCCACAATCGAGAGGTCCCAAAGTAGGCTCTGTCAATGTAGCTGTCTGCTTGTGGACAGGTAGAAGGATGTAAGTATTCCTACACCTATTGGGTTTTTCCATTTGCTTTGTTTTTGCCTTTAAATTTTGACTATGATTCTCTTCAAACACTTCAATGTCTTGTCAGCTTAAAAGAGGAGAAGGAATTATGAAAAAAAGAACCCATAAGAGTTTGGAGAGACAGAGACGTTAGAGTCTATGTTTGATTCCCTCTGACCTGGGCTTTAGCTTCCACCCTGATAATTCTGTATACGTGGGTCTGTTCTCTTCTGTGTGTCTCAAGGTTGCTTTTCTCTTAAGACTAATTAATACATTGACTTATACTTCTTTTTTTGTCCTGAGATAAGTGTAGGAGGGCTGATTTAATGTCTGTTTCCTTTTCAAACGGTGTAAGCAGTGGAAAAAGCCTGATAAAACATTTGTTTACAGAGCACATTATAAAATACTCTCCTGTTTAATCATTACCACAACTCCAGACATTAGATGTTTTTATCATCTCCTTTTGCTGTTCCAGAAACAATTATCAATTTATTCATTCCAGAACGGACAACTGCATAGGAAGAAAATTACGCTGCACATTTTTGGTAATCTACAATACTGCATTTCAAGATCAACCCAATATGTAGGTGGTAATGTAACCAACACGGAACACGTGAGCTTTTTAGATTTTTCCTGTGTATACTGTGACTCGAAGATGGAACAGAGGGAGTTCACTACCTCATCATCATTAGCTTTTCCTTATTTTCCTAGATGTCACTGTACAAAGTTATCCAGGTAAATTCTCCTTTTAATATTTAAATACAAACAGTTGGGGTGCCTGGGTGACTCAGTTGGTTAAGCGACTGCCTTTGGCTTAGGTCATGATCCTGGAGTTCTGGGATTGAGTCCCAAATCAGGCTCCCTGTTCGGCAGGAAGTCTGCTTCTCCCTCTGACCCTCTCCCTTCCCATGCACTCTCTTGGTCTTTCTCTCTCTCTCTCAAATAAATAAATGAAATATTTTTAAAAATATACAAATAGTTATTTTTCTTCATAGGCAATTCCAGAAAAATTCAACATTATACATTTATAAAGGAAAGAGAAAGAAAATGTATAGTGTCCACAGTCTCACCACCTAGATAAGTTAGATATTAACAGTAGGCAAATGTATTTGAAAATCTTGAATACGAATGTGTGAGTATGTTAACAAGAGATCCATTATTGTTTTGAAGTCGTCTATTTTCAAATAATATGCATTCAGTAATTTTCATGTCAGTGAATTAAATATCTACATTATCATTCTCACTGAATATTATTCCATTGTATGTGTTACATTATTTATCCATCATCTCCTTTTTTAAAAGATTTTATTTATTTATTTATTTGATAGAGAGAGAGATCACAAGTAGGCAGAGAGGCAGGCAGAGAGAGAGGGGGAAGCAGGCTCCCTGCCGAGCAGAGAGCCTGAAAAAGGGCTTGATCCCAGGATCCCAAGATCATGACCTGAGCCGAAGGCAGAGGCTGAACCCAATGAGCTACCCAGGCACTCCCATCATCTCCTTTTTAAAAATAGAAGATATTGCACATCAGAGCTGGGCATGTGTAAGCTATATGGGAAGGAGAGAAAGGATAAGTATATTTTAAAGAAGAAGATGAAGGAGAAACATCACAGAATTTGAACTTATGATTGTTTGCATATGAAAGACCTATTGATGTTGTCTTTGAACACGTTGAAGTTGAGGGCAACAGGGTCTCCGTGTTGTGGTCGGTGCAAGTGCCATGGGGATAGTGCCTGAAGCCATACTTTGCCGAATATCTATGGTTTCCTTCCACGTTCATCCATGTTTAAGAAGATCCAAAGGGTCATATTCAGCTACGACTAGAAAAAAAACGGGATGTTGTAGAAATGACATTTTGGTGTTTTCTCTGATACTTGACAACTAATAAGTTCTACTCGGGTCTCTGATACTTACCTTATGCACAGTGCTTGACACCATGCTGCCATAGTCTTCACTGATGATCAGTTGTGGTAATCCCATGCTCCCTCCATCCCTGCTCTCCAAATTCTCACCATCTGAACTCAGTAGCTAAAAAGAGTAGAATAAATTTTTGGGTGAGTTCTTTGCTACTCCAAGAATTTCTATTTGGTCTCCAAACTGACTCAGGTAAGCTGCCTCCCTTGCAATTCAAACCCGTTAGCTGACCATTTGCTATCTGATCTGAACACCAGTATATTTGTTGGCAATGTGTACTTTAACCCACTCCCAAATGCACGTTCATCTGGGCAGAGGAAGTTGGGAGCAAAACAGTAGATCTGAAGAAGGTTAGATCTCTTGTGTTAGTGTGATTTGGTGATGGATTGTAAATTAGTGAAATGATGTATCTGAAAGCTGAGAAATGACTTGGCAAATGGGAATAAGGAAGGAAAGGTATGGAGCAGAGTAACTTTGACATCGTATTCAGCTCATAAAACTCCTACTTACTCTTTCATGAAATGAATTTAGAATTTCATACTTTCCTTTCTCCACCCCCCTTGTGTCTTCTGCTTGTTTGTTCATTTATTTATTGGATAATCTACATAACAATTCTTATCATTGTCTCTGCATAGCACTTCATTATCTGTAACACTTTACTCAACCAGAGGCGAAAATGAAAGCAAGGCAGCTAATGAAACCAGAATTCGCTTCATAAACAGGGAAACATCTGGAAGACTTTGGGTATTATTTTGCTTCTTCAGCTGGGGGTTTGTTTGCCCTTTGCTTCTGATCTGCTCCTAGATTTTCACATATGAGACAAAAAATACTTTGACTAAAGCAATGTTTCCCAACCTTGCTGGATTATGAGTATCGCCTGGGGACAACTTGCTAAATGCACAGATCCAGACATTGCTGAATCAGAATCTCTAGGGAACTGGCTGGGAAGTGTATGTTTTTAACAAGGATCCCAGATGATTCTCGTGATCAGACAAGTTCAGGGCTCACTGGACTAAGATGTGGACTTTTGTGACATGATCTGAAAACAAGTCTATTCGTGAGTCAACAGCACAGAGCCCACAGCATATGTAAGGCATGAACAGTTCAATAAATTTGCATCAGGACCTGAGACCTTCATTGACATCCTAAACTTTGGCACCATTATTCACAAGCTTTAGTATCCACTGGTGATATCCACTGTCTTATTCCCTGCTCAACTCCGCAAGATTCTTAATCAGTAGGTCTGGGGGAGGACAAAGAACAATTTGAGAAGCACTGATAAATCAACACCATTTATCATCTCTACTTGAAGGCCAGCCTTCAGCAAAATGCTAAAATAAACACAATCGTTCCCAATTATCTTTTTCTCCCTCCCTCTCTCTATCTTGTCTTCTCCAAGGCTAGAGGTACCTTCACGAGAGCTTGGAAGCTCAAGTCCCATCAGAATCTATCCTCCTGTTCCAATCTTTCTCCCCATTTCCCAGTACAAATCTATGATACTCTCCCCATCTATACACCCTGGTGTCCCTAAATTTCTCTAGTCCATCCAGATATCTCCCTAGAGCTTCAGATAATTTCATCTGCAAAGCATCCAGGGATTTGCTACCTGGATCTCCCAGGAGTATGTGAAAATTTGGATCTTAAACCAAAAGCTCTCGTGCTGTGACTTATCCATCCACATGCCTAAGCAGAGTCTGGATATTGTCCTTGATTCTTCGTTCCCCCTGTTTCCCCCAACATCATATCCAGAAGCAAGCCTCGTCACTTCTTTACCAAGTACCCCCATATCCCCGAGTCTACTGTCATTGTCTATTCACATTCTTACACCAGTTCCTGGATTTCTTCTTCCCACAAAACAACAAACAATCTAGCAAACCTTGCTCCTGCCTCTGGCTTTCCCACCCCCAAGAAATGGCATTATCATCCATGCCAGAGTCTTGGATTTTTTTTGGATTTTGCCCCAAGGGGCAAAAAAACCTGGAGTCTATCTTCTCTCTATTCCAACCTACATCTGATCCACAAGCAAATTCTCTGAAACCCACCTTCAAAATATATCCCAGATCTGAGCATTTCCTCCTCTCTCTATTATGCCACACAGGTCCTTGCCCTATCAGATTTTGACTCAAATACTGGAATGACTTCCTTGTTTTTGCTCTTGCCACCATCTGGTGAGTGGTCTGCATAAAATAACCAGACTGATCATTCTGAAATGTACCGTGTCACTCCCGCAGTGGCTTTCTACTCATTTGGAATAAAATTGCATTAGACCTTGCATTATCTGACGGTTCTTGCCCCTCCATCCTCATTTCCTACCCACGACCCCTCCCCATCACCTCTCCCTCAGTCACACACTTGGTCCTTCGTACTGAGGATATTTATATTTCATGTTCCTTCTCCGTGAGATCACTGTGCACTGGCTCCTTCTCTTCAAGTCTCTCCTCGCAGCCTTCTCAGAGAGCCCTGCCATCTAGGTAGGCTCATCATAAATCCCACTTAGCCCAGGATCCTCATCTATGCTTTTTGTCCTGGCATCCCTGTTCGACTTAGCATTTGTCCTAGATTTTTAATTTTTTTTTAACCAAGTATTAGTAGTAGTGGAAACAAAAACTTATCTAATATATGTGTGATTGGCTTCCATTTTGTTCTGCCAGCTTCTACCTTGCCTGGTCTGTCTGGTAGCCTGGGAGGCCCGTGCACAGTAAAGAGAGTTCTCACAATAATACGTAATCAAATCTGAAAGGCTCCCAGAGATCGATCTTTTCCTGACTCTTTCCAGAAGCAAACTACCAACACCTCCATGTCAAGCACAAATGCAGGGGCGTCCCTGATTTTTAAAAGTGTGCTCAGAGGGGCGCCTGGGTGGCTCAGTGGGTTAAAGCCTCTGCCTTCGGCTCAGGTCATGATCTCAGGGTCCTGGGATCGAGCCCCATATCGGACTCTCTGTTCCTTGGGGAACCTGCTTCCTCCTCTCTCTCTCTGCCTGCCTCTCTGCCTAGTTGTGATTTCTCTCTGTCAAATAAATAAAATATTAAAAAAAAAAAGTGTGCTCAGACAGCGAACTTCTCAATTATTGGGCATTGGTGGGAGAAGTCACAAAGCAGCTGCCCATGCCTGCACTTGGCCAGCTGTGCGGCGGCTCGTGTCCCAGCCTGCAGGATGCACAAGGCTACCAGGCCATTAGTTAGCAGAGTAAAAAGGTGGGAAGTTTTCTGCTAAGTGTGAAGGACTTGTGCAAGCAATAGCAGGCAGGCAGTCCTATTGCAGAAAGGGTAGAGGAAGATCGTGTGTTCTTCTTCTTCTTTTTTAAGATTTTATTTATTTGTTTGACAGCACTAGGGGTGGAGAGAGGTAAAAGGAGAGGGACAAGCAGACTCCCTGCTGATCAGGGAGCCGGACATGGGGTTTGATCCCAGGAACCAGAGCCGAAGGCAGACTCTTAACCTTCTGAGCCACCCAGGTGCCCAGAGATCACATTTTCTTATTAGAGCTGTGTCATTTATTGTATGAGTTCAATCTTCACGTGTGTGTACACTGTAATGTTTGGCAATATATTTTTATTTTTCAGTAAATCCTTTCAGCAGCAATAAGCTCAAAAGCAAATCCATAAAGCTGAAAATGAGTGTTTCAAGAAAAAATCCAATACCACATTTCCATCTCTCAAAAAAAGTTGAGGAATGTGCAAACTCACACAAAATGTCAACATTTGCCATCCACCACAGGGTCAAAGTGATACCAATGACCATTTGGAGAAGACTTCAAATATCAAGAATTTTTTAAAAAAAGACTGAAATGGTGAATTACGTGCACACCCAACCTTTCAAGGACATTTCTGCCCCATAAGTGTCTTAGTGGAAACAGGATTTGGAGGTGGGCAGTGTGATGTCTGCACACCCCCAAAGATGTCCATGTCCTAAACCCTGGAACCCGTGAATCTGTTACCCTGCCTGGCAAATGGGACTTTGCCAATTTGATTAAGGTTATAGACCCTGAGATGGGGAGAAAACCTTGGATTATCCTGTGGACTCAGTGTCATCACAAAGGTCCCTATAAGAGGGAAACAGAAAAAGATTTGATGATAGGAGTGGGGGTAAGAGTCAGAGAGATTTGCAAGTGCTCTGAGGAAGAAGGAGGGGCCACAGGCCAAGGAAGACAGATGACCTCTTGAAGCTGGAAAAGGCGAAGAAATCCATCTTCCCCTTGAGCCTCCAGAAGGAATATAACTGTAACAACTCTAACCTTAGCCCACTGACCTACAGAACTGTAAGATAATACATTTATGTCACTTTAAGCCACGAAGCTTATGTGCTTTTTTATGCAGCAATAGGAAACTGATTTGCACTCCAACCAAAATTTGTATTTATGTTATCACTGCAAAAAAGTATTTTTATCCCCCATGTGGGATTTTTAAAGTGAATTATAGTAGTATTCCCAAAAGTAAGAGGTGTTTCACCTGAGACAGAATGAACTTTTGAAATGCTTTACATTGTTTCCATGAGTTGGATGAAAAAAATCAAATCACTATTGGAATTAATGCAGCTGATTTTCTATTTGGAGTAGCACTATTTACCTGTTTGCTGAGTTCATCTGCTAATGGAGACAACTACATGCAGTCAGATTAAAATACACATTTCCATTACAACGATAACAACAAGAAAACAATAAAATTGAAAATATCCTTCATTTAACATGAGAGAGTTTTTTTCCTCCATTAAAAGTATGATCTTCACACTGAAAAATTAAATTAAATTAAAAATATATGATCATCCATGGACATGAGATATTTGAAGATTTCCACAATTTCAAATTAATTCACCATAATATGCAAATTTGATGGAGACAACAGACACTTGGAGAGGTAAAGTAAGACTATTTAAATGATCTCCAAGTCTATTTGAAAACAATCTCTAGCAAAATACTAGTGACACATTAATAGAGATATAATATACCTAAGATTAAGGTAAATAAATATATTTCTTTTTTTTAAAGATTTTATTTATTTATTTGACAGAGAGAGGTCACAAGTAGGCAGAGAGGCAGGCAGAGAGAGAGGAGGAAAGCAGGTTCCCCGCTGAGCAGAGAGCCTGATGTGGGGCTCCATCCCAGGGCCTGGGATAATGACCTGAGCTGAAGGTAGAGGCTTTAACTCACTGAGACACCCAGGCACCCCATAAATAAATGTATTTCTAAGAATAGTTGTTTTTTTAAGTTCAGACAATGAATATAAAGACTTTAATTTTTACTTACTCTCTATGGATATGTGTCATTTAATTTTTCAAGACAGTATTTGCCTTTAAAAATTGTTAGAAAAATAAATATTTCCAGCACTGAATTTCACTCTCAGACTGTCTCAGTTGGCACAATAAATTACCACGGTCACCATGGTCTGACCTGCAATAGTTCCCAGCTCGGCCAGTCACTGTTGTCCCAGTGCCCTACTTCACTCTCTTTTTAGCACAGATAACACACTCAGAATTACTACATTGATTTATTAGTGTAAGTTTTCTGTTACCTGTCTTCCCCTGCCAGAATCAGAAGGTGGGCTCCATAAAAGCAAAGCTTTATTGAGGAGTAGAACCTCCAATAAAAGGTTTTCTCTTTACCACATAGAAAGTATGCAAACATGTAGAATAATTGAATTAATCTTTGATCTCTCTGCCTCTGATTTTTCATTCTTAATCCATTCTCCACCTTGTAGAGTCCCAAGAGGGCTCCTTCTAAAGTGTGTACCCTGACTGCCAGGGCCAGAACAAAGGTGAGGCACCCTAGTATTTAGGATGGCACCTTAACGGGGACACTCAGAACCAGGGGCTGCTGACACTCCGCGGCCTGAGAATGAGGGCGTCCCTATCTTCTGCCAAACCAAGTCATGGCCCTGCTGGTTGCATTTCTACTCTGCTTAAAACCTTTCTGTAAAATCCTTATGTCTCTCCGTATAAAATCCCAGCTCTCCAGTGTACATGGAGGTATATAATCTGAGCTTACTTACCTCAGCTCCCTCATCTCTCACCACCTGACATCCTTATATTTCAAGTGTTTTCTTATAGAAAGCATTAAATTGAATCTTGCTTTTTTAACCCATCTGATAACCTGTCCTTTTTTTTTTTTAGAAAAATAGCTTTATTGAAATTTAGTTCACACACCATATAATTGACCCATTTCGAGTGTAAAAATCAATGAGTTTTAATATATTTACAGAGTTGTGCAAACATCATCACAGCCCAATTTTGGAACATTTTTATTACCTCCTCCAGATCTTGTAACCCATTAATAGTCACTGCCTATCTTCCAACCCACTCTAGCCTTGTGCACCACTGATCAACTTTCTGTCTTTGTATCTCCGTGTTCTGGACGTTTCATGTAAATAGAATCTTACAAGATGTGCTCATTTGTGACAGCCTTCTTTCACTTAGCACCGTATTTCAAGGTTCAACTATGTCATTACCTGTATCAGGACTTCATTCTTTTTTATTGCTAGATAATATGCCACTGTACAAATATATCCTACTTGTTTATCCATTCA
Source organism: Meles meles (assembly GCF_922984935.1). Lineage (NCBI taxonomy): Eukaryota > Metazoa > Chordata > Mammalia > Carnivora > Mustelidae > Meles > Meles meles. The sequence goes on from NC_060076.1 coordinate 68,115,249, forward strand.
TCAGTTGATGGGCTTCTGGATTGTTCCCACTTTGAATAGTGTGGATATGAGCATTTGTGTACAAGTACATATGTGGACATATGCTTTCATTAAGAGTGGAATTGATGGGTCACATGGTAGCTCTATATTTAATATTTTGAGGAACCTGCAAGCTGTTTTTCAAAATGCCTATGCCATTTTAAATTCCCACCAGCAATGTGTGAGGGGTCCAATTTCTCCATACACATGCCAACATTTGTTATTGTGAATTGTTTTGATTAAAGCCACCTAAAAAGCCAAGAAGGGATGTATATTTTACTGTATTATGTATATAAGTATATTAGATATATATATCATACATTATGTATGTGTATTGATACATATATGTATATCATAAAGAGACTGTATATGTATATTAGGGCTAATATTGGATGCTCTAATCCAACATTTTGTTTTCCTAGTGTTTTTATGTGTCCCATCTGTTTTTTTTTTTTTTTTTGCTCCAAACTCTTTTCTTGCCTTCTTGTACTTGAATTGAGTATTATTTTTTATACCTCTATTTTAGCCACCATTGCCTTATAAGGTGTATCTCTTATTTTATTTTTGTAGTGGTTGCTCTAAGGTTTACAGTTTACATCTTTAATGTATCAGTATCTACCTTCAAAAATATTATAGCACTTCAAGTATAGTATGGGAGCCCCACAGCATATATTTTCATTTCAAACCTCCCACTGTGTGTGCAATTTTGGTTGCACATCTTATTCCTACACATGTTCTAGATACCACAGTGCATTGGTACTAGATTTGCTTTAGATAATCAGTTAACTTATACGGGGATTAAAAATAAGAAAAAAATACCTTTGATAATTGCCATCATTTTCAAGTCATTTCCAGTGCTTTTCTTTTCTTTTCTTGAACCCACATTTCTATGTGGTTTATGTGGTCTCCATCATGGACCCCCTGGAAACCAGTGTCCCTAGGTCCCAATTATTTGGGCTTCAGTAATGGGAGGCAGAGTGTAGCAGCCACTGTTGGCAGTCTGCCCTCATCCCCTCACCTCATTTCACTGCAAGCCAGTACTTCTTTGCCTGAAAAAGCCCTCAACCAAATACTAATACTGAAGAGTATTTATTATTAGTCAGGGTTCTCCAGAGAAACAGAACCAAGAGGGTGTGTGTGTAAACATGCACGCATGGTGCGGGGGCAGATTTTAAGAAACCGGCTCAGGTGTTTCTGGGACTGGCAAGTCTGAAATCTGGAGAGCAGTCCAGGTTGGAAATCCAGGGAAGAGTTGATGTTGCAGCTTGAGTCCAAAAGCAGTCTGCTGACAGTCTTTTTCTCTGAAGACCTTCAACTGATTAGATGAGGCCCACCCACGTTATGGAAGATAATTTGCTTTACTCAGTCTACTGATTTAATGTTATTCATAGGGGGTGCCTGGGTGGCTCAGTGGGTTAAAGCCTCTGCCTTCGGCTCAGGTCATGATCCCAGGGTCCTGGAATAGAGCCCCGCATTGGGCTCTCGGCTCAGCAGGAAGCCTTCTTCCTCCTTTCTCTCTCTGCCTGCCTCTCCGCCTACTTGTAATTTCTGTCTTTCAAATAAATAAATAAAATCTTTTAAAAAAATGTTATTCATATCTAGGGCACCTGGGTGGCTCAGCTGGTTAAGTGTCTGCCTTCAGCTCAGGTCATGATACCAGGACCCTGGGATCAAGTCCTGCGTTGGGTTCCTGCCCCACAGGGAGTCTGCTTCTCCTTCTGCCCCTCCTCCTCCTCCTTCTTTTGATCTCTCTCTCTCTCTCAACTAAAGAAATAAAATCTTTAAAAAAAAGAAATAAATTAAATGTCATTCATATCTAAAAAAAAAGCAGAATACCTTCACAGCAACATTTAGACTGGTATTTGACACACATCTGGGCACTCTAGCCTAGCTAATTGGACACATAGGTTGAACTGTCTCAGCATTGATGTTTAAGTTCCTCACTCCCTGCCTCACAGGGTAAATACTCTGACAGCTGTATTTTACTGTGTCCTGGAGATCCTCCTAGAAACTAGGCTCCTGTTGCCCACAGTAATAATTCACTTGGTAAGGCAGTACAGTATTTATTGATTTCTTTCCCTTTGTGGTCTTACCTACCTATGTTTCTACCAGGGTCTCTTGGAGTCATTTTCAAAATACACTCCTAGCAATTGAACTGTTTCTCAGTTTACTTCTGAGAAAATTCAGACTAAAATATGGAACATAGACTCACCTCTATACCATATGCAATAAGGGATTTCCCCTAAAAAACCATCAGAAACTTTCATGTGCTGGACAATCAGAAGATATTTTTCTACTACGACACCAGTGCAATATGCAATATAGACATTTATCTCTATTGAATCTCCCTTTCTGAACCCATTGCAATATTTTTTGGACAGACCACTACTAGGAATAAAGTATTTTTAAAGTTAGAGAAGTATTTTTTTCATCAGGATCATGATGGTAAACCTTGAAAACAAAATTATTATTAAGGATGCAATAATTTCTCACCTATTGCTCAGGGAATTTTTAAGTTTTGAGAAGAAAGTAGGCGATTTCATGGAAAGCTTAAAAGTGCAATACCAAGTACCAAGCAGCTAAAGTCAAGAGTGTAGTATATATATCATATATATATATATTTTATTAGACAAAGCATATCGTATCATTGTGTCAGGTGAGTGCTTTGGTAGTGCTCAAGTGGTTGTTTCTTGTTTGTTTTGGTTTTTTTTCATGGAATTTATAAGGAAAATTGCCCACTCTTTATCTCTCAAATATTTAATGAAGTTGATTTATTTGAAATGTGAAATTTTTGCAAAAACATCTCTTACATGTTTAATAATGAAGAGTATCCTCCTTTTGATATATTTTCTGTGAAAGTGTTTCAATTTCTTCCAACCTGCTCCTATCTCTTCGAGAACATTTTTTGAGGTCAAGACTACACCAACACATTTTAAAGTAAAATCTGGAAAATTTTAAATTGAAGTAAGATAATTCATTATATAATAAGGGATACATGAGACATGAGACATGTGGGTGGCTCAGCCGGTTAAGCCTCTGCCTTCAGCTCAAGTCACGGTCCCAGGGTCCTAGGATGAGTCCTGCACCAGGCTCCCTGTTTAGCTGGGAGCCTGCTTCTCCTTTTGCCTACAGCTTCCCCTGCTTGTGCTCTCTCTTCTCTCTCTGACAAATAAATAAATAAAATCTTAAAAAAAAATAAAGAGGGCCATATATGCTATGAATTTTACATTTAAGAGGTGTTTTAAACGATATGAAGGATGCTGGGCTGAACATACAATTCATCGTTCTAAAAAAACACTGAAATGTCCCTTATTTTAAGTAGCATTATTAATGACTAAAGCTACACCGATCATTTGTCATAGGCTTTTCAGGATAATCTAATGAAGAGAAAGTTTGAAAACAGGAATCGGATCAGAGCACATTTCAGATCATATGCCCTGACTTTTTATTCAAATTATGGATCCCACTGTCCTAGTCCCACTGTTCTCCCTAATAGCCTTCTCGCTGAAAAAAACAAAAACAAAAAAGCAAAAAACAAAAAACTCTCACTCTTGACTTATGGTTAACGATCAACTAGCCAAGGTTTATTGACAGAACCTTCAGTGTGGATATCAGCAATCGCTACATACTTACCTCGTTTACCCTGATGCATCCTTTATTTTGAAATGAAAGCTTTCAATATGCCAATAATCTCCTTTCTTCAATTGCAGAGCCATGATTTATCATTCTAAAACCCCCATACACACAAATGTCAATATTCATCTTCAAACGCTTCCCTTTTGAATGAAACACATGGATAGGTTCTCCATCAGTAATTCAGATTCTTAAGAATGACTCTGAAAAGCAAGTAAAATGATTAACATTACAAACCAACTCCTCCTTGCATAGAAACCATCCCATGCATTGGGCTTATCTCTTCATCTTGGAGTTTGGGAAATAAATAGGTTTTCAGCCCATGGATCTCTGACTTTTCAGTAATAACCAGTAAGCAATCTCTTTAAAGAAACCAATGATATATTTGAAATTAGCTGACATACTTTCTTAGTATGGACACCTGGTATTACCATGAACTTCAAGGGCAACTTCTGGCCAGATGAAGGGATTTGTGTGCTTGTATGTTAAACCCATTCACTGTAACTAGTGGGATTTTCCATCAGTATGATGTCATCATACGATAAATATTAACATTTGGAAAATGATTGTGACTTGATGAGGCTATACGTGTAGACGCCGCACGCTGAAAACTCGTGTCCCAACAGGTCAGCAGGCCCCGCGGCTTGCTGGAATGCACACGGCGTGCACGAGAGGGATGGGAGAACGGCTTCTCGTTAGAGAAGAAGAAGAATCTTTGAGAGTTCGTGAAAAGCAACAACAACAACAACAACACGGAATTGATTGTGGAGGGATTTTAAGTTTCTAGCCATACTCGTCTGAGTACCTTTACCTAATTTTCTCTATTTCACAATACAGATCCCGCTCCCAGGCTTGGAAGAACGTTGGCCCATTTTCTCACTCATTGCCCGCCCTAAAAACTGCACAAGGAAACTGCACGCGGCCTTCACCTTGATGGTTCTCCGCGGAACCCGTTATACTTTTCCACGTGAACGTCCACTCACACCTTGAGACTCCGAGTTTCAAGTCGAACCTGGCCTTCCCGGGGGTAGAATCCACCCTCCGTGGCCAAAACTGGTTTCCTGTCTTGAAGAGAATGACTTAAGTTTTGTGGACATGCCTCACTGAAACATTTTGATGAGCAAGCACGGGAGCGAATCAGAAACATATGGATTACGTTTTCTTGAACATATATGTGATTTTAGCAGAAATGGATTTGTCCCCAAGCATTTTGTTCTCCAGAACTTTCTGTCCGAACTCCAGACTTTACTACGATGCCTGGCAGGGTCAGAGGGCCGCTTGGCATTTTCGGCTGCCTGTGCAGATTTTATTAGAATCTGTAGCTTCTTTCCTGCTTCCTGTTTGAAGATTTTGTGAGGGTTCAGCCCAGAGGAGCCCACTCTTAGCTTCTCAGGTATGTCTTTCCCCCAAATCGCCCCCTGCTCCCGTCTGCACCCTCGACCCTGCCGCCCCACTTGCTGGAAGCTCAGAGGAAACAAAGATTTCTTACATTCTCTTCGGAAAGGCTCATTCCCCCAACCCAAGCCTTGAAGATCAAAATTACCTCTACCTCATCCCAATTTAGAGAGAAGAAAAGGAAAACGATGTGAGAGACTTTCTCCTGCTACAGAGTTATCAGGAAGAAGTTTGTATAGCTCATGTTTTCTCTTTACTTCAATCCTATCCACCTTCTCGGTTAATAAGATTCTGCATTCGGTAAAGTCAAACTGCGATATTCCAGTCTCTTTTCCATGCCTCAGTGTGGAAGAAAAAGGCTGCTTTCCCAGAGGCCAGTTTCCTGCATTCCTGCTGCTTTGCCCACCTGCTGCTGAGGACAGGCCTTTCCACCGTGGGCGTGGCCTCTCCAAGCAGGAGGCGGGGGCTCACTGAGGAAGAACAGACCACTAATAAATTGCATGGTCATTACCCTTTATGCATACTTGTTCTAATAGGTGTCGCAGATTCCTGCCTCCTAATAAGGAAGGGAAGTAGAAAAACACATAAATTCTCTCAAGGGAGTCAGACAGCCCGAAGCCACGTTCGACAGCTGCGAAGGTTACCATGAGCACAAAAGCAAAACAGGGCTTAAAAAAGTGATACATTGCCAGGGATTCTGGCGCGATTTCCTTGGATGCAGACTATGCTTTGCACTGTTTCAGTTGAAGAGTTGCACTCCTGCCTGACACATGTGATGGAATTTGGAGCTTAAATAAACAATGGCATTAAAGTGATCTAAAAGGGATTTTGTTGGATGCATCCCAAAGTTTGCCTTTTTACCGTAGATTTGTTTGTTTGTTTGCTTAGTTGTTTACTTTAACATTTCTTTTTCCTTTCTTTTGAATCTCAGCAATTTACATTTTGGCACAAGATGGTGGCTTTTTTGGTTCCGTGCCCAGTATCATTAAATCTAATTTTTGAACATTGGAAAGGTCATTTAGGTAATGGTTCTTTCCCCCTCCTTCCTTTCTTCCCTTCCTTTCTTCTTTGTTTTCGATGGTGTACTTTCTCTGGGATGATCTGGAGATTTGGTAGAGATGTGTCGCATTTCTTTACAATGACCACAGAGGAGAAATTCAAATGCATACTTCAGAGGCCATTAGTCCAGCCCCCCGGAGGGTTTATGGGCTTAGGAAGAAAATCCATGAGAATATATAGGGTCAGAGTTCAAAGTGCACCCAAAAGTCCAGGGCGGCAGATATGAATTTCTGGTGTATTTTGATTTGGTCTAAATTTGTTTCTTAGTTTTGTTCATTCAGACTGAGGTTTTGCATGAGCTATCCTTAGTTTTTCACAAAGGACATTTTCCAAACTTAATTTCACAACAGCTCTTCTGTTTTATCTAGTCTTGTTCACACTGACCTTATGAAGTTACTTTTGAGAAGAATGTGTGATTGGATTTTTTAAGCAATTTGTTTCATCTAGTTTTACACAAACCTGATGCTTGGGATACTGTGTTCCTGGAGGGGTCCTTATTGCATGAGATGCAGAACCCCACAGGATTCAGTGTTTTCATGGCAACCAGAAAGGGCTTTCCTCTACTACCTTCCAGGATTTTTTAGTAAGCTTGCATTGAAAGGAATTACAAACAAATGTCCCCTTCTTATGGCCTATTTCCATTTTTCAACCAGCCACTTAGTCCAGGAAAATAGGAAGTCTGTTCTGCACTTGATTTTCTAATATACATCCAGACGTCTTTCTTTATTTCTCCATTTTGTACTACAGACAGGAGGACCATAGCATTTTTCAACGTTCACCTTTAGCTAAGGACATATGGGCAACCATGGAAGAAAAATAATGCCCTAAGGCCAGTGATCTTCAAAATGTTCCAGGAAACTCCAGGACTTCATAACAATGCGACAGATGTAGAAATCTTCAATTCCAAATAAACAGCTTTTGGGAAATTCTCTGACAATATCTATTAAAATAAAAAATATAAACTAATGTAACACTCTATGTCAACCGCATTTCAATTAAAAAAAAAAAAAAGATGTCCTAGGAGGAAAGAAAAAAAGTGCATGAACTATTATCAAATTCAAAGGAATAAAGGCAGAGAAGTTTCCAAACATAAATAAATAAATAAATACATAAATATGATAAAATCGAAATCCAAACACATGTAGTATTTGACCTAGCTTCTAAGCTTTGGAGGAAACTATCCTTTAGAAATAAGTGCTACAGGGGCACCTGAGTGGCTCAGTTGGTTGAGCATCTGCCTGGGCCCAGGTCATGATCTCAGTCTTGAGATCCAGTCCCACAGGGGGCTCCTTGCTCAGCGGGGAGTCTGCTTCTCCTCTGCTCATCCCCCGCTGCTCATGTTCTCTCTCTCTCTCTTTCTCTCAAATAAATAAATAAAAATCTTAAAAAAAAAAGAAGTAAGTGCCACAGTATATTAGCATATACATCTATGTCTGTCCGTCTGTCTGTCTCTACACACACACACACACAAACACACACGTGCCTATTCCAGCACTGTTCACGGAATCAAGATGCTAGAAATGATCTGAGTGGTCAGCACCCTGAAATGGTGGCACACCTTTGCGGGATATCCTCTCTGAATGATTAGCTGAGAGTCTTATTAATAAGTGGCCCAGCTGTTAAAAGACTCCAGTCATCGTCCACAATCCCAGATGAAAAGTTCTTTCTTTATCATACATTCGTATTGTTTTCATTTATACTAATAAAATTTTGCTTTGACGTATTCTGCAGAAATGAGTTATGTGTCCGATTTAATTAGATAGGGAAAAAAGCAAAAAAAAGTAGTGCCAGAGAGCGACTCCTCGAAGAGAAAGAAATGTCGCTGGGGAGGGGCCCTGGGCGTCTTATCTCCATTTGTAATATCTTATTCCTGAAGGTGGATGGTTAGTAAGAGAGGAATAATTATGTTATTTTTTTATACGTCTCATACGTCTGAAACATTTCCAAAAATGTTTAAGGAGTATTGAGCTATTTCAGACCCAGACTGGTAGGTCATTCTATAGTATCATTGTCACGGTGGGAAACACTGGGTGAGGGGGACACAGGACGATATCCCCCAAAATATCACACTTACCTCCCCTACTGGCTTTTCTGCTGCCCTCTATACAAAAGTACTCCATAGCCTCATGACATTCCAGAGGAACAGAACATTTATCTCTAAACACATGGCGGTAGGTTTATCATTGTAGTGTATTGAGTTAGCTATGGTGTGAATCGATTGAAGATGGATTTGGTTATGATTATTGTACGTGAGTCATGTTTCAATTTGCTCACATAAGTATCATTACTAAGTCTATCTCTACAGAAACTGAAATGAACATCCTCTCATGGAAGAGACTACTGTCGTTACTGGAAGGCCCATTAGATGTGCTATCCCTGTCCTTCAACCATAGTGACACAGTGAACTTAACTCACAGGCTTCAGAGGTAGAAAAGATGTCAGAATTATCTGGATAACCCTGTCCTTATGCTAGGATAGTAAGGGAGCAGATCCAGAGACTCTGAATGCTCCCCCTCCAGCTCCGACTTTCTGTGTCTCTCCACCCTGTTGCACCTCACACCATAAATCGTCAGGCCACTTCTAGTTCACTGGAATTCATCCTTCAATATCAACTTGCTGAATTATATTATTATATTTAATTCCCCAAAGTTTCTTTGTGGAAGGACATGAAATGCAACTGAGTATTTCTTTTCTCTAATATATGAAGAGCTGGACTGGAGAAATACAGTAAGTATTTCTAGTCGAGGAAGTTGCCCAATGGTGGTGAACCAAGGTCACTCGCCGCCAGAACGAGCCATCTATAGCTTTATTATAGATTGTCTAGAACGTGTGGCTCATTTTTTCTTAAAGACTCAGAATACTGCTCAGAAAGTCACTTCAAATACAGTTTTTTTGTAATGGCCAGATAAGCTCAGTGTTGTTAAATACGCCTGCTATGTCATTTTGATCTTTATTTTGCATAACTATTTAATTTTAATTAACACAGATGTATTGTATTATAAAATCCTCTAACTTCCTATAGCAGAGGGGAGGGGAAATGATAACGTGCATTAAAGCCATCAACAGGAGGCAGGTTGATATATGTCAAGATATATGAAATGACAGGGAAGTGTTTGTTCTACCTTATTTTTTCTTACCTGAAAATCTAAGAGAACTATAAGCCTGCTCACTCTCTAACTATGTCCTTAGTTGTTTCTTCTTGAGAAAACAATGTTGATGTTCTCAGTCAAGACAGAAGATTGCCTTAGGAAGTAATTACTGGTTTCTTTAACGTCACCTTTATTGAGATGTAAATTCACTTATATATTATATAAAAGATTAATATATTTATTAATTAACAATAATATCAATACATTTTATACAAAAGATAGATGGATACATAGATGTCATAAAATTCACTTTAAAGTATACAGTACAAGGGTGTTTAATATGTTTACTGAATTGTGCAGCCATACCAATAGCTCCTTGTGGAACATCTTTATTATGCAAAAGAAATCACATGCCCTTTAGTGGTCACTCCATAATCCACTAATCTACTGTTTGTCTCTATGGATTTTCATATTCTGGATATTCCATACAAGAGTCATCATACAACATGTGACCTTTTGTATCTGGCTCATTTCACTTAGCATAACATTTTTAGGATTCAATTATATCATAGTATGTATCAGTACTTCATTTCTTTTCACGGCTGAGTAATATTCTATTATATGGATTGCCACATTTCATTTATCCCATTCCTTAGTTCATGGACATTTGGATTATTTCCACTTTTGGCTATTGTGAACAATGCTGCTATGAAAGGTCACTTATAAGTTTTTGTGTAAAATATACTCTTGGAAATACACCAAGGAATGGAATTGCTGGGTCATAAGGTAATTCTACATTTAACATTTTGAGAAACTTCCAGTTTTCTAAAGTAGCTGCACCACTTTACAACCCCACTAGCAATGTATGAGGGCTCCAATTTCTCTACAATATCATCAAAATGTGTAAATACTTATCTTTTTATTTTAGCCGTCCTAATGAGTGTGAGGTTATATCTTGTTATATACAGTTTTGACTTGTGCTTCCCTAATGGCTGAGATGCTGAACACATTTTCATGTACTTGCTGCATACTCTCTTTCAAGAAATGTCTATTCAAATTTTTCACTTATTTTTAAATTGGGTTCCTTTTTATTGTTGGGTTGTATGAATTTACATATTGTACATTCAAGTACCTTATCAAGTGGACAGTAGTTTCACTTTCTTGATGCAACATTAAAAGTTTTTTATTTTTACCTAATCCATTTTATCAATTTTTTCATCTCTCGTCCTTCTGAGTCTTATATAAGAAATTATTGTCTAATGTAATGACCGCTTATTCCTACTTTTTCCTAAGAGTTTAAAAATTTTAGCTTTTATATTTGGTTTCAGTACATTTGAGGTAACTTTTTTTTTTTTTTTGGTGTGAGGTAGGGGTACATCAACATTCTTTTGCACGTGGATATCCAATTTCCCCAGCACCACTTATTGAAAGGATTGTTCCTTTCCCATTGAATTGTCTTGATATCCTTGTAGATAATCAATTGACCATAAATATGAGGATTTATTTCTGGATTCTTAATTTTATTCAGTTGAATTCTATCTCTATTCCTATGCCAGTACAACATTATCTTGATTGCTGTGGTTTTGAAGTAAGTTTTAAAGTCAGGAATTTTGAGTCCTCTAACTTTGTTGTTGTTGTTGTTGTTTTTTCCCCAACATTGTTTGAGTTGTTCTGGGTCCCTTTCCAGTCCTGTGTAATGAAGAATTTGCCTGGCCTTTGTCCCCAGTTTCTGGGAGGTAATCTCTGAACCCTTGGAATTTCCCAAGTGAAAGAAGTGTCTTTGTTATTCATGTTGGGTCCCTTGGACCACACCTGATAGTTTATGGTAATGATGTGACTCATGGTGGTCCCCTACATAGTTTATGCTAAGAAGATGAGTCAAAATGGGGGTTGGTCATTCCAGAGAAACCAACCATATGATTACAGTGTTGGAGATTCAAGCCACATTTCAGCTAACTTCTGGGAAGGGGAGGGGAGTTAGAGATTGAATTTAACTACATAGCTAATGATTCAATCAATTATGCCTGTGAAATGAAACCTCAGCAAAAACTCTGGATATTGAAGCTTGATGAGCTTCCCTGGTTGACAGTACTCTTTGAAGATGATCACATTTTGGTGCTAGGAGAGTGCTACATCTCTGAGACAGAGGGGCCTTTTGTATTTGGAACCCTCCCAGATTTTATCTGATGAGTTTCTCCCTTGGTTGGTTTTAATTTGTAACCTGTTGCTACAATAAAATTATGGTCCTAAGTATAACACTTAGCTGAGGTCTGTGAATCATTCTGGAAAATTATTAAACCTGAAGATGGTCATGGAAACACCTAAATCTGTAGCCAGCTGGCCAGAGATGAGGATGGTCCTGGGGATCCCTGGACATTTGGCTGGTGCCTGAAATGAGGACAGTCTTTTGGTGGACTGTGCCTTTAACCTTAATTTGGTTAACTACAGGTAATTTCCATATGAATTTTAGGATCAGCTTGTCAATTTCTGCAAAAAAAAAAAGGCAGCTGGAATTTTGACAGGGATCCCATCGAATCTGTAGATCAACGTAGAGAACATTGCCATATTAACAGTATTAAGTCTTTTGATTCATTCATGAACAATGTTTTGCATTTATTTAGGGTTTATTCTTTCAATAATATTTAGTGATTTTCAGTGCATGAATCTCTACCTTCCTTGGTTAAATTCATTCCTAGGTATTTTATTCTTTTTTGATGCTATTGTGAATGAAAGTGTTTTCTTAATTTCATTTTTGGTTTGTACATTGTTGGTATATAGAATATAACTGATTTTTGTATATTAATCTTGTCTACCGCAACCTTGTCAAAGTCATTCATTAGTTCTGATAGCTTTTCAGGAGATTTCTTGGGATTTTCTGTATACAAGATTATGTCATCTCACAACACAGTTTTTACTTCTTTCATTTCAGTCTGGACGTCTTTTTATTTCTATTTCTAGTTATTGCCTAACAGCTCTGGATAGAATTTCCAGTACAATCCTGAATGGAAAAGCAAGAGTAGATCCTAGGGAAAAAACATTGGTCATGGTTTTGTTCACCGATAGCCTTTATTAGCTTGCAAAAGTCCCTTCTCTTCCTAGTTTGTGGAGTGTTTATATTAAGAAAGGGTAATTGTAATTATTTTTCTGTGGAAAACCAAGAGGAGATGAGTGAAACATCCTATAAAGCGACACATATGAGACACTCTTCCATTTAGTTTGTCCCTTACTCTCCATTCAAGCTGTGACTCTTAAGGTTAGAACCCCTGCATCAGAAACAGGAACCAGCTGGGCTGTCCTTACCTTTGTACAAAGAACATGAGGAGATATTTCCTTCCATTGACCGGCATTCAGAGCATGTGATCAAGAAAGTATCCAGTTAAAGTGCTCCTGATTGCAGACTTCATAAGTAGCAAGGAGCCCTGAATCAGGAATAGCTACTTTAAGGAAGTACCTTTCTACTTCAAAGGAAGCTCCTGCTTTTAACTGGAAAATAAATGGTTTCTTACTGGGGTATTTTTTTTTACTATTCTTTGCCCAAAATGGGAGATACCTAAACAAAAAAAGGCCAGGGGACTGAAAATAGGGGTTCCTTTATTCCGAGTGGATGCTTGATCAATTCTCTATGCTATCCATGAACTCTCATAAGCATGACCTTTCATAGTCCTCTGACCCCAAGTACACACAGACAGAATTTAAACATAAGATTCAGAGAGAGGAACTGTGGGAGAGACAGCAATGATGGGCATATTCTCTTTAAAAAGGCAACTCTGACTGCCATAGCTTTGTTGTTTGTGTCATCTTAGGCGTGCTTTGAAACTCCATTTGTGCATCCAGACTGGCCAGGTACAGGGGCCAACTGGTGCGGCTCAGCAATACAGAGAGCTGAGATCAAATAATGACGGCTGGCCAGGACAGGGACAGGAGGCTAAGGGCTGTCCTGACTCGGTGCTTCCTTCAAGGTAATTAGGAACAAACCTCCCCACAACAGGACAACGTGACTATTGTAGAGGAGACAGCAGAGGGAGACATGCTTCCCATCCAGGGAAGACATAGGAGAGAGAGAGGAATTCCCTTTAAAAATTGCTGTAGGAAAAGAAGATACCAACCATGTATACAATGGAATATTACATAGCCATCAGAAAGGATGACTATCCAACTTTTGTATCAGCATGGATGGGACTGGAGGAGATTATGTTGAGTGTGATAAGTCAAGCAGAGAGAGTCAGTTATCATATGATTTCACTTGCTTGTGGAGCATAAGGAATAACACGGAGGACATTAGGAGAAGGAAAGGAAAAGTGAACTGGGGTAAATCAGAAGGGAGACAAAGCATGAAAGACTGTGGACTCCGAGAAACAAACTCGGGTTTTGGAGGGGATGGGGATGAGGGGATAGGTGAGCCTGGTGGTGGGTATTAAGGAAGGCACGTATTGCATGGAGCACTGGGTGTGATGCATAAACAATGAATCTTAGAACACTGAAAAATAAAATTAAATAAAAAAAAAAGAAATGGACAATGTGGAAAATAATAAATTGTGAAAATGTCAATTGATAAATGATTTTCTTTGGAAGCAATCCCTTCTTTCAAATGTAATAAAAATCAGCAACTGTAAAATAAAAAAAAAATTAAAAATTGCTGCAGATCCAGAGAAGCAGCAGGAATAAAAGTAAGTAACAAAAAGGGCTGAGAATTGACTTTGAAGTTGAACTGGAGTTCCACAGTTGCAGATAGTCTTGGATAAAATGCAGGAAACACATATTTGCTTTTCCTGTACTCAGAGACTTATAGAGATGACTGCCTTCATTCTGATATCGTGTCGTGTTGTGAATACTACTGCTGAGTCCTTCCAAACAGAGAGTGGCATGGTTTTGAGACCCAGAAAACATCACTTCACACACATCTAGTAGTATCTTTAGGATGGCAGGCATAAAAGAAAAGCCAAGTTCTTATTTTTTTTTTCCACCTGACCACTCTACTTTGCCCTTGTTGCAAAAGATGGAAAAGATTGGAAAGTTCGAGTTGAAATAGAAACCAAGTAACGCCTCCCCGCTGGTGCTAAGATGGGTCAGAACTCTGGGAGACAGGCCATTGTATGAGCAGGTGCTATTATGAGCCCTCGGGAGGTGCCTCCCAGCAGGTATGCCATAGAGGGAGGTCAGAATGGGTGATGGGAAAAATAAAAATATCAGGTTGTTGGCACAGGACCCATGTGTGGAGGTTCTGTGAGGCATGTGCTCTCGAAAGATAGCCAAACAGCGGTTGAAATCCCAGCCTGTCACATGCAGTCTAGAAGGCCAGCCACAATGCTTTATTTCACCCTGATATTTCCTCATCTGTTAAAAAAAGGGGGGGGGGAAGGATAATAGTAGTACCCCCAAGTCACAGGATTAGTGGAGGACTAACTGAAACAATGGAAATAATGAATTTGCAATAGGAGGTACGTGAGTGTCACGTGTTTGTATATATTCTGTGGCAGCAGGGATAGAAATTCCAGAATTCTAGAATTCTAGAGCAGATTAGAGTTTATTTCTTCAGGGTCGGGTTTTCCTATCTAAGTAGGAATTAAATGTGAATCAGGAAAAGACTAACTTCAGGCTGGAGAGAAGTGGTACAGACTGAGGAGCTGTGGGAGGGGGAGAAAAGCAAGAGAAACGGGAGAAAGCGCTTTTTGCTTCCCTGGCAGCAAGAGCCTGGCTTGAGCACTCTGTAGACCATCGGGCTTGGCGAGGGCTCACCCCATGCCATCAACTCCAATGCAAGCCTCCGGCAGGTGGGTACAGGACCCAGGGTGGTTCTGACTGTCCTCAGAATATTCGATGTGCTCTCTCTGGTGCAAAAGACTATGAGTTCATGTGCTGGCTTAGCATGGAACTTCTCGAGCTCTTTTCAGCATTTGTGGAAGAGTCATTGAATCAGCTTCAGTGACAAAACTAAAAAGACAGAGAGTGGGGACTCTGTGTCCACGGTCCCCCATCTCAGTCTGGGCTGAAACTCCCAACTTTCAGCTAGAAGGAGCTCTCGATTTACAATTACAGCAGGATGGATTACCTGAAATCTCAATCTTCGGGCCAACTGTGATTAACTTGACCAAAGACATCTGGGAGAGCCATCGATGGCCTGAAATTATGACCTTAGTGTTCTGGCCTGAAACTAGACACCACTGGAGCCGCCTTCCTGCAAGACTCCAGCTCACGGGCTTTTGTTTGCTAGTCCAACAGGCTTTTCTTTTTTTTTCCTTTCCCTTAGAGTAGTTCAGTAAAAAACACCTCCATAAAGACAGTCCACAAAGAAACAACGATGACTTCCTGGCTTCGCCCAAGTTATTTTTTAGAAAACAAATTCCATCTTGCTGGAAGCATGGGAGAAAAGCAGCTAATGCCTAGATGATTAGCAAGTGCTGAATACGTAGGTTTATCAGAGGCAGGACTGAATATAAAATTTTGGTGCTTGAAAACAATCATACGCTCACAATTAGCTGGGCTTTTCTGCTGGATACTGTAAAAGCACAACGTGCTGTCAGGATTGATTTTCCGTTGCTGTTATCAACAGTGAATAAAGGTTGAAGTGAAATGTGAAACAGACTTACAGGTGCTAACACAAGTAATTTATCAGTGTGAGGCAGGCTCCTTTTTGTTCTCTAAAAAGCCTTGGAAACTTCAATGCCTTCTTTTGTGCTGAGGAGTTGAAGATCCAGCAGCAGCCACAGAAGTAGGACTTGGGAAGCAACTAAAAAATTAAAAAAAAAAAAAAAAAAGAAACAAAGAAAGAAAGGAAAGGAAAGGAAAGGAAAGGGGGAAAAGAGAAGAGAAATGAAAAGAAAAAGAAAAGCAAAGAAAAGAAAGAAAAGAAAAGGAAAGGGTAGGCCCTCCTACCCAAAAGTACCTTTCAGGAAACTAGGCTTAAAAACTAAAGTTTTAGAGACCCGCTAAATGTTTTCCTTCTGTCTCTTCCTCTCTCCCTCTCTCAGTCATTATATTGTTCTTTAATCTGGGTCTTTTGGGCCTACAGGGGTTTGAACGATCTTTCGGGTTGGGGGTGTCTCTGTAAAACCCCATGACAGAAAGGGCAAGAGGCCTACAGAACACAAGCCCCTAGAAGTATCTTTGGGTAGAGCCCACATGCTCAGAAGAAAAAGCAGCAAATTTATCAAATTCTCTTTCTATTTGGGGCACCTTGAGGGCACAGCAAATGGGTGCGATAGAAGTATGTAGGGCTATCAAATTAAAACAACATTTGAAAAAGGACAGGGATAGTGAAGTAGGTGAAAGATAGTCATCCATGCCCATGAACTTTTAAAAAAATGGTTGTGGAAGCTTCACATTTTAAAAGCTCGAACTCATCCTTCAGAATAAAATGAACATAAGTTAGGAGAGCATATTTATCTCTAAAGCATAAAGGAGAATACTGAATGGCTTTATAAATACTCAAGATTTTACTACAGTATTAATGCTTTCAATGAATTGGAAATCTTGTCTTTAATGAGAAAAGACACATGGACATGGTTGGGGACAAATATCTCACTCCTTGGAGGGAGTTCTCACAGAGGGAAGGACGGAGGGAGAAAGTCGTGAAGAGATGAAGTAGCCGTTCAAATCCCTTTGAAACACAATCATCAATTTAGTATTTCCCTTAATTTTGCCTCTGATAATTTAATCTTAACATACCTTTCCCAGCACTTAAACTTCCTTCCCAAAAACCAAGTCTATTTTTAAACGTAAAAATCTATTTTTTAAACAAAGATATGTTTTTCTATGGGATTATGAAAATTTTTGTGTAAATAATTCAAATGAGCACATTTAGTTTAAACTCTTAGAGGGGTCAATAATTTATAAGTAATGACCCAAAGGAAAAGCACCACTGACATACAGAAACTGACAAGGGTAAACACATTCCCAGAGAAAATTAGTATGCTGAATATAGTTTAAAAATCCTAACTTTGGGGGCGCCTGGGTGGCTCAGTGGGTTGAGCTGCTGCCTTCGGCTCGGGTCATGATCTCAGGGTCCTGGGATCGAGTCCCGCATCGAGCTCTCTGCTCAGCAGCGAGCCTGCTTCCCTCTCTCTCTCTGCCTGCCTCTCTGTCTACTTGGAATCTCTCTCTGTCAAATGAATAAATAAAATCTTAAAAAAAAAAAAATCCTAACTTTGGAATCACAGATTGTTGGTACATTTTGGTGATTTTTTTTTTTTAAAGCATGTTTGAGCATCGTTTTCTGAGCTTTGTTTTGGGAGCCACTTGTTGTGATTTCTCTAGTTTTCATCCTTCTGTAAAAGACCCTGGGATTTCCAGTGACTTGGTGTAAGCCCCTTCCTTCCCCAGTGTGGGGTCTTTGTGGCCTGGCAGGAGGAAGAAGTACAACAGACCCCTTGATGTAAAGAAAGCTGCTTGTTTCTGCAACAGCTTATGGCTATTCTCTCACTCTTTATATGATGTTTAAAAATGTATTTAGATTTTTAAATTTTAAATTTTAGATGATTTCCAACTAAAAATGTGTGATGCAATTTGTATTGTGGTAAAAGAGCACAGGACGGGGGTTCAGATTTAGTTTAAAATCCATTTCACTGGGCAAGTCACCACCGTCATAAGAATTTGCCTGTGTACAACCTGGCGAATCACAGAGATTACATCACAGGATTAAAAACGGTCCCAGAAGGCACCTCACAAAATTTAAAGTCTCATCCAAACAGAAGTTGTTATCAAAGCTATTTGTATGGGGTGTGTGGGTGGGGGGTGGAGGTGGGGGGTGGCCTTTCAGAGGTCAATTCTCAAAATGAGCAAAACTCAGAGCTCCAACTCCAGATTCATCTTTTCAACAGAACTTGGGTAACTCTAGCTCTCTTGGAGGCCAACAGTGGTCCCTACACATATGGGCCCCCTCTCCCCTAACGTGGCCAACAGAGATCCTCAGCAGATGTGCCGTTGGTTTGCTACTTCAGGTTCATGTAATCTTTTCTTCCAGGCAGCCTCCTCTAGTCCCTTCACCTCATTCCTGATTCTTGCCACAAATATGGCAGCCCTCACAGTCAACTGGCTCCTGTGTGCACACATGTGCATACACACAAGGGGTAATAACGCCATGCTCTTGGTTCAATCCTGAAATGCTGACATAATGGTAGATACAGAATAGTCACTTCCCTGAGCCCTACTGAAGCTTGCCCTGACACACCTCTGTGGCCCAGACCATCCCAAGTTTGGGCAAGCAGGTTATGTTTGGCCTCCTTTTTGGATGAGCAGTACTGGTTGGTTAAAATTTTGTTAATTTCAACGGTGAAGCAAAGGACCTTTATCTTTGACTTGTGGCCTTCACCATTTCCAGTCCTGCGGTTGGCAGTGCCTACCCCTGTCCTTGGACTTTATTCCTTATTCTTTATCGGAAGTGCCATCCTCTGTCTGCGGCCTCTGTTGCAGGTTCCTTCAGCCACTCTCTGTTTAGTTGGATTCCGCTGATGAATCCAGTTGCAGAGGCATTTTGCAGAGTAGCCACAGGTGGAGTATCCAAAGGCAACAAGATCCTGCAAAAGCTGAAGACTGAACCTCTCAAGATTATAAACGTTATGTCACTCCAGATAGTGTGTCTCCTTCCCAGTCTTCAGTCACATCCCAAAGCTTTCCTTTGATTACTTCGGCTTAAACAGAGGTACCATTTATAAGGAAGAGCCCTAAAGAAAAGGCACTTTTGAAATATAAAACCTGCTGTGGTTCCCCTGAAGCTTACATAACAAAAGGGGTCATATACTCATGCATTTCAAGTTCAAATCAATTTTTAAAATGTATTTATCTAGATACAGTTGATAGCTTCCTATGTACTAAAAGAATAACTGTATTTTTATCAGACATTCTTTAAGTCGGTGAAACATTCCTTCCCACTTCTCCTGGGTCTAGCATGATACCAGTCCTACTTGGATGCCACCAGGGAAAGGTGGGAGGGTAGAGTATCGAAAGTGGGAAGCGACCTTGTTTGTGTCCATGTGTAGCCATACAGCAATGACCCCTCTGTCTTCTAATTCCTCCTGAATAGGTTGGGGGGCAAGGAAAGACAAGGGAGACTGATGAGTTTCCCTTGTGGGTAAGACAGGTAGGTAAGACAGGTAGGTAAGACAGGTAGCTCCTGACTTGTGTTCTTGTCCATGCCACCAACAGATGGACAAATCTTTTCCATGAGTAAAGACAGAAACTAAGGATGGATTATAAAGAGGACATGGTAAAACTGAAGAGCTTCTTACAGATTATCCTTTTTTGCTCCTATCATATAATAAAATATCTGTCAAGATATAAAATCATTTGTATACAGATCTTCCTCAACTTACAATGAGGTTATGTCTCAATAAACTCACCGTAAGTTGAGACTATCACATATCGTAAGTAGAAAATTAATTTAATACACTACATCTAACCCACTGAATATCATAGCCTAGCCCAGCCTACCTTAAATGTGCTCGGAGCACTTACGTTAGCCTCCCATGGGGCAAAATCATCTAACACAAAGCCTATTTGATAATAATGTGTTGAATATCTCATGTTTTTTATTGGATACTGTACTGAAAGTGAAAAAACAGACAGGCTATATGGGGACAGAATGGTTCTGAGTAATCAGTTGTTTCCCCTTGTGATCACTGGCTGACTGGGCACTGGGGCTGTCACTGCCCAGCCCCACGAGAGAGGATAGAACCAAATTATCCCTAACTCAGAAAACATCAAAATTCAAGGGGTGCCTGGGTGGCTCAGTGGGTTAAAGCCTCTGCCTTCGGCTCAGGTCATGATCTCAGGGTCCTGGGATCCAGCCCCGCATCCAGCTCTCTGCTCAGCAGGGAGCCTGCTTCCCTCTCTCTCTCTGCCTGCCTCTCTGCCTACTCGTGATCTCTGTCTGTCAAATAAATAAATAAAATCTTTTAAAAAATTATTTAAAAAAAAGATCAAAATTCAAAGTACAGTTTCTACTGAACATGGATAGCTTTTGTACCATCATAATGTCCAAAAATCGTAAGTGGAAATATCCTCAGTCAGGGACCATCTGTAGTTGGAACTACCATGAAGAGATATTAAATGTTCCCAGGAAGCTAATGAGCCATTACATTTAAACATGATAAGGTGTAACTAATGATAATTTAACCAAGCTTACTGCTGATGGAGTGCAGGAACCGCAAGTGGCCTTTTGCCACTCTGAGGCTCACAGAGGTCTGTGGGTAGCAGAGCTTAATACACATTGCTATTGAATTAAATAACTAGAGTTTAATATAAAATGAAGGCATTTTAAGTTAGTGGGAATCAATGGGTTGTTTTTAGAAAATAATGCTGCCCATTCATTTGAAGGAAATGATTACTTTCATGCCTTGCCCTATATTAAAAATAATTTTCAGACAAAAGAAAGGGCTAAATGTAAAAACCAAAATTAAGAATTTATTAAAAGAAAGTAAAGGAGACTCCCTAAAATCTTGATGTGGAGACATTTTACCAAGGAAGATACAAAACCCAGAACCAGGAGGAAAATAAAATCAGATTTAATGACATTAAAAGGAAAATTTTCTGCCCAATGAAAGACATCACCGACAATATTAAAACACAAAAATAAAAAACCAAATACAGTTTAGCAGAAAATATCTGCAAAATATATAACCATTAAAGGAAAGGCAACCAGACCATCGGAGAGAAAAAGAATCTAGAAGTATGAGTAGCTGATCCACAGGAGGAAATACAAGTGACCAACGAAGACTAGAAAAGATATTCGACTTTACTGGTAGTTAGGAAAATGCAGATTACAAGAAGAATGGGATCCTGTAGGGCTGGTATCATGCTAGACCCAGGAGAAGTGGGAAGGAGCGTTTCACTGACTGAAAGAATGTCTGATAAAAATATGATTATTCTAACCCATCAGCAGGCCCCGGTGGCCCACCTTCAGCTGGACTCAGTCTCAGCACCGCCCAGCACTTTCCCCGCCGCCACTGTGGTCTACGTCAGAATCACTGCCATCACTTCAAACACTGCCACTCTGCCCCTTCCCTTGTCTGCCGCAATCTAGTCTCAGCCAGCAGCCAGGGTGGGCCTTCGAGGACAAGTGATGCCAGTCCTTCCTTTAAAATTTTTGGATGGCTCCCATTTCACTCAGAGTAAAAGTCAAGATCTCCACAGTGGTCTAGGAGCCCGTATATAACCCCCAACCATGATCCCTCTGACCTCATCTTCTCCATCGGGCCGTCCCTCTACCCCCACCCCGCTGCTTGACTGGTCATTGACCACCCAACCTCTCCCTTTCTCCCTCCCTCCCCAGGACTCCTGCACCATTTTTCCTGTATGCTTGAGTCACTCCCTTCTCTTAACTAACCCACTTTCCTAAGTCTTTATCTAAGAGTCACTTTCTCAGTAAGACTGTCCCAGGACCCCTGCTCTCCTTCTAAAATGACAGACCACCTTCTCCTGTTCTCCTCCTATCCTGCTCTATTTTTTCTATAGAAGCTCACACACTATATGTTTTGCTTATTTATTATGTTTATTCTCCACACACTAGGATTTAAGCTCCACATGAACAGAGATTTCTTGCTTGTTGTATTCTCTGGTGTAATCCAGAGGACATGGATGGATGGATGGATGGATGGATGGATGGATGGATGGATGAATAAACTGGCCAATAGCAAAGATCATGATTGTTACATGTTGAACATGAACATGGATTAGTTCTAAAAAGAATTGAGCAAAATCGAGACTTCATATTTTCTTAAGTACACATCACGAGTTACAAGAAGAGCTAATTTGAGGAACATTTTGCCCTTTCAGGTTGTGTTCAGTTTAAGGACAAATGTCTTCAATTGAAAGACAGCACTCTTCAAAAGTAAAGACAACATCCAACTTTCTGACCCTCTCCTGAACTTTGGCATTTGTTTATTCAAGCAATCCCCTGGCTCTTTAGGCTTTGGTATTTTAAATTACACTTCAGTAATTCATAACTGTTTTTAATTACTGTGGAGGTTATTTAAAGGCAGAAAATAAATTGCAAAAAAATTTTAAATAGCATTAAGTACATTTAACAATAGATTCAAAGACTATCCGACTCAAGTCATGCATTTTCCAGTTATTTTCAGTCTCAGAGCAGGGCTGAATCTGTCCAGAAAACTGCAAAGATTATTAGTACCAATTGGGAATACTCAGTTCGGCTCCCAGTTGACTAATCTCAGAGCTGCTGATCCAGGAAAAACTTTTTTTCCCATAATTACAAGAGATTACAACCATGGAAAAATGAAAAGCTAGACAAATGGAGAAGCAGATTCTCTGGAAATGTAATATTAGTTCAAGAGAGAGAAACCAACTAACAGAAAAAAACAAAGCTATATTGTCTCATCCACAAATGCAATTTAGTCTTGCTATTTCTGTGAATATCCAAAAATGAATAGTAATTGCTCACATTTTGAATTTGAATGCAATTACCATTTTGATTTCTGGCACCTCTGATCTCTTTAGCATTTGTATCTGTGAGTGCATACTTTCTTGAAAGTATTTTGTTGTGTTCGGGTTTGGGGTGCATATTTTAGCATTGTATTTTTTTTGGTTTAAAAGAAGTACATGCTCATTGTAGGGAATTTGTACTTACAGTGTACACAGAAAAAAATGATATCATCTATAATCCCACTATATTGTTAATATTTTGATGTTTATTCTTTTCTGCCCTTTTTTTTCTGTGTATAACCCCCACCACTGCAGAAAACACAAGTCTTGCTACAATGGTTGATGCCATTCTGGTAAAAGTTCCTCTGTACGAGGGCTTAGAAGTAAAGGAAGTTCCCTTCCTGGTAGGGTTGCTGAGGCCACGTAACCTCTGTCTGGCCTTCCCCTAATGCCATGTCACCCTTTCTGTTGACAACCTCTGCCCCCCAGTCTGTGAAACACATCTGGGTTTTTGTCAAGGCACGTCCATATGAGGTGCTTGGGTCAGGACGGGGCTAACAGCACCCTTGGTGTTGGATTCAATCCAACCATCAAGCAATCTAAACACAGCCTTGTTTGCTCCAAACATATCGTTGGATCTTTGCAGTAGGAATATCAGAAAGTAGGATATCAGGTCATATCCCTGACAGCCTGACCATGCAACGAGTGATCATATCACTGGAAATAGAGATGGATGCTTTTCC
This sequence comes from Meles meles, assembly GCF_922984935.1. NCBI lineage: Eukaryota > Metazoa > Chordata > Mammalia > Carnivora > Mustelidae > Meles > Meles meles. The sequence goes on from NC_060076.1 coordinate 68,138,560, forward strand.
CATTTGCCTGGCAAGTATCACTGACTCCTAGTGTTTAGCACAGTAGAGCGGCAACCAATCTCTTCTGTTCTCCACGTTGACTTACCTGAAATGATTCAAAGCCAATTGTTGAAAGGGAGTTATGGTAAATTGTTTTCTTTATTAAAAAACAGCATTAAAGACCATATTATAATTAGCATTTTTTTCTTTTTTTATTACGTTATGTCAGTCACCATACATTACATCATTAGTTTTTAATGTCATATTCCAAGATTCATTATTTACATATAACATCCAGTGCTACATGCAACAGCAACTTTTAAAAGCATCAAAAGGCAGGCCTTGAGTGAATATTATTGTCAGTACCATTGCTTTATTATCAAATGGCACATAGACACTGCTTATTCATGATGGTATAAATATTTACCCTATGATCATGGACTCCCAGCAGAAAAATATTTTGAACATAGCAAATTATACTTACAAAAATCATTGAAAACTTGAATGTGTTTGAAATATGTATAAAAATTTAAAAAGATATTAAAATAGACACATAGGTATATATCCATATCCATTTACATCTATGTATAAAAATGTACATGGGTACATCTTTGTACATGCATATGAATGTACAAGTTCCAATATTTCCTTCTGCATCTTAGGGCATATTTATATATGCCCATTTTGAAAATTGCAAGAATATATTTGAAAACTAAAGAATACATTTTCTACCTTTAAATAGGTTACAACTGAATGTGGGCATTATTGACACAAGTAGAAGAGAATAATTCTAGGGGTGCCTGGGTGGCTCAGTTGGTTGAGCATCTGCCTTCAGTTCAGGTCATGATCCCGGGAACCTAGGATGGAACCCCAGGTCGGGCTCCCTGCTCAGCAGAGAATCTGCTTCTCTCTCTCCCACTGCAGCTCCCCCTGCTTGTTCTCTTTCTCTTTCTCGCAAATAAATAAATAAATAAATCTTTTTTTTTTTAAAGAAGGAATAATTCTACAGAGAACATTAAATCATTCATGCAAACAGCAACCATACCCATGAATAAATATACAAATAAAGAATATATACAGTTTATGTACAATGGTTGATGTCATGGCTACATGTTCTACAGAAGAAAAAAGACAGTGAGGTAAAAAGCTTGTTTTCTTGTCCAGGGAAATCATGGTGCTTCAAGAAATACATAAGAGGGGCGTCTGGGTGGCTCAGTGGATTAAGCCGCTGCCTTCGGCTCGGGTCATGATCTCAGGGTCCTGGGATCGAGCCCCGCATCGGGCTCTCTGCTCCGCAGGGAGCCTGTTTCCTCCTCCCTCTCTGCCTGCCTCTCTGCCTACTTGTGATCTCTCTCTGTCAAATAAATAAATAAAAATCTTTAAAAAAAAAAAAAGAAATACATAAGAAAAGGAATGAAGGTTCAGGACAAAGCATGGCTGAGATGGAGTTCCTGGCATGAAGGAGTGTGAGAGAAGACTTGGTCATGGATGTGGAAAACTACACGAATATGTAACGCAAACACCAGATGAACTCAGAGGGTGAGAGGGATTTCACAGCTCCCAGAAGAGACAGGAATTTTGCAGGACACTGACATCCCATCATCTTTCTAGATTATTTTTAAAAAATCAAGTTTCAATCTATATTTGCTCTTTATAGACTTCCTTCAAGAAATACTGATGTAGACCAATTCTTTCAGTGGGAATAAATACACATTTGCTCTCCAACAAAGTTAAAAAGATTTCCATCAGTGACTTCCTTCCTTTGAGAGAAGGAATTATCTTGGGAATGAAAGAGCACAGATGTCATGGTATGTGAGGCATCAATAACCTTGAAGGAAACTTGAATTTGTACAATAGCAATAGACAACATCAGGAGTTTTTGAAGTATTTTGAAATAGTTGGGAACAAGCTTGGGATCCCAAGTCATATTTTTCTACTCTAAATGAATAATATAAATCTTTGTTCTCAGGGCAATTTGTCCCCCATCTTAGGTCCCCATTGAAGATATTGCTCCTATTATCCTAAGATGCTCTTGAAAATTATTCCTGGAGATCTCACTCCTTCTCCTGGGTTCTAGCCTCTCTCTTTCCCTCCCAACAGACTCCAACCAAGACGGCACTGGGTTTTCCTGGCCTTCCAGAGAAAGATGGAGGAAGGGCACAGTTCCACTGACACACATGAACTTCATCAAACTTCTAGGAGTTGTTTTTTTGTTTTTTTTTGTTTTTTTTTTTGAAATGCTTATGTTTTCAGCACCTGGGGCACATTGACTTTCCTTTTACAGACATTTAAGTTTTTATCTGCTTGGTGGCTGCTGACTCTGTCCCACTTCCCTTTTGGGGTCATAATCAGTGAATTTTCCACTAGGAAAACCATTTGGATCTCTGAGGTTTTGAACTCTCATCTGTGCTATCTGCTCCAATGTCTTTGGGTTTTGAGGAGCTCATTTTACCCTGACCTTGACTTTTGTCTTCTGCAGCCCTGTATCCACATGAACTGTAAGATTCCTCATAAAGCTTCTTCTTGTGCTAATAGACAGCTCATTTTATGTCTTCTGTATCACTTCATAAATAGAGGTGCAAATGGTAGAAACTATTGAAGAAAGCAGACTTTTGACCCAGCAGAGAAAAGAATGAGTTATATTATACACTTTTTCATTTTACTCTATAGAACATGCTCTCCTGTATTGGACTGCTCTGCTCCATCTCCCATGCAAAGAAAGCATCCTTCAAGGAAATCTTAGGATGGCTTTCAGCCCTCAGTCCTTTTCAGATACAGGAATACCGAGAGAGAAAGATGAGTAATCAGTTTCCAATATGGCATGATCTAGGGATTTATAGATGTCTTCTTTATCTATCACAGTCCTTAGAAATTTAGATTTATCCCTTTGGATTAAAGTTATGATGATAACATATTGCAAATCTAAAATTGGTACCTAGGGTAGGACACCCAGGGACAAAATATATAATACTCAAAAAACAAAAATGAAATGATCAAAGAAAAAAAATGCTCCTATTTGTAAGAACAAACTTCTGGAAGTGGTATCTCAAAATAATTATGTCATTCTTACCTTGCTGTGAATTAGTTCTTATTGTAAAATCACTTTTTTGCTCTCAACTAGTTGCAATTAGAGAAAGGACTTTTTTTTTTTAATGAAGAGCAGATAATCATGAAATATGGAGCTTTGTCAAACAGCAGGCTTGACCTGGACATCTGGGTAGACAATGGTCAGGGGGTCAGGAGGAAGGATTTGCCAAAAAGGGTGAACTCTGCCTTCATTCCTGTAGACCATATTCTCCAGGAAGCAGGAAAATCAATCACTGTCCTGCTGAGGTCCCAAGGGAAGTTCTCAGAGTAAAGTCCTGAGTTTTTATCCAGGAAAATGCCTCCCCCGGCAAAGTCTTGGCCAAAGCATGGATCTCTGAGGAGTCTTGGTGCTTTTATAGACTTCCTGGATGGGAGTGACTCCTTGTTGTGGACAAAAGCTGAAAACAAACAACATAAAAACAAATCAAAGATGCCCCTTAATCACTCAGCTAGACGACTAGCCAATACCTTTGCAAACCAATTCTGGTTTAATTAACTTCTTAAAAGTACCTTTTTGGGGGGGGGCTTATTTAATAAAGTTGAAAACACAATGCCATTTAACAAGGCATTTTTTTTCTTCAATTGTGTCATTTTTTTGTTTTGCTTAAGGGAGAAAAAGTCTTTTATACTCTTGCCAAAAAGAAAGTCGGAGGAGGACTAAGAAGGAATGCTATATTTTGGATTCTTCTCTGGATAAGTTGAAATAAAAGAGTGGGCAAAATGATATTGGAATAATGGCAGATAGTCCTGCTGGCCCCATATTGGACTCTATCTTGAAAAGGCTGTTTATTAGATTATACAGGGCTCTTAAAAATTCAGAGAACTCCAACACTGACAAAACATTTTTCCATCATCTGGTTAGAATTCCTGAACCAGTTAGCTCAGATCTGCTATTTCCTCCCCATGTGTTCTGCACATCATGGGAGGAGAGGGTCATTATTTCACAGAAGTCAGGAATAAGATGCAATTATGGAGTCTGTGCACAGGATGGATGATATTGATTGAATTTGGCCCGGAATATCCTATAAGGGCCTTGTCGGCCAGCTCTCCTTCTCTGTTTATTTAGAAAGAAACCACTGTGTGATGTGGTTATTCTAACAAGGTCTGCAAAGCAAGTGCTGCCTTTGACGTGATGAATCTGCAGTGTGCAGTGTGTGTGCTCAAATACACACACACACACACACACACACACACACACACACACACACACAGTCAGAGGCCCAGAGGCCCTCCTGCCTGGTACATGAGGATAAGCCTCAGATGGGGACCTGCAGCTCTAAAAGTCAAGCAGATAGATATGGAGTTGGCCAGGGAATTTGCTATCCTAGTCTTAACCCATAATATTTGGGGGGACAGTTTATATTCAGAAATCCAGTGTGTTGGAATTCTGGAATAACAGCAATTTTTGGTAATTTGCCTGGGTTTGCATTTGTGCTTTCTTTGCCCTAATCTGTTTAATTGAGACCTGAACTCTGGCAGGCTGCCAGCATTCATAGAGCATGTGGGCACCAGATTGATTTACCTCTATTTCTGCCGGCTGAAAAATGACATTCTTTTCACTCTGTTGGCCCCTCACCCTGGGGAAAGTCTTATATTGAACCAACTTGCCTGAAAATAAATTAAAACTTGCCAAAAGTAAAGATAGGGATTGAACTTACCAATTTTCACACTTACCCCTCATTCTAGAAAGCCAGAGAAGGGAAGTCAAGGGAGGTGGACGGGGGATGGGCGAGATGGGAGTGGGCATTAAGGAGGGCACCTGTTGGGATGAGCACTGGGTGTTTATGTAAGCGATGAATCACTAAGTTCTACTCCTGAAACCAATACTATACCATATGTTAACTAACTAGAATTTAAATAAAAACTTGAAAAAACAAGCAAGCAAATAATGGGAAGTCAGTAGTGAGCAAAAATCTGTTCTTATTGACCAAGAGAGGTTTCATGTTGAGAACAATATTCAGACACACACCAGCATATGTGCCGAGCAGCTCCCACATTAAGGCGGCCATGGGAACTCCACACAAAACCCTTAGACCTTACTTCACTCTAGAAAAGGAGATGTGTGCTCGGCAGGTACCCACATGAGACAGCATGAAAGATCTGCTTTCGAGATGCAAACAGTGTACTCAAAGAGAGAATGTGCTTTGTTCCGGGAGACAGGGAAAGAAGGTGTGGGGAGGAGGCCTCCTTTGAGCAGAAAGTCTCCCCCATGGACATTTACACTCACACGCTTGGCACAAATGGAAGAGGACTTTTACTTCCCAGTGAATCCGACATATTTGTATATATGTACGCATGTGTTTGTGTGTGTCCGTGTACATGTACATATACAGGGATGCTGTTAGACTTTGTAAATACTAACTTTAACATTGTTCAGACGCTTATTAATTTATGAGACAAAAGCGTTGACAATCTATGGAGATATATACGTCCACATTATCTCAACTATTTTTCTGAACAGTAAGTTTATTTGTATTATATTTTTATACCATATATATAGGTCATATATATATATATCATATATCATTGTTGACTAAGTATATATTTTAATTGAAAGAATAGATGATTTTTCAGTGTGATAAGAGGAGCTGTTAGCTTTCCGGTGACCCCTATATTTTTTCTCTCAGCAGCAGTATTACAAAAGGTGATCAGCTCTACTTTCAAATAATAAGGCTGGAAACAGGGCGCTCTCTCTCGCTGACAACACCTACACCTGTGATTCATATGGGGTGGCGGTACAGCAAGAATAGTGTGGCTGGACATAGTGGAGCCTAACTTCCCTGGTTCAAATCCTGGCCCTTCCTGGTCCATTGTGACTGATCCTGAAGTGACTTTAAGCATTAATTTCCTCCTCTGTAAAATAAGGATGATGACCTTGTCTACGTTGTGGGATTGTTATACATCTGCAGTGGGACAATATATAAAAAACACTTAGCACGTTCCTTGACACAAAGTGAGCACCTAGCATCATAGACACAGTGTAACAAATGCACACAACACCCACGTAAACAATAGAAGTGTTTTCCTTAAAGTTATTTGACTGTGTTTCATGAATCTGAAAGTGTAATGAAATTATGAGAATATCACAGAGAAAGCGATAGAACAACATTTCCTTTCTATTCCCAGTATTGATTTTATTTCCTGCTCTGCCATGAATCTAGTCTTATTCATTGAAGTGTTGGAGGATTTGTAAAAGCCTGTGGGTTTGGCCAGTCCTACTTGCTGTAGTTCACCAAGACAAATAAAACATCAATGGGAATAGTATTTTGAGGATTTCATGATCCATAATGCTTGTGACTGATGAATCACAGTAGATGGATCCCCATAAGTTATATATTAAATGGACATTCATGTAAATTCAATGAAAACCAGTCATTACTGGATCTTTTGGTTTGTAAGCCTTCCCCACCAAAACAGGGCCTCCTTGAAGATGGTTGTATTTATCACAGCACATTCTACACCACATGGCAGCTTGTTTGGCTTATGTAGGACTTTGACATTTTGACAGTGGAACAACATTTTTAAAGTAATAGAATAAAAATTGTCAACATAGAATTCCATACCTCACAAAAATATTTTTTTAATGAAGAAAATAAAGATTTTTTCAAATATACTAATAATTCATCAGCAGCATCTTCAGGCAAAAGGAAATGATGCCAGTTGGAAATACAGATTACACAAAGGAAAGAAGAGCACCAGAAATTATAATTATGTGGATACATGCACAATACAGTATTATTCATTATTATTCAAATCTCATTAAAATATTGTTGACTATTTAAACAAAAACAACAGCAAAGTCATACAAGGTTTATAGCATAGGTAGAAGTAAAAAAATATGAAAACCACAGCACAATTACTGGGAGGGGAGAAGTAAAAGTCTACTATGATAAAGTTCTTAAATGTACATAATATAATATAACATCACTACAAGGTAGACTGTGATGACTTAGAAGTGCATATTATAAACCTGAAAGCGACTCCTTAAATAGCAAAACAATGAATAATAAGCCAACAAAAAGATGAACTGCAATAAAGAATACTCAAGGCAAAAAGAAGGCAAAAAATGAGGAAAGGGAGAACAAAGAATAGGAAAATTAGAAATCAAATTGCAAAATGGTAGATATAAACTTAACCCACAGTAACAACCACATGGAAGATAAATGGTCTAAATGCCTAATTAAAAGAGCAAAGATTGTCAAATTGGATAAAAAGGCAAGACCCAAGATATATGTTGCATTCAACATATAGTATTATATAGAATCCAATATACGTATCTTATCTATGTGAATACAAAGATACATTGGGTAAAAGAAAATGGATGGGAAAAAAGATACATCATGATAACACTAACCAAAACTACGAGTAGAAATAGGTAAACCCACAATTATAATTGGAAATGTCAATATCTATCTTTCACTAATTGATAAGAATAGATAAAATAGCAGTAATAATATGAAAAACTTGAAAAACACTCTCAACTAACTTACCCTATTTGTTTATAGATCACTCCACTCAACAATAGTAGAAAATACATTCTTTAAAGTATTCAGGGAATAATAACCAATTATAACCAATAATAACCAATAATAACAAATAGACCATATTGTGGGCTGTAAACAAAGTCTCAGTATAGACAAAGGCATGCGAGTCATATGAAATATTGTCTTTGACCACAACTTAATTAAATTAAAAATAAATGACAAAGAATATCTGGGGGAAAGGGGGATAGAAAGAGAAACGTAACTTCACATTCTGTTGAAATTTGAAAAGTGGTAAGTAATAATCCATGAAAGAAATAATTGATAAGTTAAACTTCATTAAAATTAAAAAGTTCTGCTTTGCAAAAAAACATTGTCAAGAGAATAAAAAAGATAATCCAAAGACTACAAGAAAACATCTGCAAAAGATATATCTGATAAAGAACCACTATCCAAAATACACAAAGAACTCTTAAAACCCAACAGTAAGTAAATAAACAACCCATTTAAACATGCTCCAAAACCTTAAAGGACACCTCATCAGGGAAGATACACATATGGCAGGGAAGTGTATGAAACACGTTCCACATCATATGTCATCAGAGAAATACAAAATCACCATGAGATAGCACTACAACACCTATTAGGATGGCCAAAACCCAGAACACTGACAACACCAAATGCTGGTGAATATGAGGAGCCAGAGGAACTCTCACCCACTGCTGTTGGGAATGCAAAAATGCTATTTCGGAAGCCATTTCGGAAGACAGTTACTTACAAAGCTAAATGTGTTCTTATCATATGATCTAGCAATCACATTCTTTGTTATTTACTTGAAAGAATCCAAAATTCATGTCCTACACATGAATATTTCCAGTAGGTTTATTCGTGATTTCCAAATCTTGGAAGCAACTAAGAGTTTTATAGTAGGTGAATGGAAAAATAAACTGACAATGGGATATTATTCATTATTAAAAAGAAATAAACAATCAAGCCATGAAAAGACATGGAAGAGCCTTAAAACCATATTATTACTGAGTGGAAGAAGCCAAACCAAAAAGACTGCATACTCTATGGTTCCAACTACATGGCATTCTGGAGAAGGTAAAACTGTGAAGTTAGTAAAAAGCTCAGTAGTGACCAGGGACAGACAAAAGGAAGAGAGGAAGAGGCACAACACTGAAGAATTTTAGGGCCGTCGAACTATTCTATATGATACTATCATGGCGGATACATGTCATTACGCATTTGTCTGAGGACATAGAATGTACAACACCAAGAGTGAATCTTAATGTAAACCATGGAATTTGGGTGATGATGTGTCATTGTAGGTTCATCAATGTATTACTCTGGGAAGTCAATAATGTGGGAGACTATGCACATGCTGGGGCATGGAATAAATGGAAAATTTCTATACCTTCTTCTCCATTTTGTTGTGAATTGCTCTAAAAGAAAAAATAAATCTTTTGCTGTGCAGAAACTTCTTATCTTGATGAAGTTCTAATAGATCATATGCAATGGACTATTATGCAACCATCACAAAGGAAGAATATCTACCATTTGCATCGACATGGATGGAACTGGAGGGGATTATGCTAAGTGAAATACGTCGATCGGAGAAACACAATTATTACATGGTTTCATTCATCTGTGGAACATAAGGAATAGCACAGAGGACAATAAGGGTAGGGGGGTAAAACAGAATGGGAAGAAATCAGAGAAGGAGAAAACCACATGAGACACTTGACTCCAGGAAACAAACTGAGGGTTGCAGAAAGGGAGGTCAGTGAGGGGATGGGGTAACTGGGTGATGGGCATTAAAGAGGGCGCAAGTTTTGATGAACACTGGGTGTTATATGCAACTAATGAATCATTGAACATTATATCAAAAACCAGTGATGTACTACATATTGGCTAGTTGAATATAAATAGAAAAAATTTTTAAATAAGTCTTAAAAAGTAACAAGGAGTTATCAGACAAACTTTAAACAAGCAAATTTGAAAATTTAAATGAAAAGAAGAAATTCCTAGAGAAATAGACTAAAGAACTGAGTCTATATGTATATATTTTTTTTCTTTTTAAGATTTTTTTTTTTTTTGAGAGAGTGAGAGAGAGCATGAGAGGGGAGAAGGTCAGAGGGAGAAGCAGACTCCCCAAGGAGCTTGGAGCCCGATGTGGGATTTGATCCTGGGACTCTAGGATCATGACCTGAGCTGAAAATCGTCGCCCAACCAACTGAGCCACCCAGTCACCCCAGAATCAATATATTTTTTAAAGATTGTATTTGAGACAGAGAGAGGGCAAGTGGAGGAGAAAGAGCAGGAGAGGGAGAAGTAGGCAACCTGCTGAGTAGCAACCCAGACACAGGGCTCAATCCTAGGACCCTGAGATCATGACCTGAGCTGAAGGCAGATTGAGCCACCCAGGAACCTCATGAATCAATATTTTTAAATCTTCCTTCAAAAATCTCTAGGATTAAATACTTTCATAGTAAAATTAGCGAAGTATTTAAGGAACAAATAATTCTAAGAATGCATAAATTATTCCCTTAGAAAGAGAAAGCTTTTCCCAGCTCATTTTATGGGCACTGTGTAATCGTAATACCAACCAGGCAAGGCCAGCACAAGCAAGCCTCGTACAGGCCAATTATAATAAAACTATTTATAAAAGATATCATGGCCAAGTTAACTTAGAAATGCAACGTTGTCTTAACATTCAAACACAAATCAAAGTAATGGAAAAACTATAGTAATAAAGCAGATCAATGGTTTTACTGGAGCTTAGTAAGTCAAAGTCCCTTTGACTGCAAAGGGACATAAACAGTTTGGGGTGAAGGAAAAATTATGAAACATATTTGTTATGCTGTTTGTGCGCATTTACCAAAAATTGTTGAAATGTATACTTTATTTTTATTTATTTTTTTTAGAGAGGGAGGCAGAGAGAGGCAGAGGGAGATGGAAAGAGAGAGAGTAGAATTCTAGTTAGGTTCCATGTCCAAGACAGAGCTGATGTTGGGGTCTGATCTCACAACCCTGAATTCATGACCTGATCTAGCCAAAATCAATTTTTTAAAAAGATTTTATTTATTTATTTGACAGAGAGATAAAGAGAGCACAAGTAGGCAGAGAGGCAGACAGAGGAAGAGGGAGAAGCAGGCTTTTTGCTGAGCAGGGAGCCCGACTTAGGGTTTGATCCCAGGACCCCGGGATCATGACCTGAGCTGAAGGCAACTACTTAACGGACTGAGCCACCCAGGTGCTCCCCTCCTTTTTAAGAAGATTTTATTTATTTATTCATTTGTCAGAGAGAGAGAGAGAGAGAGAGCACAAGCAGACAGAGGCAGAGAGAGAAGCAGGCTGCCTGCTGAGCAGGGAGCCAGAATTGGGACTCGATTCCAGGACCCTGGGATCATGACCTAAGCTGAAGGCAGCAGCTTAACCGACTGAGCCACCCAGGCACTCCTGAACTGTATACTTTAAAGTATATAATTATGTATATAAATTATGCCTTATTTAAAAGGACAAATCAAAAAGATAAATCCTTTTAAGAAATTAAAGGAAAAAAATCACACAGTCACCTAGATAGAGCTGTAATCAAATCAAAGTGATAAAGGTTAGCATCCATTTATGAGAAAATCTCAAACTACAAAAGAAGCAGACTTCTTGAGCTCATAAAATACATTTTCAAAATAATTGGAAAAAAATGTACCTAATTGTGAAAGACTGGAGTAAGATAAAAAGCCAAGGACAAGATTACCACAAATATTGGAATATTAAAGAGTAAAGCAAGGCAAAAAAAAAAGAAAAAAAAAAGAAAGAAAGAAAGAAAAAGAAAAAAAGAGCTAAAATCTTTAAAGATTGTGAAGGAAGAAATAAATAAAACTTTCATTATTTGTATGTGATATGATTGCATTAAAAAGTCCAACAGAATCTACAAATCAACTCAGAAACATTAAGACCTCTATGGAGACAATCAGAAAAAAATTTTTTTTTAAAGATTTTATTTATTTATTTGACAGAGATCACAAGTAGGCAGAGAAGCAGGCATAGAGAGTGTGAGGGAAAGAAGGCTCTCTGCTAAGCAGAGAGCCTGATGCGGGGTTTGATCCCAGGACCCTGAGATCATGACCTGTGCTGAAGGCAGAGGCTTAATCCACTGAGCCACCCAGGTGCCCCAATCATGAACCTTTTTTGAAAGAAGCCATAAATGAATGAAAATAACCCCCAAAATATATTATGTTCATAGATTAGAAGATCTAATGCAAGAAAAGATAGCAGACCACCCAAATTGATCTATGGATCAATAAAATTTTCATCTTTCTTTTCTTTCCTTTTTTTTTTTTTTTTGGGTACATAACAAATTAATTGCAAAATACAAGTAAAAGCACAAATGGACAAGAATATCCAAAACACTGTTGAATAAATTTTAAAAACATTAAGAACTGAGAGGGAGGTGGATATTTGCCTAACCAGATTCCAAAAGTTACTATAAAATTTTAGAATTCAGACAGTGGGGTATCACTGGAGGGAAAAAAAAAAAAAGCATGTATAAAAATTTGATGTTTGACAGAGTCAGCATTACAGTTCAGTGAGGCAATGGATGGGCTTTTCAATAGATAATGTCATACAAATTGTTCAATTAATGTGGAAAAAATTAACCTGGACTCTGCCTCAAAACATACACAAAACTCAGTGCCAGGTATTTTAAAGCCAGCTTTGAAAGGCAAAACTATGGTAACTTGGTAACACAAGGAAAAGAAATTATTTCTCTAACAAAATACAAATTTCACAAGCCATACAGAAAAAATTGATAGATTATTAAATAGATTATATTTTTAAATATCTATCAATCAAAAAGTAACCGTAAGGTTTCTTTCTTGTTCTTTCTCCAGCTCCTTTACGCGTAGGGTTAGGTTGTGTACTTGAGACCTTTCTTGTTTCTTGAGAAAGGCTTGTACCGCTATATATTTTCCTCTCAGGACTGCCTTTGCTGTGTCCCACAGATTTTGAACTGTTGTGTTTTCATTATCATTTGTTTCCATGAATTTTTTCAATTCTTCTTTAATTTCCTGGTTAACCCATTCATTCTTTAGAAGGATGCTGTTTAGTCTCCATGTATTTGGGTTCTTTCCAGCTTTCCTCTTGTGATTGAGTTCTAGCTTCAGAGCATTGTGGTCTGAAAATACGCAGGGAATAATCCTAATCTTTTGAGAAATCAGTTGCATTTCTGTACACCAACAACAAGACTGAAGAAAGAGAAATTAAGGAGTCAATCCCATTTACAATTGTACCCAAAACTATAAGATACCTAGGAATAAACCTAACCAAAGAGACTAAGAATCTATACACAGAAAATTATAAAGTACTCATGAAAGAAATTAAGGAAGACACAAAAAAATGGAAAAATGTTCCATGCTCCTGGATTGGAAGAATAAATATTGTGAAAATGTCTATGCTACCTAAAGCAATCTACACATTTAATGCAATCCCTATCAAAATACCATCCATTTTTTTCAAAGAAATGGAACAAATAATCCTAAAATTTATATGGAACCAGAAAAGACCTCGAATAGCCAAAGGAATATTGAAAAAGAAAGCCAAAGTTGGTGGCATCACAATTCCGGACTTCAAGCTCTATTACAAAGCTGTCATCATCAAGACAGCATGGTACTGGCACAAAAACAGACACATAGATCAGTGGAACAGAATAGAGAGCCCCGAAATCAACCCTCAACTCTATGGTCAACTAATCTTCGACAAAGCAGGAAAGAATGTCCAATGGAAAAAAGACAGCCTCTTCAATAAATGGTGCTGGGAAAATTGGACAGCCACATGCAGAAAAATGAAATTGGACCACTTCCTTATACCACACACGAAAATAGACTCCAAATGGATGAAGGACCTCAATGTGAGAAAGGAATCCATCCAAATCCTTGAGGAGAATGCAGGCAGCAACCTCTTCGACCTCAGCCATAGCAACATCTTCCTAGGAACAACGGCAAAGGCAAGGGAAGCAAGGGCAAAAATGAACTATTGGGATTTCATCAAGATCAAAAGCTTTTGCACAGCAAAGGAAACAGTTCACAAAACCAAAAGACAACTGACAGAATGGGAGAAGATATTTGCAAACGACACATCAGATAAAGGGCTAGTATCCAAAATCTATAAGGAACTTAGCAAACTCAACACCCAAAGAACAAACAATCCAATCAAGAAATGGGCAGAGGACATGAACAGACATTTCTGCAAAGAAGACATCCAGATGGCCAACAGACACATGAAAAAGTGCTCCACGTCACTCGGCATCAGGGAAATACAAATCAAAACCACAATGAGATATCATCTCACACCAGTCAGAATGGCTAAAATTAACAAGTCAGGAAATGACAGATGCTGGAGAGGATGTGGAGAAAGGGGAACCCTCCTACACTGTTGGTGGGAATGCAAGCTGGTGCAACCACTCTGGAAAACAGCATGGAGGTTCCTCAAAATGTTGAAAATAGAACTACCCTATGACCCAGCAATTGCAGTACTGGGTATTTACCCTAAAGATACAAACATAGTGATCCGAAGGGGCACGTGTACCCGAATGTTTATAGCAGCAATGTCTACAATAGCCAGACTATGGAAAGAACCTAGATGTCCATCAACAGATGAATGGATAAAGAAGAGGTGGTATATATACACAATGGAATACTATGCAGCCATCAAAAGAAATGAAATCTTGCCATTTGCGACGACGTGGATGGAACTAGAGCGTATCATGCTTAGTGAAATAAGTCAATCGGAGAAAGACAACTATCATATGATCTCCCTGATATGAGGACATGGAGAAGCAACATGGGGGGGTAGGGGGATAGGAGAAGAGTAAATGAAACAAGATGGGATTGGGAGGGAGACAAACCATAAATGACTCTTAATCTCACAAAACAAACTGGGGGTTGCTGGGGGGAGGTGGGATTGGGAGAGGGGGAGCGGGCTATGGACATTGGGGAGGGGAGGCGAACCATAAGAGACTATGGACTCTGAAAAACAACCTGAGGGTTTTGAAGGGTCAGGGGTGGGAGGTTGGGACAACCTGAGGGTTTTGAAGGGTCAGGGGTGGGAGGTTGGGGGAACAGGTGGTGGGTAATGGGGAGGGCACGTTTTGCATGGAGCACTGGGTGTTGTGCAAAAAGAATGAATACTGTTACGCTGAAAAAATAAGTAAAATGGAAAAAAAAAAAAGTAACCGTAAGAAAATGATTTAAAAAAAAAGTCAAAACTGAGAGAAAATGTACCTTACACGAACTACTGACAAAGACCTGATATCCAGAATATATAACATATAAATTTACATGAATCATTAACAAGTAAAACCAGAAAAATGGGGAAAGACATAAATAGGTATTTCATAGATGAGGAAATATAAAGAGCCCATAGGTAAGTAGGAAGTGTCTGATCTCATTACTAAGGGAAACAAACATTAAAGTCTAATGAAATATCATTTCTCACATCCCAGATTGGTAAACATTTAAAAAGTCAGACAATACCAAACGTTGAGGATAGAAAGCAACGGGAATTCGAATATAGTGCAGGTGGAAGTATAATTTGGTTCAATTACTTTGAAAATAGTGCAAATAGGATTTTCAAATAAGATATGTGCATGTGGATATACACATGCCCTATGGCCCTATTTATGCATATTTATGTATATTCATTTGCATATATATGGAATTGGAACATTGAGTCATTCCAATGGAATTCCAATTGGAATGCTGAGTCATACACATACCTATGACTCAGCATTCTAATTAGCACTTATACCAGATAATTTCTTGTATATATGCATCCAGAATCATACCAAGAATGTTCACAACAGCTTTATTCAAAATAGCAAAAACTAGAAACAATACAAATGCCCATCAACAATAGATTGAATAAATTGAGATATATTCATACAATAGACTATCATACAATGATAAAAGTTAATGAACTTCAGCCACACACACCAATATGGATGAATCTGACAGACATAAGATTAAGAGAAGGGAGAATTCATCCCCATGATTTTATTTATATTGGATCCAAAAAAGACAAAACTAAACAATTAATTTTCTTACTATAAAGACAGAATTTAGGGGCACCTGGGTGGCTAAGAGGGTTAAAGCCTCTGCCTTCGGCTCAGGTCATGATCCCAGGGTCCTGGGATCGAGCCCCGCATCGGGCTCTTTGCTCAGCAGGGAGCCTTACTTCCCTTCCTCTCTCTCTGCTTGCCTCTCTGCCTACTTGTGATCTCTGTCAAATAAATAAATAAAATATTTAAAAAAAAACAAAAACAAAAAAACAGAATTTAGGAGTCGTTGCCTCCTGGAGGTGGAAGAGGGAATGCAATCAGGAAGAGGCCTGTTACTCAGGAATTGACAAATGTTACCTATAAAGGGCCAGAGAGTAAAACTTTTTGGCATGGTAAGCCATATGCTCTCTGTTGCAATTACTCAAAACTACTGTTGTAGCAAGAAGACAGCATAGACAAAATGTAAACAAATGGTTATGACTCTCTTCCAATAAAACTTTATTTACAAAAGCATGTGGCAGACTTATTTGACCTATAGCCCCAATCCAATGTAGTAGCAATGAATGTATGGGTGTTCACTAATTGTTATTCTTTATACATGCCATATTACACAGTAAAAACGCTTGAAAATAAGTTAGATGTATGTTTTTTAAAATTTTTTAAGGCTACCATGTTGGTTCTTAGACAGACCTTGAGAGGTACTTTCATCCTTGCTCAAAAGTACAGAAGATGGGAATCAGGGATTCCTGGTGGCTCAGTTGGTTAAGCGTCCAACTCTTGGTTTCAGCTCAAGTCATGATCTCGGGATCCTGGGATTGAGTCCTGCATCACGCTCTGTGTTCAGCAGGGAATGTGCTTCTCTCCCTCTCCTTCTGCCCCTCCCCTTGCAAAATAAATAAATAAGTCTTAAAAAAAAAAAGGTATAAAAGGTGGGAATCAAACCCAAACTACACCCAATGCTTGGCACATAGGACACTTGAATATCTGGCATTATTATTACATGTTATTTCCAGCCATCCTAAAACTTGGTGCCATTCTTCCATGGAATTCATTCAGCTTCACACTCTGCTTCACCTTTGTAGACAGGAAGGGTCTTCCCTCTGTGAAGACCAGGTCATCACCAGCTCTCTAGGTGATGCTGAAAATGGTGTGTGAGACGAGACTATTTGGGCTCAGTTCATGGCTGCACTACATAGTAACAATGGCCCCTTGGACAAATTCTTTAAGTTCTCTGGGTCTTAGTTTCTTCATCTGTAAAATAAAATAGGGACCAAAATAATGTTTATCTCAAGGTTGTAATGGGAATTAAATAGGTTAATGCTTGTTTGCTTATACATAAAATGCTTAGATGGACAATGTAATATTTAATGTAAATACGAAATATAAAATGCTCAGAACAGTGCTTGGTGCATAGGAAGCAATCTAAAAATATTATGTGTAAAATTTGATTAAGTTTACTCTATTAATATCAAAATTTTTAATATTGTAGAGATGGTCTCCCTTAGAAATGGAGAATTATGCGTCACAATTCCTTCTAGTCTATTTTGCCATTGGACCTTAAAAATCCAAAATAGCTTAGAATGATTAATGTGAGGTTTATTTTCATGTGTTTTCCTTCTCTCTCTCTGCCCCCTTCCTTTCTTATTTTTCTATTATTTTCCACTACAAGTATGATAAAAATTACCCACATCTGTTATTTATCTTTTCATCCAGGGGCAAGGCAAATGTGTATAGTTCCCTCAAGATAACAGGAACCATATGGAGCCCATGGAATTATATGTATTATCAGTTTACAAATTCAAACTTTTCCGAAGATTGTCCACAAGCAGCTCAGGGTTCTTTGGTGCAAGAGTTTGCACTGCAGTGTTTATATTCAGCAAACATATTGGTGTAAAGCACGCTTGCAGCTGGTGCCTATTTGAAGGGAAGGGGCTTAAAGTAGTTTCCAGTGCTTCTCAAACTTTGCTGTGCATTAGAATTGCTTTGGGGGCTTTTAAGAATCCCTGTTCTCACACCCACATCCCATATTAACTAAATTAGAATCTGTTGGGTAGAAACAATGGCATTAATACTTTCTTTTCTTTCTTTTTTTTTTTTTTTTAAATTTTCAAGGTGTTTCCAGTGGGTAGATAGGTTTAAGAACCAGCAAGAGTTTGGTGTGGGCAGGGTGAGGATTTACTTGGCCACCATAATGGAAGCGCTAAAAGACCAAAACGTGCCTTCACTTGGAGCCATTTTTTTGCCATTACATGATGCACATGTTTGGGTAAAAATTTCTTTGTATTCGAATCTCAGTTAACACCCCTGTCTCAAGAATATATTTCTCAAAAACAGCAAGCACTGATTTGACTATGTCCGGAGGATTTAATCTTTCTATGGTAAAAGAGAAAGAAGGAGAAAGAGAGAAGAAATTCAATCCATTTGTTCAATTTTCAAGTCAATTGCTATTCATTCAACAAGTTACATCCTGAGCTTAACACAAGCTCTGTGTCTCTTTTGCTTAATCACATACAGTTGGCCTTCAAACAGAGATCAGAAGGTGACATACAAGGTACGTTCCAGGCACCAGCTGGCTCCAATTCAGTGTCTTGGAAAGAGCTGTGCTGAACAGTGGGTCACTTTTCAGAGGATGGCCCACTGGACACCGCTCAGAAGACAATTTGCTTTGATCTCAAAGGGATTTTTACTCTCATGAAAATTTCTGGGTCCCACAGCCCCTACAATAGTCTCACTGTCTAGAGAATCTTTTCCCGAGTGGTCTTCTTGTTGCAGAGAAACAATGAGGCACTTGAATTTATTAGGAAGAGCTATGATGACATCAAGAATCAGATCCCTCATCTAGGTTTTTTTTTTTTTTATAGAATTAGTATTTCAAACAATAGCTCCCTTTGATATGTAAAGTTGACTTGCTGCATAGAGGTCAACCGGCTGCATAGAACTGGCTCCTGACTGGTCCAGGTAAATGATTTTAGTGATTACAGATTACCTGTAAAATGAGGGACTATGCTTTGAAATAATATAATCTCTGAAGCTATTTCTAATTACTTTTGGACTTCATGTAGCATTGCTGAAGTTAGACAAAGTTTCAAGTACCAATTTCACAAATTATCTTGAACAACTTACTTATTGTTTCTGGGCCTCAATTCCCATACCTCAAAAAAGAGCTTATCATTCTACTTGCTCCCTAGGTCTGGTGGTTAAAAACCGTGGGTCCTAAACTCAGCTGTATCATCTGAACTCCAACCCCCACAGACTCAGCCATGTCACTTTGAGTAAATGATGTAATAATTTCATGCTTCATCTCCTTCGTTTTCTTAATTTTCTTCCACCTGGAAATTCTAGGAATCTGCCCACTGGAATAAGTAATTAATTATAAATAACGTAATTAAGTAGGGCCCCATCTTCTGTCCACAAGGTGGTTATCAGGGGACTTTTTGTGGGAGATCACAGTTGCCCTCCATAGGGTCAATGTAAAATATTAAATTTTTACCTTCCATATTATAACTAAATAATCCATTTCTAGGGGGAGGAAAAGTAAGAAAATAATTTTGGGATCTAAGTGAAGTGTGTGGAATGTATACATGTAGCTATCCCTCATCTTTTGATCCCCTTAGAACCGCCAAGGCAATGCAAAAATAGAGAAAAACATGTGTGCAAGAAATGATTGAAGAACATCACATAGAATGGAAATCTGGAGGATTTTCTGTAAGATATAGTGGAAGTGGGACAGGTTGAAGGAAAGGTCCACTAACCCACAGCTGTCTACAGGAGAAGATGCATTTTATCCAGTAGAAAGTTCCTCAACCTCTAAGTGCCAATGCTAAGGCAGCTTGGGACACATCGTTTGCGGGAGAGTTTCTTCTTGTCAGGCACTGAATGCCACGTGGAGTAAGGAGACCCCATGAACACACTTCTCCCATTTGCCCGGATGTCTAAAAGCAGCAGCAGGCAATAACCAGGGAACTCCAGGAGGCCCTTGTGCCAAGATGAGTTGAAGTCTCAGCCTCAGCTGTGGAATCAGGAACAAACAGGGAAAAGAAACTCTTTATGTGCCTGGCTCCAATTCCTTCCCATTTTCTGAAACTCTAGCAAAACAAAATCAGGGAAAAGTTCATCTTTCCCTTTGCCTCTTTACCTAAGCCACTTATCGCCTAAGAAAATCTTCCTTAGTTATCCAAGAAGATTAAATATAAATTTCTACTGCCAGAATGAAAAAATTGAAACAAATTACCAGATTTGTTAAACACCACAAAAATTAAACATGTCTTCTAAGGTTCTATGGAGTCAGAAGCAATGACTTATCAAGAAACAATTATTATGTGAAATATTTCAGGAAATGAGCTTTATAAAGTCTGTAATTCATATTCTTGATAGGATTTAGGAAACCATTAAATATAGAATAAACAATCAGCAAAGGAAAAAATTCAGCTTGAGATAAAGAGTAGACCATATGGAGGTAAACACATATATATAAATAATATAAATAAATATATTTACATATATATGTAATAAATCTTCAAAAACTAAAAATAAAGTGGTCTCTGGAGAGAATAAGCACTGGTATTGTCATTTTTTAGAAGATTTTATTTATTTATTTTAGAGAAAGAGAGATCAGAGGAGGGGCAGAGGGAGAGGGAGAGAATCTCAAGCAGACTCACCACTGAGTGGAGCCCCATGCAGGGCTTGATTTCACAACCCTGAGATCATGAACTGAGCTTGAAACTGGGAATCAGACAGTTTAACCCAATGAACCTCTCAAGCGCCCTGGTCATTTTTTAAATAATAAAAGACATATAGCTTTTGACTTGTAAAACTATGCAAATAAAAAGAAAAAAAAAAAGAATTTAACAGTCCTCCCAGAAACTAGAAAGAAAGGGAAGTATGGGCCCAGCAGGAAAGAGAGTTATAGATTATTACTAGAGGGAAAGAAAATAATCAAAGATATGATAGAAGAAAATTTATTCAACTGAAGAAGCATTTGTAATAGTAGAGCAGATGAGCCAATGGAATGCAAGCCAAACAGACAAAAAAGGACAGACACCTTGACAAAGCCTGGGGAAAATTTACATTTCAGAGACAATATAGGTTGGCAAAACTGTTTCTGACAATAATCAAACATGGCTTTTGTTTCTTTCTTTCTCTGTCTTCAGCGCCAACAATATCATAATGGCCAATGTTCATGGCTTGCTGAGATCCAGGCAGTGTGCCTAGGGTCTCCATGTGTCTTTTCTTTGGATCTTGAGGACGCCATGAGATAGAAATCTGAATATCAGACATGTTATACAATTTGCCCAGAAAATCAAAACCAAAAGCTGAACTCACTATCTTTCTTGGTGTTCAGTCTCCTCATCAAAGCACTTCACAGGCATAAGAAAATAAGGTGGCGGTCTTCAACCTCAGCTGTGTGCTTGATTCACATAAGCTGGAAAGCTTTTTAAAATTCTGATGCCCAAACTCCATTCATAAAGAGTCTAACTTAATCAGTCTGAGGGTAGGGCCTGGCTACTAGGTTTTATCTAATAATATTAGACTCTAATGTGAAGCCAGATTTGAGAACTATTCTTTCAGAGCAAAATTTAGGGAGTTTTGAGGATAAAAAATTGTGTTCTAAAAAGACTCAGGAATAGGTGAGGTAATGGAGACTTTAAAGGCAAAATTTAAGGGGAAACCGGAAAACTCAGTAATGAAGAGAAACATTTTTAGTGTGTAATAATAATAATAATAATAATAAATGTTAATCCATGATGCACAAATATCACAAAAGTGATGCAAGATAATGGAGGGATTCAACGCTTCACTTGTGTGACTCACCTCACCCTAATCGTGACCCTGACAGACCTGTATTTAATTAAAATTTTGAAATTTTGTGCATCATAGATTTTTGCATTCATGTTGAGTTTTAAAAGTATTGCAGGGTGCCTGGGTGGCTCAGTGGGTTAAAGCCTCTGCCTTCGGCTCAGGTCATGATCTCAGGGTCGTGGGATCGAGTCCCGCATCGGGCTCTCTGCTCAGCAGGGAGCCGGCTTCTCCATCTCTCTCTGCCTGCCTCTCTGCCTAATTGTGATCTCTGTCAAATAAATAAATAAAATCTTTTTAAAAAGTATTGCATAAAAGTATTACATTCTTGAGGCACCTGGGTGTCTCAGTCAGTTGACTGGCTGACTCTAGGTTTTGGCTCAGGTCATAACGTCATGGTTGTGAGGTTGAGCCCTGTGTCAGGCTCCATGCTCAGTCCAGAGTCTGCTTCAGATTTTCTCTCCCTCTCCTTCTCCCTCCAGCTCACCCACTCTCTCTCTCTCAAATAAATAAATAAGATTTTTAAAATGTATTATGTTCTTAATTACTGAGTTGCTCTGTTTGCTTGTGTCAGAGTAATAGAGAAGAGTATATCCACTCTATTTTCCTGAGTGTCCTAAAATTTTGTGCCTAACCAATCATTCATAAGCAAGAGCAACTGAAAGTCATCCCCAGGAATGAACGCTCTCGGAAAGAATTTCAGGCACACACACTTCAAAAATTGCTCAAAGAAATGCTGCAACATATTTAAGTATGAGGAAGAAATAGTATTTCCTTCAAACACTAATGAAAAATGAAATTTTAAAATCTACAAATTAGTCTAGGTAATTATAGCTGATGTAGATATGAAGCATAATACAAACATAAACATTCTTCTTGGAACAGAAGATTATTAAAGGAATGTTAAAGAAACTAATAATCTGTATCCAAAATCCTAAGTCATACCAGTAAAAATTAGGAATAGGAAATTTAGGGGGGAAAGAAAAGCATACCAAATTGATTATCTTGCAGAGAGGATTATGAGGATATTGTATTTTGGCCTTTATGATTTTTTTATAAAGTTTTTTTAAATTTATTTGACAGAGAGAGATCACAAGTAGGCAGAGAGGCAGGCAGAGACAGAGAGGGAAGCAGGCTCCCTGCTGAGCAGAGAGCCCGATGCGGGTTCGATCCCAGGACCCCGGGATCATGACCTGAGCCGGAGGCAGAGGCCTTGACCCACTGAGCCTCCCAGACGCCCCATTCTTTATGATTTTTTAAGGTGAAATTCACAGAACATAAAATTAACCACTTTAAGGTAAACAAGTCAGTGGCATTTAGGACATTCACAATCTTGTGCAACCACCACCTCCACCAGGTCCCAAAACACGTTCAGACCCCAAAAGGAAACCCCATAGCCAATAAGCAGTTGCTCCTCGTTCCCCTACAGCCAGGCCCTGGAAACTACCAACCTGTATTCTTTCAGTGGATTTAGCTATTCTGGGTATTTCACAGGAGTGGAATCATACCATACTGTCTGTGTTTGGCTTCTTGCACATAATTTTTATCCAGGTTCTAACATGTATCAGGACATCATTCTTATTTACGACTAATATCCCATCGAATGTATATACCACGTTTCGTTCATGCATCTGTGCATTGCCGGACATTTGGGCCATTTCCATATTTTGGCTATTGTGAATAGTGCTGCTATGAAGATGCTTGTATTTGGGATTTGTCTGAGTATCTGTTTTCAAACTCTTAGAAGACATAGGGGTATATCTACATGTTATTGGATTGAGGAATGGCTCTTTGATGTGATACCAAAAGCACAAGCAACAAAAGACAAAAGTGGATAACCTGAACCTAATTAAAATTTAAAACTTTTGTGCTACAAATGATAGCATCAAGAAATTTAAAAGATAGCTTACAGAATGGAGAAAATATTTGTAAACCTGGGTACCAGGGACTCATGTCTAGAGTATAGAAAGAACTCATAATTCAACAACAAAAGACAACCCAATTTTAAAAACTGGCAAAGGACTTGAACACATATTTCTTCAAAAAAGATGTATGAAGGGCCAAAGAGCACATGAAAAGATTCTCCACATAATTAGTTATTAAAGAAAGGCAAATTAAAACCACAGCGAGGTGCCACTTCCCAACCACTAGATAGCTAGAATTAAAAAAAAAAAAAAGACGTGGAAATAACAAGCATTGGCAAGCTGTGGAGAAACTGGAATATTTATACATTTTTGGTAGGAATGTGAAATGATTCCACTACTGTGGAAAACTGTCATACGTTTCAGCAATCCCATTGCTGGATGTATACCAAATGCTCTTCATACTTTAAATCATGAAAATATTTTTTTTAAAGAATTTATTTATTTATTTATTTGACAGAGATCACAAGTAGGCAGAGAGGCAGGCAGAGAGAGAAACAGGCTCCCTGCTGAGCAGAAAGCCTGATGCAGGGCTCGATCCCAAGACCCTGGGATCATGAACTGAGCCGAAGGCAGAGGCTTTAACCCACTGAGCCACCCAGGCACCCCTAATCATGAAAATATTATAGTATATTATTTTTAGGTAAAAACTAACAGCTAAGAGAAAAAAACACATGGGATTTTTAAAAAGGAAATTTAGCAAAGCACACAAAACAGGAAAAAAAAAAACCAAAGAGTGAAGTGACATGACAGTTATCTCTTAGAAAAATGAATGTAAGTAGATTAAATACAGTCATTAAAAATAACTAAACAAAAATAACAGAGTGGCTCAACCAATACACTTCAGCTATATGTATGTTTCTTTCTTCTTATAAAAGATGCGTCAAAAACAAATAGGCTTATAAATTACGATAAAAGTATATCCAGGGGCACCTGGGTGCCTCAGTGGGTTAAAGCCTCTGCCTTCATCTCAGTTCATGATCCCAGGGTCCTGGGATTGAACCCCATGTCGGGCTCTCTGCTTCCCCCCTCTCTCTCTGCCTGCCTCTCTGCCTACCTGTGATCTCTGTCTGTCAAATAAATAAATAAAATCTTAAAAAAAAGAATGGGCGAAAATGTTTTAGACAGAGATATTTTATTTTTGTTTTCTTAAGCCACAGATCACTTGCTGAACGACCCAGGAGCCCTCAGCTACTGAATAGGCAGTTTGGGGAAACATTAAAGTAACTAGAACTAGAAATAGCCTCTCAATGCTGTATCTACTTAATGCCCTAAAATCTGGGTTAACCAAAAAACCAACAATTACTCCGTGGAGTACTGCAAACGTCACTGAAGTCAAGGTTAATGCCACTAAAGCAGAATCAGAGAAGGTGAAAGGAATTGCATGGTCTTGGATACTCGGTTGAGAAAACTGCCTTACAAGCGGTTGTGAAAGAATCTTGCTTCTTACATGATTTGGGCTCATTCATTCATTCATCCAGTGAATGTCATCTCAATGCAGGTCACTGTGCTAAGCTTCAGAAATTCAGTAGTGAAGAGATACTGAATTCGGAGAAGATGTGGACTTCAAGTTAAAGGAAATACTCAATAAACAAGGTGGGGCTCACTTAGTGTTGGTGGTGAGCAAAGTCCTTACTGAAGAACCAAGTTTTAAGCTGAGGTCTGTCTGAACAGAGGCAGACTTAATATGATGGTATAAGAAATATGTTAGGGGCGCCTGGGTGGCTCAGTGGGTTAAAGCCTCTGCCTTCAGCTCAGGTCATGATCCCAGGGTCCTGGGATCGAGCCCCGCATCGGGCTCTCCGCTCAGTGGGAGTGTCTCTGCCTGCCTCTCTGCCTCCTTGTCTGTTAAATAAGTAAATAAAATCTTAAAAAAAAAAAAAAGAAAGATATATGTTAGGAGGGGTGCCTCAGTGGCTCAGTCTGTTAAGTGTCTGTGTTCAGCTCAGGGCATGATCCCAGAGTAGTGAGATCAAACCCCATGTTAAACTCTGCTCAGCAGGCAGCCTGCTTCTCCCTCTCCCGCTATCACCTCCCCCGCTTGTGCTCTTTCACTTTCTGTCATATAAAAAATAGTCTTTTTTTTTTTTTTTTTTTTTAAAGGAGAGAGATTAAGAGGATTGAGAAAAGTCATTCAAGTCAGGGGGAACAGAAGGTGCAAAGGTCCTGAGCCCCAAAGAACCTTCTGAAGTGAAGCAACAGCTAGCGATCTCTCCCACACTCAGCCTTTCAGACCAACAAAAATCCAAATGCCCTTCTCCTCCCATATGAAGAATGAATTAGCCTTTCTTCAATGGAGATATCCAAATGCCCCATCCATTTACTGCATGCAACTCAACATCCGTGATCTCTGGGTGATACACAATTCTCTCCAACAGATCCAGTCTTGGTTCTTTATTCTATTAACTAAATGCCAAAATATTTGCCACCCCTCTTCTAACTCAGCACACGGTCATAAAAATGCAATGGTGGGGCAGAGGTAGGACAACCACTGTATAAACTCAGAAAAAGAAAACATGGGAAACACACAGTCACACAGGTCCACAGCAAAGATGGAATCTTGCTGGGTGGACATTGGAAAGGCAGATTAGATTCCTTATCCTGACAGTGATTTGACCACAATTCTGCCCCTGGAAGGAATGCTCTTGTCAGTTTCTCTCCATCACAGCCAGAGTTCTACTTTGTCTATTTCCCATTTGACCCAGCATAAGTGGAGACTTATCTCTCCCTAAGAAGTGTAACATTTTTAGTAGCTTCCTAAGGCTACAAGTTTGGAGACCCCTGGTTGTTTCATGGCTTCAACAGGATTCATGGGTTTTTTGGAAATATAATTTCAATTTATCTGCTGTTGTGCAAAGTTCTTTCATAGACATTATTCTAAATGTGCTTTCTTGGCCAGACTTCTTCTCTCAATCTACCTTAAGCGTTTCTGAAAAGACTTAGCTTAGCTGGCAGTAATACCCTTGACATAATTTTCGGTGCAAGTCTTGCATTCTTACTGAGCTTCTGTCACGGAAGGTCTTTTCGTTTTATTTCCTGCTCTTTGGAGTCCAAAAGCAAGTGGTTTCTCCAACCCCCAAGACATTTAACTGCTAATTGCAAATAGGCAAGTTGTTTGCTCAGCTCTTTCTTGTAATCTTTATATAAACAGCAAATGTAACAGGAGGTAACACACTGTAACGTTCTTTCTAAAACATTCTTGTTTTCAATAGGCTCAGAAGGCTGTGGTCTGCCTTCTATGTTTTCACAGGCAGAAGTTTTGTTACTGCCCAAGCTTGATCTCCATCTTTCCCAGCCACTTCATTTATTTCTTCTCCAACTCTCTTTTGACCAAGCCAACACCGTCTATTTCAGTTTGTATCATCACATTTCTGCTCACCACACTGGTTTCTATATTAGTTATGGCATGCTAAGTCGCCACAGGAAGAGGCTGGAAGAAGCTGTTCTACACCAGAATTTGCAGTGGACATGATACGATGTGGTCAAATTCCATAAAACTAAGAGGAAGAACCGATAGAACAGGCTGATGCCCTGGTTACTGAGGAACAAGGAAAATAGGTAAAGAACTTTCTGGGCTTGGGGTCTGCATAACCAGAACAGGGTTCTCATTTGCTGCAACAGAAACATCCGACATTGGACCTGAGTGAGATATGGAAGATAAAAAGGACCCAACCAAAAAATATTTATGGGAAGAGTATCTGAAGACAGAAGGAAGGGAGGAGGGTAGGACAGAAGGAAGGGGAGAAAACAGTAAGTGCAGACCTCAAGAGTAAAAAAACTTGGCTTATTCCTAGAATAGAAAGGCGGTCAGCATGGCTAGTTGAAGAGTTAGTGTTTTTATTTTTTAGCCACTGAGGAAAAACAAATTATTTGCCATCATTAAAACGAAAAAACTAATTGATGTGTATGTATGACAAAACAGTTGTGAGATATTACCAGTTTTAAAACTGGCTGAAATTGTCTTATAAAAACCACGTGTCTGTGAGGTAGCTGATTTTAAATTATTTTCTGAGGAGTCGGACAGTTCTAAAGCATTTGGGATCCATTTCATCATGGCCTCAAGTAAGATAAGCATATAAATTGTTGTATATGTTTTTTAAAGGATGAAAAATTATTAAATTCACATCTTCATGTACCAGAAACAATATTCACTAGGTAATTAGATTGTTCAAGTAATTAAAAATGGATCACGTGGAAATTTGATATTTGAATCTAAAACCCAACAAAAGGTTAATCTATATTTTACCTCTTAATTTCACAATGTTGGCCAGAATTTAGCTGAGTGGAAGTCCTTAATTGCTGAAATTATAGGGCAAAATCCTACAGAACAATGTGGAGTGCTAAAAACTCTCCCACCGGGCCTCAGGCGATTGAACAACTCAGGGGCAGATAGGAGGCGGGGGTCTCAGAGGCCAAAGCTGGGTGCTGGGGGGGTGGGATCTTGTTGGCATGAACCACAGCCGCCAAATCTTTGTGTCACATCTGCAGCGTTAGTACAGACACAGCCCAAGTAGGTTTCTACCGTACTGAATTGTTTTTGGCATGAACACTCACTTTGGTGTGCTAAATAAATATGTTTCGATTCCCCCCCCCCTTTGAAAATAACGTTCCTCTGCTCTAATATGGATAATCACTGTATTTCGTATTCATAGAAAACTTTTATTCATGAGATTTCAAGTACTCAAGCAGAATAAACAACTCTAATCATTTTTCCAGGTCCCTAAGGTCCCAACTGCTTGGGATTTTCTTCCAGTTTTCCCAGGGCAGCGCAGGGCCAATGTAGGTATAATTCTGCCTCCATGCTTTTTTACTTTTTCTTTACTTCTCTCCTTTTAGAAAATATGCTAAAGAACTGTGCACCACACATTTTCTTCTAAGAAGTCTTCCCACCACATTGAGTATCCGTGGAGGGTCACCTCCTTTTTGAAGCCTTTCCTTATCTTTCCTCCCACCCTGCCCCCACTCTGCAACACCACCCATCACTCCCCGCAGAATTAACTACTTCCTCCATTCCTCCTCCTTTCAACCTCCACTTACCCTGTTCAGATCTCTATCATGGCTTAGTGAGGACCACAAGCTTTGCAATTAGGAAGATCTAGTTGTGAATTCTGACTCCTGCACAAACTAATTGCGTGCATTGGATTTCAGTGTGCTTATCTCCAAAAAGACATCAGACTGACCACAGAGAATTATAAAAGTCACAAGAGACAGTGCAGGTAAAGCCCATAGGACGGGACCTGGTACACAGGAAGTGTGTAGTCTCTAAGGCCATCGATGACAGTGATCTGGTTTCATCATCATCGCCATCACTACTGTTTCGGCAATTTCTATAAGTTTTTGCATTTCCTTATTCCTATGTCTTTCTCTGCTCAGTTGTCTGTAACCCCCATAATGACAGGGCCCTGACTTACTGGACCTTGTTTTCCCAACACTGAGAACAGGATCTTCATAAATATTGATTGAATTTATGAATGAGCTACTTTTGGCCACAGTTAGCACTTTCAGGGCTTTTTTCTACTTTCTAGACAACTTATAATGCAGAAGCAATCAACAAATGGCACTTTAGAATCAGTTCCAATCTTCCTTTTCTTGCAAGTTGTTTGTCCGGTCAGTGACACTGATAGATTTGAAATTCAGCTCAAGCCAAAAAAATAAGTCAACTGAGCTTACAGCCAAGGGAAGAGAACAGAAGAACTGTGAAGAAGAGCTTTAATTATAGTTAAGCAAAATCATCCAGTGCTTAAGAGTAAGAACCATGTATCTAATACTCTTTCTTTTTATCCGAGTTGTGAGTTCTTCAAATTCATTTTATAATTTTATTTGTGTCTATTGGTAAAATGTCATAGAATCTCACTGTAATGGAATTTAAAGGCCCACATTTAAGGGTTCGATGCAATGTATGAATTTCCTCCATAACCACTTCAACACAAGCTCAGTGGAAGTTTCTGTTTGGCAAGATCCGCACTGCTTCCCCAGTGCACCTGTATATTAACAATTATAACAAAAACAAGATGTGTGAATGCTGTGTATTTGCTAAATGACAGGCACTTTCTAGATGCTTTACATACATTATTCATAACTCTCAAGAAAGTTCTAAGAAGCAGACATTATGGAATCAGTAATTCTTTCAATTGCAGGTAAGAGAATATTTGACTTGGGTAGCTTAAGCATTAATCATCTTATATGACGGCACTATCAACATAGATAGATGAGTACCAAGGACCCATTCAGCAATGCCAGTATGTTACCAACACCACCTTTGAGCTCTTTCTAACCGCTCTTCTCACCATCTTCAGCACATTGGTTTTATCCTTGTGACCGTCATGTCATGGATTCAAGATGGCTACCAGTTCCGTGGGCATCATGTCCACCCCCAGCAGCCCAAGTGGGAAGGAACAGACAAATACCTTTCTCTTCCTGAGGCTCTAAGACTTCCCTTTCCGTTTCTTTGGCCCGAAGTGTTTGTTATTTATGTTGACCCTAGAGCACTCACCGGTGAAGGAGAATGGGATTTTACTGCTATCTTAGATCAATCAGAATTTGTCCACTGGGTAGTGATCTTCCTTGAGATTGAAAGATCTCTGCTAGTTATCTGAAGCTAAAATCTAAGTACTGCTTGTAGAGAAGAAAATACTAAATGGCTGTTTGATTAGAAACAACATCTCAGTTATTATCACCAATTTATAGCTAAAAAGGGGGGGATGCTCAGAGAAGTTAAACAATATCTTTAGGATTACACAGATCACAAGCGGCACACAGGATTTCAATCTTCAGCATCACAGCCCACTGCCCTATCTTTTTGCACAAACACACAAAATAGGATTTCTGGAATCAGGGGCGCCTGGGTGGCTCAGTGTGTTAAAACCTCTGCCTTCAGCTCAGGTCATGATCCCAGGGTCCTGGGATCGAGCCCGGCATCGGGCTCTCTGCTCAGCAGGAAACCTGCTTCCTCCTCTCTCTCTGCCTGCTTCTCTGCCTACTTGTGATCTCTGTCTGTCAAATAAATAAATAAAATCTTTTTTTAAAAAAAAGGATTTCTAGAATCAAAATGTACACAATGATCTAGAAAGTCTGAGATCAAGCAAAAGATTGCTTGCCCACTGAACTGGTCTCCCAGAAACAATGCTGCTTCTGATAATTTCCCATAAACCTGGCATCATCCAAATTCTACTTATTAAAAAGAGTCATATGTTTTCAGTCACGTGAACCCCGCAGTGGCTATGGGGTCGTGTGGGAGCTGGTAGAGTCACTCAAGTCACCCAAATCATATGACAATCCTTGCTTTCCATCATGACAGTGTGCCTCTGAGATGTCATCTAGGTTTGCATGTGGAGATGAATTTTGACCTGAGACGTGTTAATAATAATTTCTGCCAAGCTCTCGCTGTCGTAAGCAATTCTCTCAGTGGGAATTCTCCATAACCAGGGACAATGTGAGGGATAAGAAGCTCAAAGGAGCAAAGTTCGAAGTATCTTTGGAGAAGTCTTGAGAAGAAGATTGAGAAGTCTTTCACATCTCAGGGTTTTGTAGGTATGAAAAGGTTTAGAGGTAGGTAACCTTGCCGTCAGCTTTGCCACGTACTGGCTCCAAATTATCAAGCTATTTCATTTCTCTGAGTTCCTTATTTGTCCAAACAAGATGGACAACACCGGCCTCTCAAGCATGGGTGCGCACAAGACGAGGCAAAGCTCAGCACCTTGTCTGAGCAGTTGCACACTGCTGGCCCTTCCTCGGGCTCCCTTCTGAATTGGCACGTTTCCACCCACTTAGACCAGGGCTAAAAAAGCCAACCTGCTCCGAGGCCAGGCATCCAATGCCCAGCCTCACCATGCAGAAAAGCTAGCGGAAGGTTCCCTTTAACATTTGGTAGTCATCAGAGACGAGCTCCCGATGTCATAGGTCAAAGTCTGACATTACTGTGAAGGGAAGCCAGTTGCCTAGAAGTGGAAAAACCGTCTGGCAATTAAGAAAATTTATAGATATTTCTCAAAACTCCTTGGGGCCTGGGTTGGAGGAGAGGGGAAGACAGGAGAGTGGTGTGTATTTTATCAAAAGCTCATATAAATCCAGATCCAGTTAGAATGACTTCTCAGAGATCTGAAAAGGCCAGGAGACAAAGGCCCAAGAAATATTCTGTGAGATGTTTCCAATTGGGGCAGCAGGCATGATGCTTTCTGGGTTTTTGTTTTGTTTTGTTTTGTTTGTTTTTCCCCTCTGTCTGCTCAGCCTAACCCTTGGGGTCAGAGGGAGGCTCATCCTCCCCTCCCTTGTTTTTATCTACTGGTTCCAAAGGAGAGATTTGAGGGGCCTTGTTTTTTTTTTTTTTTTTCCTTTGTTTTGTTTTTGTTTTTGTTTTTGTTTTTGTTTTTTTTTTTTCCACAAACTTACATAGTTTCTCTCTCTAATCCAGAGAGCAGATGTTTTGGACTCAGCCTTGGGAGAAATTGCTCTTTCTGAAGTACGTATCGATTTATATTTCTCTCTCTGTCTTTAAAATGTTGTTCAATTTAAATATATTTTATCTGGGATTATTTCTGTTCGGGGTTTCACTTGGGTTTCATTTTTCCTTCTCTGATAGATTTCTAACTTAATAGAGAATGGCTGGATACTGTAACTTTTTGGCACAGATAGGAAAAAAAAAAACAAAGTTCTTTTCCAGGACCAAATTGTTTGCTCTCTTTGTCTTGATGGTGCCACCTGACCCCCCTGGGAAGGGTTGGATTTCTCCACATCCATCACGCCCACAGAGGCTGTGTCAGAAGCCCAGCCGGGCCTCTCCCTGCCCATCTATAGCTGACTATTCACCACATTGTGTGCTGAAGACCAGAGTCTGCAACGGAAAAGGTGCATTCCTGTCAAGCCACTCAGGACACAAACCCTTTTGTGAGCCGACTCTGTTCTCTTGTTCCCATTCTGTGACCTTCCGTCGCTGTTCAGAGCCATTTCAAGTGCGAGCTTGTAAGGTATCACTTTTCCAAAAATGTTGGCCCATAACCATCAGCATTCAGATATGAGTAAAAAGAGAGGCTCGTCATAAAGCCAAACATAACAATTAACGCATTAGGATTCCGAAACGCATTTTGCAATACCAGATCGTGTTGCAGCTGATGTCAGAGCTTACATGTTGTTAATCTAGTAGACGTGCACAGGGATTTCTCCAAACCTTGGCCCTGCATCTATGAAAATGCTAGTGGATTTTCATTGGAAAATTGGATGTTTTGCTGGAGCTCACCGTCTACCATCTTGAAAGCACTCTAGCTTGATTTATGTCATCTCGAAAATTCTCTCCTTGGTATAAGACCTGAAGGGGACAGAGGTCTAGCTGATCAAATCAAAGCCCTGCGTAGGCTGGGAAATTCCCTAAAGGTACCAATGCCAGTATTTGGTGGTACTGCTTGGGTTAAGAAATGGAGGGATGGGCTGAAATGATTTCAACTCTGAGATTTTTCATTTTTCTTCTGAAAGAAAGAAAGCCGTCTCTGCTACCACACATGAGCAAAGCAATAAGCTGGTTAGATTTCCTTTAGTGCCTTATCCTAATTAAGCTGGCTCTGAAATGTATGTCATGTACAAGCAGGGTACGGGGGGTTACACACTCAGTGCTGGAAGGGCCGCATAATAGGGTCACATGGGGAGAGTGTGAGACATGGAGAAAACCAGAGTGAGCATCTCTAAAAGGTCAGCCACTACTCCACCCACCCGGGGATGCAACTCTGGCAACATATTCAGATATTTTTTCCAAGAAAATTCAGAAATCCCAACATCTAAATGGTATCTTTAAGTGCTTCCAATGAATGCAAATTTTCCAAAAAACCTCGATGCATGTAAAAGAGTCTGACTGCCGAATTCAGCCCATAGGATCTCAGTTTTTAAACCTCTGTAACAGACTAGAACTTGGGCATTTGTCTCTAATGGAAAAATTGGGGGCTCTGTGAGCAGGAAGTTACAGTGACTTTTTCTCCATGACATCCTGGAGAATTTGTTGCTCAATCCTTGTGCATGGAGAAAGATCCAAGCAGAGGGCTGCTTGCCCCGGACTCAACCTAGGACTTTCCACTGCAGCCAGCACACGTTGGGGGTTGACTCAGTTACACAGTTCTTCATTGTCCATGGATGCTGTAACAAATTACCTCAAATGCAGCAGCTTAAGACAACACAAATGTTTACCTCAGAGTTCCAACACCACTCTCATTGAGTTAAAAATCAAAATGTGGACAGCCCTGCATTCTTTTCTGGAGACTCTAAAGAGAATGTTTCTCTGCTTTTCCCAGGTTTTGCTTCACTTGTGTCCCTTCCTCTGTCTTCCAAGTCAGCAATGGCAGGTGGAGTCCTTTTCATGAGGCGCACTCCGAGCACGCTTCTGTCCTAACTTCTCTGACTCTCTCTGCCTTCCCTTCTACTTTTGTGGGTCCTTCTGATTACCCTGGGCCCACCTGGATAAGTTCCCTACTGGATGGTCACCTGATTAGCAGCCTAAATGCCACCTCGCCATATAGCCTACCATGTCACCACTTCCAAGATTAGGACATGGACACCTTTGGAAAATCCTACCACACAGAGGACAGTCTATGGACTTGCAAACGGGAGAAGCTGAGATTGAAGCTCCAGAACAGGGTGAGTGAAACACAGGCTTTTAGCCAAAAGGAATCCACTTTCCACTGACTCTCAGGGACACTCCCCTCCCCACCAATGAATGATAGAAAATTCTGCTGACTGAGGATCTGCTCAGGTACTTAACCTGATGGTTACTAGAGCCTCTGCCTCTTGTCGTCATTCTTTCCCTTGAGCTTGGGAACCACTGGTTGCTTCTAGATTCCCCAAACTGGAGTGCAAGCAGCTGTGAATGGTGCAAGGATACCACCACAGGAGAGACATGGCACCAAGTGTTCTTCACATCTGCTTCAAATGCAGGTTTTCTTGAATGTGTGTAATGGCCTTACTCACTTTTCACA
The DNA here is from genome assembly GCF_922984935.1 of Meles meles. Classification (NCBI taxonomy): domain Eukaryota; kingdom Metazoa; phylum Chordata; class Mammalia; order Carnivora; family Mustelidae; genus Meles; species Meles meles. The sequence continues at coordinate 68,172,833 of NC_060076.1, forward strand.
AGTTCTGCATCTCATGAGGCATTTCAGTATAATAATCACAAAAAGTTTCTTCAACTGTATTTCTCTTCCCTAATCTGAGGCTCACACTTATTCCCACCAATTGTCATTCACTTTGTTCCTCTGAATGAAACAAAACAAAACAAAGAAACAATAACAACAAAAAAAATCCAAAGACCTAGATAACAAATGTCATTTCCTGTCTACCTTTTTAAAATCCCTACTACCTAGGACTTAGCTGTTTCTCTCTCTCTTTTAATTTACTACACTTTTACTGAATGGCTCCACTGTAGAACTGTGTTAGGACTGGGATGGAAAGGTGAAGAGAAGATTCTAGAATGAATAGAATGTCCCCTGTTCCTCATTCCCTTACCAGAGGTATACAACTGAGTAAAAAGGGGGCAAAGGAGGAAGGATGACTGGGTGTGGAGAATGGTGAATGAGCCATGGGGGCTACAAAGATAACTAATGAGCTTCAGAGGTTGCTCTCATAATCTGTTTTTCTGCCTTTAAATACCATTTTAGTGCTGTGATTGAAAGAGCATATATTCCAAGTGAGGTAGCAAAAGTTAAAATCAGAATTGGAGGTCAGAGATAATGCCAGGGGTAAGGACAAGGGAGTGATGGAGGATGGCGCTACCTTAGATTTTAACCTATTTTGCACAAATTTTGGCTAATGCCTTGTTGAAAAAAGAAATCTTAATGGTCTTAAATATATGCCAATTTATGAAACTTGAGAGACAAAAATATCCTACGAAAACAAAACCACAACATTATTAATGTTGGTTGTCAATGTTGCAAATAACTCAATGTATTGCAATTATTTGAAAAGAAGCCTGTTTCCCCCTGTGGGTGAGACTTTGAGGAAGAGACAGATTCTAATTTATCTCGTTTCCAAACTTGAATCACACTTAGCACCTTGTAGGTAAAAACATGATTTGCGTTCTGTTCATACTGCTCTGAATTCCATTCTCCTTGCCAGCATGTAACATCCCAAGAATGTGGTGGTAGCAGAATTTTGGCTCCAATGACCTTCACCTCTTCAGGTTATGTCTGTGATTACATTACACAATTAAGGTTGATAATCAGCTACTCTTCAGATAGAAAGACTATCCTGAATTATCCAGGTAAGCCCATTGTCATCACATGAGCCCTTGAGAGCAGCAGAAGAAGGCAGACAGAAGCAGCAGAAGAATCAGAAGAGGATATGGATAGTATACAGAGATTCATGCTGTTTCTATTTCTGAGATGTAGGGACCATCTGCAAGGGATGGAGAGTGGCCTCTGAGGGCTAAACGTGGCCCCAGGCAATAGCCAGGAAGGAAATGGGGACCTCAGTCCTAAAACCATAAGAAACTGAGTTCTGTCAATAACACAAATGGAAGAGGATTCTTCCCCTGCAAAGCTTCCAGAAGGAACATAGCTCTGTTGACAGCTTGATTCTATTCCAATGAGACTCATGTCAGACTTCTGACCTACAGAACTCAGAGGTAATAAATTGGTATTGTTTTAAGCTACTAAGTTTATAGTAATTTGTTACAGCAGCAATACAAAACTAATACAAATAACATTTGTAAGTCCCTGAAAATCCTTCCCTTGAACACTCCATATCTGGTCTCTTCAAAGAGAAGTGTTCCCTCCTTCATCTTAGCCACAGAGCATCTCTTAACTGTTCTCTCATCTGGCACCCCTCGCTTGAGACTCCTAGGAATGGTAGCCCCATTTCCTTGTTGGTGTTTTATCGGAAGAAGCTGATTGTAAGTTCCTTGAAAGTAAGGACCAGGTGTTAATAATATTTATCTCTCGCTGCATCAGGCTTCAGAGAAGCCATATGTGTCTGCCAAGAAGGTGTCCAAAACCCATTTGGGGAAGAGGTGGAAGCAGGCCCAGCCAGGGAGCTGGTTTTTAGACTGGAGTGTACAGTGGGAAATCTGATAGTCCGGTGCGGGTGCTAATCCAGTCGACCAGGAGGGACATTGCCAAACCTGAAGGAGAACCAAAATGGCTAGAGGAGCTACTCTAGATTTCTGGAGGCAAGAAACAAAGGCAGGTACAAGCCAGTCAGCAGCAGTGTGGGAGGGCCCGTAAGATGACCTGAAACATCTGCTGGAGTGGGAGATCTGATGGAAGGGATACAGGGTAGTGAAGGTGAAATGGCCGCCATGTTGCCGTGACCAGGCTTCACTGAGATATAACCCCTAGCGACAGTACTAACTGTAACATTCTAGAGGTTAACTCCACACACCCTCCCCCCAAATTCTAGAGTCCAAATTTACAACTAACCAAGCTTGGGTGGGCCTTGCATTACCTCATTTCATTCCAAAATTGAAGTCCAAAGTTTCAAAAATAATATGTATCCTGTCCCCCCGCACCTCACCCCCAACGCAAGTGCGCTTGGCTTTGACCAGGAAAGTTCCATTGCACAGCCTACCATCCATTTGGATCTCAGCTAACCCTGAGAGCCCTGGTCGTCGTCTCTCAGAAATACGGATCATCCTCAAATCAAACCTTTCAGCTCACCAGTCCCAAGTGGTAGCCTCTCCAGCCAAGTCACCCCTGGAAACATATTTCAAACTCTTTTAGCAGAGAGAAATATTTGGATCTTTGCCTATTTTGCAGAGGCTGAGCATCGGATTACACCCTCAGAGCTTCTATTTTTTTAATATTATGTGTCTGTACTATTTAAACATACATGGAAAATAGTATTTTTTTCCTAACAAACTAAAGCTTACTGGCGCCAGCTTTGCATTGGTGACTGTGACCATTGTGTGAGTCGTGTCACTGGGCCACAGTCAGAGGCCCCAGTGAAACCGTGTGAATGCACAGGATGGAGGCAGATTGGGACATGGAATGGGGGCCTTCCCTATGCTTTTCTGGAAAGTAGGGTAATTACTGAACTTACCAAGACTTTCCATTAATTACTCAAATGTCACATCCTGTGTCTCCCAGCAGACCATGGTAGGCCCTCAGATATGGAATTATTATTCTTTGTGTATTTGTGGAGACTCTTTTTAATTAGAGATTTTTCCTTTCTCTAATCTTTTGCTATTCGTTTAAAGAACATTCTTTACCCATGTATTGAAGCCACATAAGCACATGTGTTTGGGGATTTTCCAGATTTCAAGGGGAAAAGAGAGGCCCTCTTTGAACATATTTTCCAACCGTCTCAACTGATTAAGAGTCTATTTTATCTTCCATGTCTGTGAATAGTTTGCAAGTGATGTGTCCAAAGTCTTTTACCCTTAGATTCTGTCTTGTGTCGTTAGCAAGGACTTCACTTGGGAATTGACCACATTTGAACAGCGGCTGCACTGAAGTTTACATTTCGTGCAGGAAAAGTGAGTGGAATACATTAACAATACAAACAATATTTCGGAGGTTTTTAAAGGCAGTTAAGAAAACAAACTTATTCTGATCACTTCCGGTGCATTGTTGACATTCTAAATTCTAACAATAAATTGTGAGTTTGTTTTATTGAGCCACACATTTCAGTGTTCCCTGCTAGAAAGCCCCTTGTTGTCAGCGTTTTAGTTATTAGATCTATCTGAAGTCAAATGACATATCTTGAATAATTGGTTTTTTTCCTTCACATTTTCAATCAGTCTTTCACCCCATTTAATGACCTCTGACTCAGTCTTTAATTATAGTAAAAAGCTGTTTGGCCTGCTCCCTCCCTTTCTTTCCACCCAGAAGCCCGTTTTGACTTCTAAGGGCCTTCATGTTGCTTGACAAGTGCTGCTGATTGATTTGCATCCTCAGTCCAACCTGAGAGGCGACATGCGTTTCACAAAATGGCTGGAGAGGTCAGTGGGCAACAGTAAGATGGACTAGCAAAATCCTTCCGTCCCACACGGTTCAGTCAACGCTCTCAGAAAGTAGGCCTTACCTGCTTGTCACAAAAGGAGGAAGGCGCTCGGATTTTTGGCGCGCCTACTCCATGACATTCCATGCTAAGCACTTTGAATGCATTACCTGATGTCGTCCTCTAAGGACGCCCAAGACAAAAGTACCATTGTCCCAAGAACTTCCTTTTCTACTTAGAAGAGCAGAAATTTTGGCTGAAGACCATCTGATCCCAAAGAGCATATGAGTGTATGTAAAAGAATTGGTCCCTTAAATCCAATAAACTATCCACAACATCTCTGAAAGAAGAGCAGCAACAATTTCACAAACCAACCACTGCAATGCGATTGAATATGTTATTGAATTTGAGAATTGTCTTACGAGCAGTACTGTAACCAATCGTAGTAAATAGTTTTGAGGAAAATGATGATAGAGCCAAAAACTGTTGTAAACTGAATATTTTAGAGAGGCTCAGATGGAGATTAAGTCAGGGGCTTGTTCCCCCTTTTATTTTTTGAGAGCTCCCCAAGGGAAGTTATGTTCTGATCAACCCATAAATGGGGTGGGATGGTGAGTCATTGCTTTCCAGTAAGTCCATCTGGGTTTGTAGTAACAATGGGAGCAAATCATTGCTAGACTCACTTTCGGAACCCCGAAAGTCAGCTGTATCTAGCCTCTTCCCCCACTGCTTCTGGGTACAGTAACAGAGAAACTGCTCCAACACATTCTGAACATCATCCCCTCTGCCTGGGGAAGCCACCTCTGCTCGTACATCAAGCATCAGAAAGCACTGTCTTCCAGAATCCTTGGACGTGACTTCCCTGGTCACTGTCCTCCCCCGCAACTCCGTGTCTGCCTCAGTACATGGGAATCCCTGCTCTGCATGTTAACTTACTACTGGATGTCAAACCTTCTGAACACAGTATGTCTTTTTAGTGTGGCATCCCCTTGGCTTCCTTAGTCATTTTGCATGTTTCTCAAATGAATGACTCTCATTGGAACTCAGTCTGAGGTCCATAAATGGTACTTAAGCAGTAATAGTAAGAGACAAATGGGCAAAAATATTGCCTTACTGACTTCATTTTTAACTGTACTACAGAATTCTAGAATGCTGATGGAACTTTGTGTTTTGGGGCCTCAGTTTGCTCATCTATTAAATGTGAGAGTTAGAATAATGAACTCTAAGTGATGTCATCAACAGCTAGAAAGAGCTAGAGCCAGGAGTTGATCCTCAGTCTCTGGATTCAGCCCAGTTTTCCTTAGATCATAGGTCCAATGGAATCTTCCTAACCTAACCTTGACCTTGTAACCAAATCTTAGCAATCTGAACTCCAGTAAGGCCTTTGGGCCCTAAATCCCCACTTCCAACACTGTCTTATTTGTCTTATTGATTTTGTTTGAATAAATGATCATTAGCAACATTACAATTCAGATATGAAACAGTGTCAGATAATGAAGACCACAGACTCTGTGGTACTGGAAATAATGAAAAGGAAAATATTTCCTTCTTCCCTTCCTTCCTTCAGTTTACAAACTGTGGCTACATCTATCAAAATATACTTGAGATATAAGGTATTGTCAGTGAGAAAATACCCACAATATCCTGAATATAAGTTCCAAAATTTAAATTTTAACAAGGGAAATGTAAGTGATATTAAGAAGGGTTCATAGTTATTGACAGACTCATTATTGTCTTCCAGGTAAAAGAATGTGTGAATTCAACCGATAAGTTAATCTCAAGGAACAATAAAGTGCATTGCAAAAACAGAATCACTGGATGCAGACAGAATTTCTTTAGGCCCAACTTTGTCCTGCAAATAACAGGAAGAAAAAAAATGTAACTTCAGAGTGTATCGTAACCAATTCAAAAGAACGACTTCCTTCAGTATAAAATCGAAATACTTTACAAAGTAGAAGATATTTTAACTTCAGGCGGTACACAGCTGTCTTTACACTGCCCTTTTTGTTACTATGAAAGTACAGTAAAGGAGACTTATCCCTGTAGGAATGAGATATGTTCTTTTTTGTTGAAGAGAGTTCCACTTTCATGATTTCCCACAAAACAGCTGCAAAAATACCTACAGTAGGGCATCTGGAATTCTTAAAAGTGACTTGAGGATTTGTGGCTAATGAAACATTGTGAAATAACACTCACCATGTTGTAAAAAAATACCCTTAACCATTTATTGGCATTCTTCAAGACAAAAATGAAAGGTGCCCTAAACACAGCCGCCCAGCTTGATTAGAAAAAAACACTGAAGTGACAAATAGTAGAAATAGATGCCTTGCCAGAAATAGATCTGGACATAGTGAGACATTTAAATCTCTTTTAAAGGCTCTGAGAACAGTGTGGTAACATCCAAATATGATAGCTGTAACTTAAAATGTGTGGTCAGATTCCAGGGCATCATCGGTAATAGCTTACATGTTCTTAATAAAACATGGTTTCCTATTGAGACCAAGCCCTGTTCCCAGAAAAAAAAAAAAGGGGGTGGGGGAAGGGAGGAAATTTTCTTAAAGATGTTTTTCATTCTTACCTCTCACAAAACAGGACTATCAAAATGAAAGCAGTGGCCTTTCCATGAGAACTGGAGTGAAATAAACCATGTATTGTTCCATCTTAAAATGAAACATCTGGCTGATTTAAGAAGAAAACCGGCTTAATTATTCCTGAGTATCTAACGGAGAGAGGTTAACTTCAAAATCTATATGTCTTTCCAGGGTGGACGCGGAAGAAAAAAAAATCATAAAGTTATTTTTGACTCAAGAAAGTAGATCTGGAGGTAATTTAGTGAACACAAATTACCACTGACAAGGGAAGAAATCATTTATTCTCCTGGTGAGTCTTTTTACATGACTAGGCAGTGTGGAGCGGTCAGCAGGGGAAAGGCATTGGATGGATTTAAAGATAATTGAAATCCAAGTCCCCAAATCCTGTAAGATGTCCAGGGTATCGTATGTAGCTGAGAAGTCTCATTTCCCAGCTGAAACATGAGGGTGAAACTATGAGATATACGTTCAGGTGAAGGAGAGATTATAGCCAAGAAAGAAATAGTTTGGAAGGATAAGCCAACACTGATGTATTTCTTAACAAATTCCTCCTTTAGCTTCACTTTAGTTTGCTGGATTCCCACCCCCCCTCATCGGGTCCTCAGTCTAAGTAAGGGTCTCTACTCCCCAGAGTATTTACAGATGTCTATCTGCAGGTCCCTCCTCAACTCTTCCTGGTGCTCCCCCGATGGTTCCTTCCTGCATTGTGGGCCTTGGTCACTAGACATAATCCACTTGGAATGGTGTTGTCCCTTCTCCGATGGAACCATGGGACGTGGGTGAGTGGGATGGGACATTGATTTGATTCCTAGCCACACTTTCCCTTAACGTTCTTTCCCTCTTCTCTAGTTGGCCATCACTCATGACTGGGGCACTGTGAAGCAATTACATCCTGGAAGCAGGAAGCTTACAACTGTGCTCTAAATCTGTCTTCTCCCATAGTTCTAGGGAAAAGAACTCATATTTGGAGGGAAAACACCTTCACAAAGGGTTTGAGACTCACGGAAGTTTTTAACCTTGACCACCCAGCCCACACTTCTCTCAACCATTTCTTCTTCTAATCTCCATGGTGGGAGACTCCATTACCTTTTGGGAAACCCCAATCCTCCTCCCAGCCTTCTCCTGAAGTCTGTCCCCTTCTCTTTCCAGCACTCTATTTCCTCCAATTTCAAAGAGTTACTCTCTGAGAGGAAGGGACACTGAAAGGGAATTGTAATTGCTGGTCTTTGGCACTTTAAATCTTGAGAACAAGCCATCTACCCTTTTGGCATGATGGAACCACTATTGATTTGAACATGCAGATCTATCTCACAGATCATATTTTAAATCTCAGAGAGAGTAACACCTAAACTTACAAGGAAGAAGAATAATTATCAGACTACCTCTTAATTTGCAAAACTGCCTTTCTCGCAATGGAGTAATATTTCACTGTTATTCAGAGCACTATTAATGCCACTTCTTGGTCCTCAACAAATTTCTCCCCCTCACCTCTCTGTCTACCATCTACGAAGAATAACCATGTAAGACTGGTTAAAACACTGCTTTTGGGGCACCTGCGTGGCTCAGTCATTAAGTGTCTGCCCTCAGCTCAGGTCATGATCCCAGGGTCCTGAGATTGAGCCCTACATTGGGCTCTCCACTCAGCAAGAAGCCTGCTTCTACCTCCCCCACTCCACTTGCTCATGTTCCCTCTCTCATTGTGTCTTTCTCTGTTGAATAAATCAATAAAACCTTAAAAAACAACAACAACAACACTGCTTTTACTACACACATTCTTAGTGGATGTTTTCAAGTTTCCAAGTAACTTAAATTCATACCCAAGGGTCATTAAGGTCAGTCTCTTTCCGAGATAGGAAAATTACAGTGACATTTGAAATTATTTTATTGATGAATATAGCTAGTTGGCAATCATCTAATTATCCATATGGATAACCTAAAATAATTTATGTTCAAAATAATCTTAGTCCACTGGGGTGTGTGTGTATGTTTGTGTATGTGTGTGTGTATGTATGTTGGAAGTAAGATATGTAACAAATTTGGAAAATTTACTATAACTCATATAACACTGAAGCTCTACTCTAAAAACTGAATGCAAGGGTGACTGAAAACTGGCTGCACATTTGCAGCAATTCTTCAATGCAACTTCCGTGTTTCCACAAATTGAAACGATCCACCTCATTACCAGAATATTCTGTAACTCAGGCACATGCTATATCCAGCCCTGTGGTTCTCAGTCTTTCTTGGAGGAAGTATGTATGTAAATAGTAGCAGTCATAACAGAAAGAGTAGTAATAGTAACAATAGACATGGGGATGGCCCACACAAGGTAGACCACCAAGTGCTTTCCATGGCAAAATAGCTCAGAAAAGGCAAATTTTGTGTGGAACCAAGAAAGTAGTTCTGTACATTCAGGACCTACCTTAAGCAAACTAACTTATTTCTGTTGGTTGGTTGTTTTTTACCATGGATCGGGTTGTACAACAAATTGTTTGCTCAACACATCCCACAAAATCAGGGTATCAGAAGTTCCCTTCCATTAACTCTACATTTTCTTGCTATAACTTCTTGGTTTCATGCTTCTGCATTTATTGTTTCCATTGGGTGAAAAGAACTGGGGTAAGAAGAGCACAAAGGGACCAGGAAATGGTGTCTGATGATAATACTTCAGCCACACTAGAGGGGAGAGGAGCTTGGAATCAGAAGCTTGAGGCACCGTTGCAATCACAACACGTAGGCAATTACCCACACACTATGTGATCCACCATGTTTATACCACCAGGTCATTGAGAACTGAGTCTACTTTGAAAGGACATTTGATTGTTTGTAAGACTTACATAAATGCACCATATAAGAGAGACGGAATTATCTACTTTGAGAAGAAATCAATAAATTCATTGATCAGAGTTAGTTTTCAATTACAGTATAAAGAAGAAATTAATGACATAATTAAAATGAAGACATTTGATTTTATTTCAGAAACTGATTTTTTAATTTATTATTATTTTTATTTATTAATTTAGGGGTTCAAAATTTTGCTGAAAATGAATGCAAAATGACCAGGTGGCTTGAAACTATGTTGGTTAGCAAATTTTTTAAATCTGCTCTATTACTGGGTACTTTTTACTTTCAAGAATAAAAACATTAATTCCTAGCCATGATTTTGAGTTGTTTTGATAGTTTTCTGGTAATTCCATGAACTTCTGGGGAATTCTCAATTTTAAATCCCCTGAAAAAAATACAGGTACTCATCATCCAATATTTGATTATTTGATTATTTTAGTGGGAAATTAGAGGTTTAGGTGGAGATTTGAAATTAAAACAGATAATTTAATGTTGCTCCTCACTTAATAAAATTAATTCCAGTCACTAAGTTGGGAGAGAATCTCCTAGAAGAGGTTATAATTAAAATAAGAGAGCTTCTCATCAAGACAGGGCCTCGGGACTTTGGCTCTGAGGTGTAGTCTATTTCCAAGAAAAGAAAATAAGCTTTACACAGTCTTTGAACCTATTTTCACTGCTTTAAAAAAGAAAGCACTAGAGCCAGAGAAAAAGAGAGAGAGAGAGAGAGAAAGGGAGGGAGAGAATTTTAAGGAAACTATGACGCATTAGGGATAAAAAGAAAGAACATCTGTGGGATAATTAGCAAATTCCTTCATGAAGAGAACATTTGAAACTTTAAAGTTTTCAACACCAACTAGACCACATTGTTTTCAAAAATACTGTTTACTATTATTTTCTACTCTAAATTCAGTAAATTCAGGGACTTCTTTAAAGAACAAAGTAGGGGAGGAAGTGAAGTGCCTTCCTCTGTAACTATCATTTAAAATCTATCATGAAGTTTTGGTATTTTGTTTCCACTGAAGAGGGGAAAGAGTTTTAAAAATAATTTGCCAGGTTGCCTTGTATTCAATTTGGCCCTTGCTTTGAACCAAATTAATTTGATATCTGAAAGTCATATTTTTTTAACAAACAGAGCAAACTATATATTTTATCTCTTTCAGTTGCTAAAGAAATTTAGGGAGTGAATGGTATGTTTAATCATACAAACATACAAGTACGCTAGGAATGGTCGAGTCCCATATCCAGCGGGGGTACTGGAGAACTGGTGGCTTATTAACCCACAAGACTGTCTGGAGGTGGTAGGTTTTATAAGAATAAAACTATACTTTAAGCACAAAAGGATAACAAAGCCTGCTTCCTATCTGAGCAATGAGATGAAAACAAACTGAAAGTCCTGCAACATACCCCAACAGGGCCAACAGTAAGAAGGGCTGAGTTTCCCTTCCCTAAGGTAGTGGGAAAAACAGGAAGTAGAGAGAAGCAGGAAGTGGGGAGAAGCAGGAAGTAGAGAGAAGCAGGAAGTGGGGAGAAGCAGGAAGTAGAGAGAAGCAGGAAGTGGGGAGAAGCAGAAAGTAGCTCAGGCAGCAGAGGCTGGAAAGGCCATGGCCTTATCCCTTACTCCTCTGTGATTCTTTGTTACCATTTCCCTCTTCCCTTCCTTTCTCTTTCTCTTCCACTCCTTTCTTCTTCTCCTACTTTCCTCTGAGCCTGCACTGAGTCTACCACATCCTCCTCTGATTCTGTTACTGCAATTGGACCACCATTCCTGTGCTGGGGTTTGCAGGAGAGGGAAGAAGAGGGCAGGAGAGTGGAAAGCAAGGTCCTGGCAGGGAATCAGGGAAAAGTAGTGTCCCATATTTGTTATTCCAAACTCTGACTTTAGTCTCCATAAGGAATTAGATGATTTTAGTCTTTGAAACTGCACTATTCTGTGGCAGCCCTCAACAAATCATGATTTTTGTTAGAAAAAAGAACTTGCGTGCATGGCCCTCAGTAAAGCAAAATACCTGCAATTATTTGGTCACCACAGTTCATTTGATTATCCTAACCAGTGGCTTATTGGCTCATGCATGATGTCATGAAACGTTACAAAATGTTGCTTTTACTCCTCTGCCCTTCCATATCTTCCTCATCCTTTCTGGTGAATTTGTTATCCTGGGTGTGGACCTTGTAGACCACTGACCTGAAAAAAAAGTATATTATCTATTTTACAGAGCTTCTCAACTTTTTTAGATCTGATTCTGTATAAGAATCAACACATTCTCACCTCTTAATCTGCTTTGTGCATAGTAGGTGCCTAATGAACACTTGTAGAACTGAAAGATCCTCTAGCGCAGTTCTCACCAAAATCTTACATCAAAGGTAATTCATATACATATCAAGTAATTCCTAAGCGATACTTTAAAAAAAAAAAACCATAATTATATCTATCAATGTCCAACCAGAAAAATAGAAACCATTCTGGGTATGTAAAATAAAAGTATTTTAATACTTTAAGTAGATGATAGAAGCTGACAAGAGCAGGAAGTTGCTACTTCTCTGAGGCCGGAGGAATAGAGAGAAAGGTGTTGTAGGTGTCCAAGGTCAAATAACAGGAGGCAATAAGAATTATGGCAGCCCAGTGGGTTCTGGAAGCATGGGAGAGACACAGTTCTTGTGGGGGATGTTGCCAAAGGCAAAGAGGGAAGAGGGAAATGACCTGGTTTCAACCTTCTTTCCTTACCCACTAGCTCAGACCAGGCTCTCCCATTAGCCAAACACCACTGGGAGGCAATTAATGGGAAACAGGACATAGGAATAAACCTCCCAGTGATAGAGAACAGAGAATGGATCTAAGAGCAAAGAGCCCAGGTCTACACAGCAACAGAGTGTTAGCTTTCTTAAGATTAACACTGAATGTGTGCATGGAGGTTCCTCAAAAAGTTGAAAATAGAGCTACCCTATGACCTAGCAACTGCACTACTGGTTATTTACCCTAAAGATACAAATGTAGTGATCCGAAGGGGCACGTGCACCCAAATGTTTATAGCAGCAATGTCCACAATAGCCAAACTATGGAAAGAGCCCAGATGTCCATCAACAGGTGAATGGATAAAGAAGATGTGGTATATATATACAATGGAATACTATGCAGCCATAGAAAGAAATAAAATCTTGCCATTTGCGACGATGTGGATGGAACTAGAGGGTATTATGCTTAGCAAAATAAGTCAATGAGAGAAAGATAATTATCATATCATCTCCCTGATATGAGGAAGTTGAGAGGCAACATGGGGGGTTTGGAGGGTAGCAGAAGAATAAATGAAACAAAATGGGATTAGGAGGGAGAAAAACCATAAGAGACTCTTAATCTCACAAAGCAAACTGAGGGTTGCCGGGGGGAGGTGGGTAGGGAAAGGGTCGTGGGGTTATGGACATTGGGGAAGGTATGTTCTATGAAGTGTGTAAACCTGGTGATTCACAGACCTGTACCCCTGGGGCTAGTAATACCTTATATGTTAATTTTAAAAAATGTAAAAAAAAAACAAAAGATTAACACTGAATGTGAAATAAATTCAGGAAGAAGCACTGTTGCTCCTGACACATTATACCATGAGAGCCCAATACAATTTTATATATCATACTATACTTACATGTGTATCATGTATCCGCATGACTCAAAGAAGTCACCGACAAGCTCATATGCAATATCAAGATGAGGGGTATTTGAAATGGCACCCAGTGATTTTAGAGTTATTTCTCTCCAGTGTTGCCTAAACAATCAGAAAGGATTACTCCACACACATGTGATGTTGTTGGAATCATTACCCTGAATCAAAGGCAGCGAACTACTTAATCTTCATTTTCTTTAGAAAAGCAAAGGTTGGCAGGCCTGGGAAACCGACGGCCTACAGAATGCATATTTCCCACCAAGCCATTTTGCCTGGCCTTTTTACCAGTTCTGCAAGCTTATGGTGTCTGGCTTGTGGCTAGACCACAATTCTGACAGCAGTTGGCAAGCGGCGGCTGTGCCAGGCTGACTTCACCATGATGATATCACAGTTGGGTTGCCGGTCTCAACAGGCTGATGTCAAAGCCAGCCCATTCCTCTAACCTGCTCGGGCTGTTGGCTGAAATAATTGGCCAGCATTCAGCCAGGGACTAAAAAGACCAAAGGCTTCTTTTAGGCACCAGTAGACCAGTTTCACAGTACCAGCTGCTGGAAGTAGGCACCTTAGACCTTGTCATGGGCAGGAGTCAGACAGACCTAGTTCCTAATCCCAGTTCTTTGGCTTACTAGTTACATGGCACTGGGCATTTCAAGTCTCTCATCAGTAAAATGGAAGGATGAGGTTAAGATTAAAGACACCATGTGCCTGTATATCCAGGACAGTATAACAGAGTCTGAATTCAACCAGTGAGACCCACTGTAAATGGGAATGCTAAGTAAAAAAGAATCATTGATAATATTGATAATCCAGGAAGGAGACAGTTTTACAAGATGAAATTTTGGCTCAACTGCTAAAATAAAACTACAGTGTAAACGGCCAAATCATTTGTCCCTGTGTGTTTAACTGATGTGTGCTTGCCTGGCTCAAGACAAAAATGTGACCTAGGCCACTTATCAGGCAACTGATTCTCGAGACTGGGTCTCCTGCACTTGCTAGTGGTGGTCCTGGTCCCTGAGCTCAGCCGCCCCTGCAAAGGAACATTCCAAACTGGGTCATTAAATAGGAAGTCATTAATAATCCCAATGCCCCTGATTTCATTATATCTGAGAAAAACCAGTTGGGTTAAAAATTGTTTACCTTAGGGGTGTCTGGGTGGCTCAGTCGGTTAAGCATCTGCCTTTGGCTCAGGTCATGATCCCAGGGTCCTGGGATCGAGCCCACATCTCCCTCTCTCGCTCCTCCTGCTTGTGTTCTCTCTTTCTCTGTCAAATAAATAAGTAAATAATCTTTATCTAAAAGAAATATATATATATATATATATATATTTTTTTTTTTTACTTCAGATGTGCAGATTGTACTGTCATGGCTGGAAATTACATGGAAGTGCTCCTGTTTGCCATAGTACAAATGTGGAGATTTCTAATACCACATCCTCTGGCTTCAAAATCTGAATATTTCCCTCCCTATCCCTGTCCTTCACCTCTCTACTCTTCCTCCTGGTGTTTCTTCCACCACTGTGTACTCTCACGCGCACATCGATTGCTCACCATGAAACGAGACACATTGAATCATTTGTCGCACAGCACGCAACAGGCCATCCTCAAAAATGTGATGCACATCCAAGTAATTATTTAAGGATTTTGTTGTTTCAAAATTTGAGAACTCTGCACACAAGGAGAGTCCAAAAATCTCAGCAACTGCTTTTCTTTCGGGGGCATGTCGACATATTTGGCAAATAATTTCCTAACACTATGTGATGTTTGAAGTTGTTTTCTATCTAGACAATGTGTGTGGTTTGGAGATCACATTTGTGCAGCATGTTTTCCTGCACTGGCTGGATAGGTGACCAGAAATAAAAAGCATGTCTTTAAAAATTCCCTCTTCTAGTGCCTATCTCCCACAATCAAGGGGGTTCATTGCATTCCAACTTTACATTTTTTTCCCCCTGTAACACCCTGTGTGGCCTTGCTCAGTTTAGATTTGAACCCAGTTCAAAAAAGCGTAAGTCCAGAAAAGCATTGTGCAAGACCCATGTTTACGCTGCATTGTACATTCTTAGCAATGCTGCCAATTTCACCCATCAACATCAATCTAAATTTTATGAAATGATCCGTCAACTTCTCAGCAAATATGACAAACTGAAAGGCAAAAATTGAGAAAATACTAAATAAAGAAATGCTTCCCCAAAAGTTTATGTAAGACAATGATCACAATGTACTGATCAACTCCGTGGAGCAAACATTTGCAGAGTACCTACTCTGGACATTTCACTGTTGTTGCTAGGTATTTGGAGGAACACAAAAGTGAGCAAGACTCGAGGCCCTCACTCAGAAAAATCATATTGCAGTCCTGAAGGCTTTGTTCTCCCTGAGGCTTTGTTACATCCAACTTTAAATTATCGATCACTAAGAAAATCACTGTGTGGTCTTTGTCAGAGGGTAAAAAGAAATTAATCTTGGAAAGTATAATACAACTTATGAACGGATTACTTCTGTTTCAAATGACCTTATTAAGCTTTAAAGATGGATAAAAGAAGTATAGTTTTGTTAACCAATTCCTCAAATTTCCTTTTATCAGTGGAATTTTATCACCATAATGATAAGTGAGCACTTATTGAATAGTTACTATATGTCTGGCACTGATCCAGTTCTAAGCATTTTACATGCGATAACTTTTTTTGTTCCCAGAATAGCGTTTGAGATCAAGTTCCAGTTATCTATTGCTCTGTAGCTAACCAACTTAAACTTAGAGTATGAAAGAACAACCATTTGTCTGTGCTTACAGATTCTGTGCAACAGGAATTCAGACTCGGAGGACTTGCTTCTGCTCCAGAGTGTCTGACACCTCATCTGGGAAGACTTGAACAGCTGGAGGACTGTTCTAGAGGGCTAGAATCACCTGGACGCTTCTTCCCACACAAGTCTGCCACCTGGTGGGATGATTGAAGACTGGTTCCAGGTAGATCTATGGATTGGAGAACCTATACTCATGGGCTGTCCCCATGTAGCTTGGGGATCCTCACATCATGGCAGCTCTGGATTCCAAGAGTAAGTGTTAACATGAGCAAGACAGAAACTGGATCATTTTGTATGACCTAGGCATGGGAGCAACTTTTCCACTGTATTCTATGGGTTGGAGCAATCGTAACCTGCTCAGAGTCCAATGTAGGGGACTGAGACTTTCCTCTAGATGGAAGGAGTGTCAAACAATTTGTGACCACATTTTAAAAATGCTATAGATTGAAAAAAAAATGCTATAGATTGTTCTTATTATTACCTGCATTTTACAGATGGGGAAAATGAGGCATGGAGATGCAAAGTCACTTGTCCAAGACCTACTAATGTAATCTCCCCAGGTACTGTTTGATCTTCTTGGACACTCGGCTGTATAATGCACATTCCTTGTCTTTTCTATTCTCTTCTCAAGTTCTCCCTCAATTCACTCTAATCAAGTTTCATCCACCATTTTACTCATCAAGGTCACTAATGACTGAAATCTTGCTCTACCCAATGGTCACTTCTCAGTCCTTGTCTCATCTAACCTTATGGCACTATGAGACATGATTAATTGTTCCTTCTTTTCAAATTTGCTTTTTCGTTTGGCTTCACACTTTCTTGTCGCCATTGTACTCCTTGTTTGCTCCTTCTCTCTCTAAACTCATTCTTTTAGGCGATCTCATCTAGTGTCTTCATTCAAAATTGCATCTCTTGACATTTTCAATGTCAGTCTTTTTCTAATTTCCATGTGTGCATAGTCACTTGGCTGTTCAATGAGCATTACAACCTTAACTTGACCCAGGAGCACTTCTGACTTCCCATCCCCCAAACCTGGTCAGGTTTAGTCAGAAAAATCAGCATAGATTATGGAGTACTCCAAAGGTGGTGGGAGAGGGAAGAAATTTTGGCCTCCCCAACACTGTGCTTTTCCATTGGTGGGGTCTGGTGAGAACCATGAGGCATAAATGGAACTATGAGTGTTGTTCATGTGCAACAGCTCCGTGACTCACTTCCATGAAAAACCAGTCCTCTTTGAGCTTGTTACTTTCTTTCCAGGAGTATTTTCCACATAATGTAAGATGAGTATTTTATTTAGAGGCATCTTCTTGAAACTGATTCCATGTCCAGAGAAGCAGGACATGGAGGAGGGCATGAAAGAGATGATGGATAAAAGGAGGCAGCTAAGTGAACTCAGACCATGATCTATAATCCCAGACAGAGATGTAATACAACGATACGGTGTCCATCTCATGGTCTTAGCAACTGGAATAGAGACTGGCCTCACTGGAAACAGAACTGGACCAACCAATGGGCAGTGAGGTGCTTCTACCCCTCTCTCAGGGAAGCCTATGTTTACCACTTACTTCACGTTTTATCTTCTGTGGACCACACGGTCTTCCTCAGCTGTTTCTCTCTGCTCCTCTTTCTAGCCAAGCTTGCCCTGTTTGCACATGGCCCATTATGTCAGTCAACCTTTAATCAGCCCCCAAAGAGAGAAATCTGATTGGTTGCTAGACACCCATGGGTTGGCTGACCTTGAGTCAGATGCATTTATCTGTGGGCAGTGAGAGTGGGACCACCTGGGTTGGCAGGATCTGTGAGCTGCTGGGGCATTTCCCAGTGAAAGGGTCTATTTTCTAGTAAATTACAACCCATTGCAGATTGTGTAATTGCAAATAGCAAAGGAGAAAGTTCATGTTTTTCTGATAAACACTCCCTGAGAATAACCTTACACATACCACTTTGTGGAAATTAAAGAAATAGGAACCAAATACACTGGAATGAAAACATTGAGGTAAGGGAGGAGGAGGAGGAGGAAAGACGGGATTGAAATGAAAGGAGAAGAAAAGAAAATGAGGAAATCAGGAGAAAAAGAACAGAATTCATCAAATGTCTCCCTGAATATGTGTGTATGTATGAGACCGGTAGATCAGTAGGGAAAGAATGAATCAGGTTTTTAGAGAAACAAAAATATAAAAAGGGGAAAAAATATTTAGTTGGATCACAGCCAGTTTCCAACGCCAGACATCTGGAGCCAAGACAAGGAAAGGTGAGGGAGGAGTTGTCCTTTTGCTGTAGCTCTTGCTTCCATAGGAGCTGGTTACTGGGGATATTTACATTAAATTAAGGTGGCTGGCTATGGCTGTATTCAGCACTTGGATACGCGGTTAAATAATCAGTGTGGTTTGGCTGCTGGTTTCTTTAGTGTGGTTAAATAATTGGTGTTGTCTTGGTTGCTAGCTACTTTAAAAATGTATATGTGCACTTGTTTCTCTTTTTTCTTTCTCCGGAGCAATTTTGACAAGCCCTTGGCAGAAAAGTGGCTGACCAGCTTTTCAAAGGATGCTTTTTCTCCTTGTCATTCATACTTCCCCCAAATGTTGCTCAAGGATTTGAGAATCTTAAAGACTTTTCTTTTTGGAATCTAGATAAAGCACTCCATGTTAGGAAGAATTCAGCTCTCTTCTTTTGATTGTGGAATAGAGACAAGACTGAGCCTAAGGGCCTCTGTAGTTTTCCAGAAATGTTCCCCATTCTTGTAAGGATTGGTCACAAGGTTCTCAGATCCACCAGAAGAACAGAGAAAGACCATTATGGTGACCACTGGATGCCCAAGCATTTCCCCCCATGCTATTCATTATGAGACCTCTAAAATCTAGAATGTTCCTTGACGCACAGCAGGTGGTCCCCATCTGCTTCTTGAAGATAAAAACAATGCATATTCATCATTTAGGGCTGCATGACTTCTAGTCCAGAAGGCTGCTTCATTTAGTCTTTTTATTGGTATGTTTAATAAGTGTCCAACTACCACAAACTGCTCTGCCCTGAGACCACAGGAGACTCTCTCTTCTCCAGACGGCTCTGTCCCTTCTCATATCTTCAAACCTACCTCCAGCTTCAGGCAAATAACGATCAGGGCAATTAATCCTCTCTCGGCAACAAACTGACTGAGACAGCTGGGTCAGAGACAGCACAAGTTCAGGGACAGGCCTCCACCTGACGTACCCAACAAATGCCAATTATGTATGTATATAAATCATAGATAAAGGCAGTCTTCAACTGCTCCTCAGAAACCCACAAGGTTCTCAGGGTTCTGTACAAGGAAGAGCTTTATGTCTGAAGTCAGATAAAGAGAGGAACCTGGTGTTTTGTAGTGAAAAGTGATGAGGTAACAGCACAGTTTATTTCCTCAAAAAATCTTAATAACATGACAATTCACCTCTAAGAAAAGTCCAGAATGTACATCTTATATCAGTTATTCAGTGGTCACTCAGATAATTCTGAGTTGTTGTTTTTTTTCCTGTCCAGTCTCGAGGTGGGATGAGGGAGGAGGAAAAGACAAGTTCCTGAGATTTTAAAAGAACTTGGGGAGGATTCTTCAGAATTCATTGCTTTTGCCATTTTAGGAAGAACTCTTTCCCTTTACAAAAGATATTCTTTAGCACCTCTTTGGACAACAACTGATCCAGTGGAGGAAAGCTGTCACAAAAGGCAAATAAATCTTTAAGCAGTCACATTAGTACTGTGACGGGCGTTAAGGAAGCAAGGTGGGGGAGGGGGGATGGCCTAGCTTGACCACCTTGGGGGATTGCTTTCTAGGTGTTCTCACTTATTAGGTGGGTGACATTGGATTACTTAGCCATTTTGAACTTAAATGTCTTCAGTCTTTACCTTATTAATTTTCTGAAAACTTAATAATGTGTGTCTTACACATAATAAGAGAAATTAAAATGAAAGCTAAATGAGATATAATTTTCACCTATCAGATTGGCAAAGATCCAAAAGTTCAGTAACATGGTGCATCCGTGATAATGTAAGAAAACTGTCACTCATACACTGGCACAGCCCTGAGGATGAGTATTTGACCCATTACGATTTAGAAGGAACCTCCTCTTTGACTCCATAATTCCACTCCTAAAAATGTATCCTCTAGCTGTATGAAAGTACTGATAAAATGACAAATGTGTAAGGTTTCTCACGGCCACATTGAAATAACAAAGGACTAGAATTTAAATGTTTCTAAATAAGGAACATAAGTAATGTATGGGGAGAAAATAACCCCAAATGGAATACTATACAGTTATCAAAAAAGATAAGCATGTACTATATCAGCACTTTAGGAAGTGGTATGGAACAGTGTCTAAAATATATTTTAAAAAAAAACAAGGCAAAGATCATTATTTAAAAATATATTTACATACATACTCAATACTTCTGAGAATGCACACAAGAAATTGATAATGGTGATTGAGGGAAGCAGGTACCCAGATGCAAAGATGAGCAGAGGCTTTCTGGATGCTATGTGCTTTTTAAAACCTTGTATTCTTATACTACATGCATATATTATCTATCCAAAAAATTTTTTAAAAAAATTTAAGTAAAAAAAAGGGGCACCTGGGTGGCTCAGTGGGTTAAAGCCTCTGCCTTCAGCTCAGGTCATGATCCCAGAGTTCTGGGATTGAGCCCCACATCCGGCTCTCTGCTCAGCAGGAAGCCTGCTTCCTCCTCTCTCTCTGCCTGCCTCTCTGCCTACTTGTGATCTCTGTCAAATAAATAAATAAAAAATTTAAGTTAAAAAAGACTAGAAAGCAAACCAAAAATAAACTAATTAATTAAGTAAATGAAAGGAACTTCGAAAATTAAATGTGTGTCTATGGGGTACCTGGGTGGCTCAGTAGGTTAAGTGTTTGCCTTTGGCTCAGGTCATGATCCCAGGGTCCTGGGAAGGAGACCCGTGGCGGGACGGGTGTGTGGGGGAGTCCTTGTTCAGTGAGGAGCCTGCTTCTCTATCTCCCTCTGACTGCTGCACCCCCTGCTTGTGCTCGCCCTCTCTCTCTCTGTCAAATAAATAAATAAAATCTTAAAAACAATGCATGCCCATGCATGAAGCAAAGGCATCGTGTATTAAGCCACCTATCACAAAGTGCCCTAACCAGAACAACACTGAAAAAGAGTGCTGACCCACGCAAGAGCTCAATGAATATTTCTGGGATGGACAACTGGATTATGGAGATGATTATGACAATATAAATTGTTAATCATTTGGGAAGATGTGTACAACTTTCGGATTCAAATTGCACGTATGGCCTCACTTTATTTTTTTCGTGGACAAAAAAAAAAAAACAAAAAACCGAATGTGGAAGCTTTGAGTATTGAAGCTGTAAATGAAAGGATTTGCCTTCAGATGCCTTCTAGGTTAAAGCAGAATGCTTTTGGGCGGGGGGTGGGACTCAAGGCAGTGAAACTACTCTGTGCGACACCATCATTATAAATGCTTGGTAAGTAAATTGCACAGTAGAATAAATTTACATGGTAAAATAAATAAATAAATAAAGGCACTTATCAAAACCCCCAGAATGTGCAACACAAAGAGTGAACTGTAATGTGAACTAAGGGCTTTAGTTAGCAATAATGTACCAACACTCGTTTATCAATTGTAACAAATGTACTATGACAATAAAAGATGTAAAGAAGAAGACAAACTGAACCTAAGGAAGGGGAGACAGATATGTGGAAACTCTGTATTTTCAATCAAATTTCCTGTGAACCTGAAAGTGTTTTTTTTTTAATTTTTAAAAAGATTTTATTTATTCATTTGACAGAGAGAGAGACATCACAAGTATGCAGAGAGGCAGGCAGAGAGACAGGGGAAGCAGGCCCTCCGCTGAGCAGAGAGCCTGATGTGGGGCTCGATCCCAGGACCTTGGGATCATGGCCTGAACCAAAGGCAGAGGCTTGACCCACTGAGCCACCCAGAAGCCCCCTAAAAGTGTTTTAGAAAAAATAAAGTTTATTAATAAAAGAAGAGAAAGGAAGGAAGGAAGGAAGAAAGGAAGGAAGGAAGGAAGGAAGGAATAAAGAAAGAAGGAAAGAGGGTGGGTGGGAGGGAGGGAAGAAAGAAAGAAAAAGAAAGAAGAAAAAGGGGGGAGGAAGAGGAAGGGAGGACAGAGTCAGAAGACTTTTTAAGGGATACCTGGGTGGCTCAACTGGTTGAGCCTCTGTCTTGGGCTCCGGTCATGATCGCAGGGTCCTGGGATTGAGTCCCACATGGGGCTTCTTGCCTGGTGGGGAACCTGCTTCTCCCTCTGCCTGCTTTGTCTGCTGCTCCCCCTGCTTGTGCTCTCTCTCTCTCTAACAAATAAATAAAAGAAAAAAAAAAAGACTTTTTAAAAGGCTTCAGCTCTCTGGCACAAACAGTAGGCACTCAAATATCTGTTGGCTTCAACTGAATGAAATTCAGTGTGAAATGTGCAGGTGAATGTGAGAGCAGATTCAAAATGCAAGAAGAGTGTGAACTCATTAGTGCTGTGTTTGGTAAAGTCCTGGGATACACATTTCATTAAAAAGAATTAGATGGCTGTAATCTTGATCAATCATTAAGATTATAGATTTTTTTCCCAAGACACTTTATGACAATTATATATTTTCAGCAATAAAGATGTAAACATTTCTAATGCCTGTGCCCCAAAATTGCTTGAGGAAAATTAACCACATACTCACAAATCATACTAGCTCATTGATAGATATAGGTATTTTTGTCATTGACAGGTTTTTTGGGGGCGGACTTATAGTATTTATATAGATCCTTACAGAATTTTTAAAAAGCTGACTAAAACAATTCATAAGTTCTCTTACAAATTACGTTATTTTTTATAGACGGTTTATCTAGATTTATGAAATAATTATGTAAAAAGTTTCTTCCTGATTTCAATAGTGAAAAAAACAGACTTTGAAACAAGGCTTGCCGTGGCTTTGAAACATTCTATAACACCCATTGTGGAATTGGCCCCAATTATTTTTGAACTTAAGGTGTAATGTGCAAATGTGTACAAGGTGCTATCTTGGAAAAATTACTCTTTGTAGAAAGCTGTACTGCCAGCTGCAAGCCTTGGGGGTGGAGAGAGGGTGTGCCTCAAGTGATCTATATAGAACTTGCCATTTGAGCTTTCCATCTCTGTTTCATTAATATCTCTTTTTCAGAGAGTGTGAAAGTCAAGTTTCCTGAGAATTGGAGCTCCCACTGATTTGGTGGGATTTCCTCTTGTTATTAGATGTTGAAACACAGCCAGGATCTTGATCTCTGGAGTCCCAAAGCCATGGTGTGGGGCACGTTTTCAGCCCCTTCCAGAACAGCTGCTCTGTCTGCTCTGCTTGTGAGTCAGGAAAGGCAAAGCTGTGCTGTCAGTTTCCATCCTGGATCATTAACAACGCTCTTAGAAGAATCAGAAGTTTGTGTCTTACATGTCTATTTCTCTTTGCACAGTGGTGAATCCTTGAATTCCAGCACCTAACAACTTATGTAATTCTAAAGCAGGAGAAAATGACAAGTATCAATATGTAGTACACAACTTCTTCGATTATCTGCAGTGAAAGACCGGCTTATTGTTTCTATTGCAGAAAGATACTTCTGCAAAACAAAATTTTAAAATGTTACTAGAAAAGAGAAATGATACCTACAAAACAGTAGCCCCAAATTTTTATTAGATTCAGCTGACATAAAACGGCTCTTCAAGTTGCTGTGAAAGTATCTGAATGTTTGGTCCATGTTCCCATGGACCACTGAGGAACAGTGCATGGACCAACACTCACCTGCGGAACAGGTTGCTGGAGCCTTGGTACACAGGACACCTTTCCTTCTGATGACAGCCTGGGATATGGGCACATGAACCAGATTAAATGAGGTTTAGGCAAGAGGTTTGCCTAAGCCATCTTGGGAAAAAAATAATTACTTCTATTGCAACTGCTATAAAATACGTAGCGTTCACATTTTAGCTAGACTAGTGGGCACATGTGATATCTCATTGTTTTCTCATTTCCTTCATGTGACTACTAGTTAATTTAAACATCTTCTCACTTGCCTGTTTCCATTTGAATTTACAGCCCTGTCAATTATTTATTTACATCTTCCCTCGTTTTCCTTTAGACTATCTTTTCCGTCAAGTTTGTAAGTTTATAAGTTCCGTCAAGTTTGCTTATTAGAAAAATTAGTCCTTCGTCATTCACCCGATAAATATTCCTGCCAGATCTGTTTGTCTCTTAACTTTGTCTCTGGTATCTTTTCCATATTTCTTATTTTTTATGTAGTCTAATATGCACGTTTTTCTTCCACATTTTCTAACCTCTAATAACTCTCGGTTATTAGAGTTCTTCCTAAATTCCACATTATATAGGTCACAGCTGTGATTTTCTTATTTGTTCACTTTATATGTACACTTTTTTCCAGAATTTATTCTTACATTTCCTTCTAAACAGGTGATCAGGTTTGCCAGTATATTTATTGAAGAAACTATAGTTTTCCCACTGATTAAAGCATCACCTTTGTGAGGTTAATATATGACAAAGGTGATTATTTAATTAGCCTTAGTAATTCAACCAATGTGGGAATATCATTTTACACTTAAAAACTTCAGAACTATATCATATTCTTTATCCTTTCAGAGCTTCCGCCCCCTTTCCTATAGTATAAGTGACGTGAACTAGTCCTGAGGTGGCCAATTTAGAAAACGAGTTCTGACTTTTCATTCATTCAACCCATCAGATATCTCATTGGCTGTGGTAGGGGTTACCTATCAATTGGATAGGAGATGTAAAGAGAAGGGAAGAGTCCAGGTAGAGCTTCAAACCCAATAGTTGGATATAATGGAAAGTATGTGTGATTATCTATTGTAACATAGTAAACCACATCCAAATTTAGTGGCTTAAAGCAACATTCTTTGTTACAGCTCATGATTCTTTGAGCTGACTGGGGTCAAGTATACTGTTACTGCGTGGGGCGAAACCAGTACAGGGTCAGGTGAGGGAACTGTCTAGGATACAGAATTTAGGAGGTACTTGAGCTCGAGATCCCTGCAGCCCCACTGCAGTCAGAGTTGAGTGTTTCCTTAAATGTTATACCACGATGTCTCACTCACTTCACCCCGTTTGACCCTGACCTTGGGTTGGGGTTTCCCTATGTGCTTTTGTCAGGTGGCAGCTGGATCTGGAGTCATCAGGGTTCTACCGCATTGAAGAGACATCCAAGACAGCATCTCCATTCTCATGCCTCATGTCTTCTTTACTTGCATGCTAAACAAGCCAGAAGCCGACCAGGCATCTCTTTCTCTCTCCATGTATCCTCTTCGCATGGCCAGATTGGCTTTCCACATCGCCTGGCGAGTCTCAGCTTTCTTACAAGGTGGTCAGATTTCTTAAATGGTGACTGGCTTCTCCAAAGCGAACATTCTAAGAGATCCAGGTTGAAGCCACGGAGCTTCTTGTGGCCTAGCCCTTAAGCCCCCGAAAGTCAGTCACTATCATTATTTTCATTGTATTCTATTGGTCAAAGTCACTAAGGTCCCCCAAGATTTATGGGGAAGGAAATGAGACTGTCTCTTGATCTGAGTAACATGTATATAAAGGGAAGAAGACAATTGATGGAGATCAATTTTGGAGAATACCTACCACAGAAAAATGGGAAACAAATAGGTCTGGGAGTGGGAAGACAGAAGTGCTCCCCCAACAAGTTAAGTTTACAACACTCATTGAAAGGCCGAGTGAATTATACGCCTAGAAATCAGAAAAAGACTGGGATTGACAATTTCAAATCATGAGATATAATTTAGAATCCAGGCACCGGATGAGATCACCTAAGGAGTGACTTTAGAGAGAGAAGAAGCCACCAAGGAGTACAGCGGGGGACAGAAGAGTATGAAGCCAAATGAGGAAGCACTCTATAAAGAAGCTGTGATCAGCCATGTCACAGGAGGCTATGAGGTCAAATACAAGAGGTTGGGGGGGAAGCAACCATTGGGTAGAGCAAGATTTTGGTCACTAGGGACCTTGATGAGAAAAATGGTGTGATAAAATTTGATGATAGTGAATTGAAGAGAGAGTGGGAAAAGCACATAAAAGCAAGTTTTTCAAGGACTTTTCATAGAAATGAGATTCTTAGTGAGTGGGCAGTTAGGGTCCAGGAAGGGTTTGTTTTTGTTTTGTTTTGTTTTGTTTTGTTTTGTTTTGCTGTGGTTTTAAGATCAGAGAAAGTATAGGCACTTGTAGGCGCCTGGGAATTAATGGTGTGGTAGGGAGAGAGGGAGGCTGCGGAGGGAGATGTAATTGCAAAGTCTTGAGTAGGTGAGAGGTGACAGGACTGAAACACGTCAGCTGGGAAGGCAGGAGGTGTTGGTCAGTGAAGTAATGATGGAATTAGAAATTCTAAGTTAGATGGAGATTTTCCAGGAGACAATGGGTCTAGGGTAAGATTAAGAGTCGGTGGTTGGAAGTGTGGAAGTCAAGAAACTAAGAGGTCAAGATTGCCGTGAATGATAACGAGTGGTCGGGAAGGAAGCACCTGCGCCAGACACTGAAACTGTGAGGAAGTACCTACCTGAGAGAAGTAAGCCTGAATGTCCAAAAGCACATGTTGTAGCTGAGAGGGAACTACATTTCCCAGAATTCCCTGCAAACGGTTCCATGTTAGTAGAGGCCACAAGACAAATTTTGCATCAGATTTAGAAGGACGAAGTGAAGTAGCAGTCACATTATTTTTATCCTGTGCAAGTAGTAGAGGGTCCCAAGCACTGTGGCAGCTTTCTCTGTCATCATGGATCTGAAGTGCCCCTTGGTGGGCGTGTACCTGTACCTGGGCTTGAACTTCCTCAGCTCTCTCCAGCCCTCCTGCTTTGCTTCTCCTAGTCCCAGACAAAGTGCACATCAGCTCCACAGTGAAGGATGCCAGCTTTTCCTGTGGGTCACCCCATGTGGCATCAAGGTTGGAAGTGATGAGGGAGACACTAGTTCCAGTCCTTCCTCACTGACTCCAGTTCTCCTCCTGGGTTTCAGTTTGTCCCCACATTCCTTCTCAACCGCCCATCTGGCTGACCTCAGTGAATTCAGGCTCCACAAAGGACATAAAAGGAACAGACTGCACTGCCTTGCAGTCCAGCTCCCACAACTGTGAGTGACCACCACTCCATAATAAATCCTTCATCTGTCTCACTCTGAGACTTCTCTGGTCAAGCTCTGGCCCATATAGTACCCACTGTATGCAACAGACACACTTCTCTCCTCTGCATACGGAGTGGTACTGGTTATTGAGTCCTTGAGAGGACTGAGGGAAGAGAAACTCAACTCACTTTCTGTCTTCTGGGGTTCCCATGAAAAATCTTGATTGAAAAGGGCTGTAGGTGATGGAAAAGTCAGTAGATGGCTGTTGGAGGGGCTAATAGAATGCTAGTCAAGGAAGTTAGTGATGTCCCCAGAGAATAGGGAAGAGAACGGTCAGGAGGCACAAGAGGCCTGTGGGTTCCACTTTAGGTTCTGGTGGGCTGTCGGCTGCAGAAGAAAACTCAGGCAGGACTTGTATCTGTAAAGTGGAAGCTGTGTCTAGGAGGGCCAGCCAGCTGGGCTCTCTCCTCCCCCGCCACACACACCCCAGCTTTATTGACATATAATTGTCATATAACAGTGTATACATTTAAAATATACAATGCAACAATTTGATAAACATATTGTGCAATATGTTACCACCATAAGGGAAGTTAACACAACCTTCACCTCATATAATTACCATTTGGTTGCTATTATTATGGTGAGAAGATAAAAGCTTTACTTTTATAGTAACTTTCAAGTATTTAACATGGTATTATTAACTACAGTCACTGCGCTGGCCCTTATATCCCCAGAACTTACTCATCCCATAATTGAGAGTTTAACCCTCTTTGACCAACGTCTCCCCATTTCCCCAACCCTCAGTTCCTGGCAAGCACCATTCTACTGTTCCTATGAATCTGGTTTTTTAAGACTCTACATACAAGTGACATCATACAGTATATGTCTTTCTCTGTCTGGCTTACTTCACTTGGCATAATGCCTTCAGAGGCTATCCATGTTGACACAAATGGCAAGATCCCCTTGTTTTTGTAGCTGAGTAATATTCCGTTATATATATGTGCATATATGCACATATATGTAAATATATGTATATATGTGCATATATAATGGAATATTACTCAGCTACAAAAACATATATACATATATATGTACATATACATAAACATATATATGTATACATATATACATATATATGTACATATACATAAACATATATATGTGTATATATATATTAAAAACCCTCAGAGATAGAGATAGATAGATCGATTATATATAGATCTATATCTATATCTATCTCTATATATTTTCTTCTTTCTTTATCCATCTTTTCTCCAATGATGGCTTTTCTTTATCCATCTTTTGTCCAACGATGGCTACTTAGGCCCTTTCCGTACCTTGGCTATTGTGAATAATCCTGTAATGGACAAGGGGTGCAGGTATCTCTTTGAGATATTGATTTTATTTATTTTGCATATATGCCCAGAAGTCAGATTGCTGCATCATAGGGTAATTCTACTTTTAATTTTCTGAGGAACCTCCATACAGTTTTCCACAGTGGTTGTACCCATTTATATTCCCATCATCAGTGCACTAGGGCTCCCTTTTGTCCACATCTTTGCCAGCATGTGTTACCTCTTGTTTTTTTGATGATAGCCATCTTAACCCGAGTGAGGTGAGATTTCATTGTGGTTTTAATTTGCTTTTCCCTGTTCATGAATGATGTTGACTGCCTTTTCATGTATTTGTTGGCCCTTCTTTGGAAAAATGTCTGTTCTAATCATCTGTCATTTACATGTATATTTTTCCACATACATGAAATTTGCAAATATTTTCTTCAATTCCATGCTTTTCAGCTGGGTTTTAGTTAGAGCAGGAAGGTGAAGGTCCAGCTCAGAAAGCAGGTTGAGGATACCGGAGATTTTGCTGAGGACAGAATGAGAGCTCCATTGGAAGTGGGATATTTTCACGTGGGGGGTTGCTCATGATGAAAATTATGTCAGTTTAAGAGATGTACAGGGTAATATGGGAATTAGTGATGGGTGATGAGGGATGGTTTGGAAGTCTGTTGGTTATGACTGAAGACCTAGATGTCAGACACAATGGTACTCACAGTCTTGGGGGCTTCTGGGAGAGGCGGTTCATTCACTCTCCCAGCTCATCTGAACCTCCTTCTCAGCCTTGGTCTAACAGGCAGCTGGTTGCTCCACATGTCTACTAGGGTGCCATGACCCTGGGATGGAGGTGTTCCCAGAGCATGCAAAATTCTTGGGACTTCTTTAAATCTCACTGAGAGCTGAATTAAGACCAGAATGGGCAAATTTTGCAAACAACAACAAGTGTGTGGACCTCTAGATTGTTGGTTTTTAAAGTTTGGTCCCCAGACAAGCAGCAGCAGCAGCATCTCCTAAGAACTTGTTAGAAATGCAGATTCTCAGGCCCCATAAGCCCTACTGGATCAGGAACTCCAGGACCAGGCTCAGCCTTGTGGGTTTTAACAAGGACAACCCACAAGCTTCATGCTTACTAAGACTTGAGACCCCCGTCCTAAAGGGACTCAACAAACACGAGTTTAAATATGCAGCCGTTGACCTTGTCCTTATAAGCAAAAATCACAGAGCATTAAAGATGAAAAGACTTGATTTCAAGTGTCTAATCTGGCCTTGAACCTTACATGGTGAAAGATCCAAGTCTCTGAGAAGGAGTGTAACTTGTCCAAGCCCTCCTGGCAGGACTGAGCCAACCAACTCCAAGTAACAACATACTCAGAGCCTGGGAAATGGTTGTGTTGATCTGCCACACAGTTGCAGACTTTCTATTTAAAAACAAATCAAAATAAAAAAACCAAACCCAAACCAACCAAACACACACACACACACACACACACACACACACACACACACACACACACGCAAAAACCCCTCAGAGATAGAGCGATAAATCAATGATAGATATTGTGTTTTCTTTCCTCAAGTCTGAACAACATGGTCTGCCTTACCCCAAACCACTGCTTTTAAAGTTTTTTTATTTTTTATTTTTGGGGTTGCAGAGGCGCAGGTTCCTAAGGCAGACAGCCCCTGAAGAATGCATCAGTCTTCCCAGGAACCGGAGGCTTTTTGGCAGCCTGATTCAATCTTCCTACGCTGAAGTTCTGTTCTGACTTTTGCCATTTCTAATTCCCTGCGCCTCCGGGGAGAGGCGGACAGCCGAACTCTGCGCGCACTGAAGCCCCGGCTCCTTCTTCTGGAAAGGAGATTTAGCCTTAATTTTTGTGACAGATGGAGTTGATAGTCTCTCCACGGAAAGGGGAGGAAAAAAGCGCCAGTTTTTGACAGGCCGCAGAAGCCCAGTGCCTCTGGTGGTCGAAGGCTGCGTTGCGCCACAGTTAAGGTAGTTTGCAAACTTCCGCGCCTGGATGGCTTGGGCGTCTCTAACCCGGGCACCTTCCCTTAACCGAGGGAGGGATGGAAACACACACACTTTAATAGAAACCTTGGTGCGTGCCAATTTATCCCCTTCCTTTATGTTCTGACTGCGGCCATATGGTGCTGCTCAACATTCCTAAAGATGTTTAATACTATAATTATTTTTTCATCACCGTCCGAGTTAGAGACTTACATTCCCAAGAAACTGATCTGGTTGATTTGGATTTCTGTCTTGCAGTTGACGATGATGCCCGGCTCAAGAGCCATACCTGCCTGAGCTGCCAAGTGGGACCATGTGTTGGGACGGAGGCGTTGTAAATATCTCTTCTGCGTCTCCTAACTTGTGTATGCCTCGTTCTTGTGTGCGTTTGGGCTTTGTTTTGTTTTTCATAAGCTTTAAAACTCAACATTAAATACTCTGATCCCCCCCAACACACACACACACACACACACACACACACACACACACACACAGCCCCCAACCGTGATCAGGTCCCAAACATAGGAAACTAGAAAAAACAAACTGAATTCTGAACGCAGTCGAAGGCGCAGATGGGAGTCCAGGAGAATTAATAAAACTATTTAAAAAAAAAAAAAAAGGAAAGGAAAAAAGAACCCAAGAAAAACGCCTGTGGCCGAGCCGGATGCAAACAGCTGCTCCTGATCCCTGCCTGCTGATTCTGAGCGCGAGCCGGGGCTCCATATCCGAGCCTCCTTAAGAGTAGGAGGAGCTCCCAGGCCTCTGTCAGGCTCCTTAAGCCGTTCCTTTCAAGCCCTGAATGCCTGAATGTGAGCTGCCCACCACCCTCCCCGCCCTCCCCCACTCCGCAACCCCACTCCACTCCAGCGGCTCGTAAAAAAAAAAAAAAAAAAAAAAAAAAAAAAAAGTTTCAACAACAACAGGCAGGACCAATAGCATCTCGAAAAGCCGGGAAAGGGGGCCGAGCAAAGGGCGAAAGAGAGTGGAGAAAGGAGAAAGCGGGCAGGCTCGGAGCGCGCGGGGCCGGGGCTCGGCGAGCTGGAGGAGCGTTGCTAATGTTTTTGTTTGTTTGCTTTTCCATGCATGCATAATGAGGGGGCACCGCGGCACCACGCGGGGGCTCCCGGCCCACTTTTGTATTTAAAGCCTCGCAATCAGCGAGTCCGCAGCCGGGCTCAGCGGATCCGCTCCCCGGGCCCCTTGTCACCCGAGAAGCCGCCGCCGAGGGAAGCCCGGGAGCCGCTCCCCGGCCGCGCCGAGTTTCTTGTTCTCCCCGCGCCGCCCGGAAAGGGCTCCACGGAGCTCAGCGAGGCCGGGGTCGCCGCGGAGGGGGAGGGGACGCGGGCGTCGGAGCCCCGGGAAGGCGGGCAGCGCTCCGACGCGAGCCAGGAAGCGGCGCGATGCGAGAGCCCGCGGCGGCGGCGGCGGCGTTGGCGGCGGCGGCGCGGCGCTGAGCCTGGGAGGAAGGAGCCTCCGCGGCCGCACAACGGATCTGCAGGCGCGGAGCAAAATGCACCCGCGGCGCCGCGCGGTCCTGCAGCCCCGCCGCGGCCCCGCGGCCCGCAGCCCCCCGGGGCGGCAGTGAGCGCCTCCCGCCACCGCCCGGGGCCGACCGGAGGGGCTCTCTGCAGCTGTGCATTTCTGGGAAGCCACCGCAGCCCGAGCGAGCGGGCAGCCCGACCTTCTGCGAGCAGCGCGGCACCAGTGAGCGGCGCGCATGGATTTATGAAAACACTCATGCAAGAAGTTGGCAGGACTGGGGCAAACTTTTCCACCGGCTCCGCGTCCGCCGCTGCCTGCGCCTCGTCTCCTTTCCCCTCCTCGCCCGGCGGCCGCCGCTGCCCGCGATGGTGGCAGGGCTGCTGGGCGGCGGCGGCGGGGCCCGCGCGGGGACCGTGCCGGGCGCCTGGCTGTGCCTGATGGCGCTGCTGCAGCTGCTGGGCTCCGCGCCGCGGGGCTCGGGGCTGGCGCACGGCCGCCGCCTCATCTGCTGGCAGGCGCTGCTGCAGTGCCAGGGGGAGCCGGAGTGCAGCTACGCCTACAACCAGTACGCCGAGGCGTGCGCGCCGGTGCTGGCGCAGCGAGGAGGGGGCGACACGCCGGGGACCGCCGCCGCAGCCGCTGCTTTCCCGGCCTCTGCTGCCTCGTTCTCGTCGCGCTGGCGCTGCCCGAGCCACTGCATCTCGGCGCTCATTCAGCTCAACCACACTCGCCGCGGGCCCGCCCTGGAGGACTGTGACTGCGCGCAGGACGAGAACTGCAAGTCCACCAAGCGCGCCATTGAGCCCTGCCTGCCCCGGACGAGCAGCGGCGGCTCCGGCGGCCCGGGCGCGGGCGGGGTCATGGGCTGCACCGAGGCCCGGCGGCGCTGCGATCGCGACAGCCGCTGCAACCTGGCCCTCAGCCGCTACCTGACCTACTGCGGCAAGCTCTTCAACGGGCTGCGCTGCACCGACGAGTGCCGCACGGTCATCGAGGACATGCTGGCCGTGCCCAAGGCGGCGCTGCTCAACGACTGCGTGTGCGACGGCCTGGAGCGGCCCATCTGCGAGTCGGTCAAGGAGAACATGGCCCGCCTGTGCTTCGGGGCCGAGCTGGGCAACGGCCCAGGCAGCAGCGGCTCGGACGGGGGCCTGGACGACTACTACGACGAGGACTACGACGACGAGCAGCGCGGCGGGGGGCGCGGGCGGCGAGCAGCTGCTGGACGACGACGACGGCGTCCCGCACCCGCCGCGCCCGGGCGGCGGCGCTGCAGCGGCGGGCGGCCGCGGGGACCTGCCTTACGGGCCCGGGCGCAGGAGCAGCGGCGGCGGCCGCTCGGCGCCCGGAGGCGCCTGGACCCCGCTGGCCTCCATCTTGATGCTGCTGCTGCTCCCGCTGCTCTTTTAGCCCTCGCGCCCCCCGCCGTAGGCTGCGGGAGGGCCTGCGCCGAAGCACCTGTGGCTGGGGGACAGTGGGGATGGTAGGGATACTTTCTAAAACGTGTTCCGAGTAGACTCTGCCTAGCGGGTCTCCCCTTCACGACTCTTGGCACTTGCCCGTGTTCTCTCCCGAACATGACTTCTTGGACATCCTCCCCTTCCCCTATTCCAGGCTCCAGAAACTCTCAGCTCGTCTGCCCTGCAGAAACTGGCCTAGCTAGAGTTTAGGATGCCCGGGACGGAATGGGCGAGGGTACGGAACCATACCCTTGGACTCGGAAGAGAGGATACCGACCTGTGGGATCCTAAGTTTCAAGGGAGTAGGCTTGGAGCAGGAGTATGAGAGGGGATTTACATGTGCAAAAGTGGCTGTTTATTAGCATTTTTGCTGTGCATTGGGAGGGGTGGGGGGGGGGGGCGGCGTGGGGGGAGGGCAGTACCAGTGTCGACTTTTATTGTGGCCAGTGAGGACATTGCAATCGTGAGTAAACAGAAAAGTCCCACTTACCGATTCTTGTGTTTACTCTTGGTCAGCGCTCAGAATTCTCCTTTTGGGCGGGGGAGGAGGCATGGGAAGGGGTTAATATGCCTGACTTAGTTTTGGATAACTTTGAGCCCTTGACCTTAATTTCATTGCCACCACTCTGATCTCTTAGCCCATTTCTTAGGATTAAAGGTCAAAAAATGCTGATCTAAAGAGTTGCTAGTGGTGTTAAACAATTCAACTTTTTATGTAAAAGAGCTCTGTACTGCCATCTATGAAAGCCTCTTTATGATGTTTGTCTTGTCATTTTTGTTCTTTACATCAAGAAATTGTATGTACAAATATGCAGAGAAAATATATTGCCTCTGCTTTTATCAGGGTGCTAAACCCTGGTACTTCTATATAAAGTGTATTAAAACTGGGATTTGTTACCAGTTGCTGTACTTTGTGTATAGAATTTTTATAAAGTGTATGCTTCAGAAATAATTTATTTTTAAAAAGAAATTAAAATTTTAAATCTGCAACCACGTTACACCTTTCCTCCCTGAAATGAATAGAATATGTTTGTCACCAGGGGATCCAAACCCACGGCCCATTGTGAAGTGTGCTCTATCTAGAACAGTCTTAAAATGTACAGTGTATTTTATAGATTTGAAGTTAACATTGTTATTTTCAAGAGAATTTATGGACATTGTAGAAATGTATAAATGCATTTCCAAACTGCCTTAAACATTGTATTTTTATAGACATCCTTTAAAAAAAAGTCTTATGTTTTAAGTAACTATGGCTTTGTGTATTTTTTTGTTATTTGTTTTATTAAAATATGTACATCAGTAAAGAGTTTTTAAATAATGAATATGGTGTAGTTACTTTCCAGAGTTATATTGTGGTTTACCCAATAATGGGTAAGGAGGGGCATGGAGGGGCCACTGGGAATCTATCAACCATCAACTGAAATTAAAATACAGTACAAGACAAGAAATGAGGGCTATTATTTCTGCCTCTAATTTAATGAACCATTAGACATGTGTAAATGAAGCAGCTAAAAAGACAACCCACTGGCCTGCACTGGTTTTTCCGTTTGTGGAAAGAACTCACAAAATTTGTGTCTTCCTACATAATTGGGGATAACCCAGAGGTCTCTCTCCCCTCCCCCCCTTTTTCCAAGGGGAGCCCCCAAGCCCCTCCTCCAGGAGTGTCCTGTCTGGCTTATAGACATTCTCCTACAATCAAACATGCCAATAACATCTGTTACCAATAGATCTTGGGAAACCTGGCACACTGCTTCAAAGTCATTTTCACACTTCGGGTGAAAAAGTACAAAATTTTGTTACAAAACATTCAGGCGGGCAAAAGTAAACACACTGGGGAGAGGAACAATCACCAGAACTTGTAATATTGTTGTGAGGAGTTGTTTAGCAGTGGGCTGAAGGCTGGGTTCCTGCCAGAGCTACTGATCTACACTCAAACGCCCTTAGATAAATAATTACACTCTTAAGCTGTGTCGAGTGCTGATACACTTGACCTTGTAAATAGAAATGTTTGCAGTAGGAATAAACTCCGGCATTGGAAAATCTTTTAAACATTAACACAAAAGAGAGCGCTCTGTCCTCTGGGGATTTGAGTCTGAACCTCGCCAAGCTAGGCACTTGCAAGAGGGAAAAAAAGTTTATTTATCTTCTATTCCTGGTGTTTATTTAAAGCTTTTCATTTTAAACGCGGTGATTGGAAGGCGAGTCAGGAGTTTAAAAGTCACCACAAATAAACTTTGTCTGAGGGGTCGACAGATTAGCAAGATCTCGTGTCTCTTTATATGATATTAACATGTACTGAGAAAACATAACCACATTTCTCTGCTGCCTGAAGTAATTAACAAAGCCATGCCCCCTTCCAGCTTCCTCCCCCCACCACTCCCACCCCTGACTTTTCAGGTTTCATTTGCCTCTAACTCGCTCTTTTCCCGGCTTTTATGCAGGGCTTCGAGGCACTTCTTGTTGGATCTAAAACCGAGACTGGTATACGTGTAGCATCAGAAAGTCTGAGATAGTTGTAGTGTCAGTGGAGGCTAGGAGGGTGGTGTGTGGCTTCAGTCCGCAGTCACCTGAATGGTTGAGTAAACATATTGTTAAAACAAAGCTGAAAGCGTTGTTTCTTTGGGAAGTGAACAAAGAGTATTCCAAGAGACTTGTAAATGAAATCAGCGCTCTTTACAAACCTCCCGTTAGCAATGCTCCTGCATTTGTCCTTAAATATATTTAAATCATCTCCATCTCGTGTTATTTTTACACATTCTTGACTAAAAGTGAAGTCTTTGTCCCAGTAAAAGGCCCAGTTTTCCCCAGTAAGAAGTAAAAGGCATTAGCACTAGAAAAGGCCTGATAATTAACTGGTACAATAAACTCACGACTTGATTTTACAGGGTCCTGTCAAAAGCATCTGCCTGGGATAAATCAACACAGCTCACTGTTGGGGAGAGAGGACATGAGGCTTTATGCTTTCTTCCTTGAAGAAAGTGAACATTGATCGGTGGCTCATTTTAATTTAAACAGTTCTAAACTGGAGCCCAGGAGCCCCCTGATCCCTCCACAGACCTAGAAGATGCCAGAACAGGTTGCTGAGTTGTTGGAACCTCCAGTTATGGGATGGTAGGTTACCATCTGCTCCTAGGCAGAAAGAATTTTTACAGATGTTGACATCTGTAATATCTCACGCTCCCTGGGGAACCTTTTGGAATTTTGGACATTTGGGACGGCCAGATGTCTTACGGAGAATGCCTAGAAGTACCATTACTGAGAGAAAGGGCATCTCTGGCTTTTCCTGGGGATTCTCGAAAAGGGCCATGCTTCTCAGAAGGCTTCCAGGGCGCAAGGAACTCCTTTAGGATGTCGTGAAAAATCATTTGGCCTTGAGGCTGGTCCCATTTCCCCCATTAGCAGGTTTGCATTCTCAGTGACAGTTTATTTGTCTTTGGAGGCACTTCAGTGACAAATGTTTAAGGGAGTGTGGGACAATGGTGGAGAACAAGGAGGCAGTTCATTGAACTGACAGTGACCATACAGTAAATAGAAGGAGGTTCAAGCTTCACTGCTCACCCAAGCACACAGCAACGCTTTTGTTTATGACCACAATGGACATAACATAAGGTCTCTGTTTATTTTTAACAATATATAGCAATGTACGCCAGCCATACACGTATGTGAGAGGGAAAAATGGCTGCAGGGAACTAAATTCTTCTACTAAGTAGCAGGACATCCCTGTGCTTAGGCAGGCCCCCCACAAACATTCGTAAGTGAGGGATCAGCTCCTGGTGCCAGCTGCCACAGACTTAAGGGGCCACCACGCAATGACACATCAGGGACGCACTGCAGCTCTCTCAGTGGGAACCCCACCCCCACCCCGCCATGGGTGAAGACACAACTCAGAACCAGTCACATCTCTCTCCAAGCGTCAAGAGAAACCACACGGAGTGGGGAGGGTGCCCTTCTTCCTCGCTTCTGCACCCAAACCCCCACTCCATCCCAGCAGTGCCATCATGTCCCATAGAATAAAAAGAGAGAATTGCCTGGAGAACTTCCAGAGACATCAAACTGTATACTGAAGCCCTTTCGACTTTCAAACTCTGGTTTTGAATCACCAGCTTACTGCGTTCAACTGTGCAAGTTCTCGGAATACAACCCCGCGTATCTCTTTTCCAACCCGTCAAAAGAAAAGTGCACGTTATTGACACTAAAGGAGCATCGGAAACGATGTCAGTGACTCCACGTCTCCCAGCTCCCCGAAGTAGGCTGGTTGGGAGGCAGCCCGTTGCAAACGTCTTCAAGCCCGAGAGCAGCTCTGGGAGGGCTGGGTTTCCAGTGGCTCTGGCAGCCTTGCGCGTTAAGTAAAGTTGGACGTTACTGTATGCTCTTTGAGGGATTGTCTCTGCTGGACGGTTGAAAAGGTTCACCCTTGACGATGTGAAGGACATAAGTAATGTGCTATTAGCAGAAATACCTTCTAAGGCATCCATTTAATCCATTTCTTAAATAACAGAATGATCTACTACAAAATAGTGGACTGTATACACTATATTTTGGCACAAAGATGGTCATTCTCCCACTAGTAACCAGGGGCTCTAAATAAATGATTTCAACAATGTTTTATTAAAGGCCGACAAGAGCCCTCGAGCTGCATTAATCGGGGAGAAGTCGAGTGGCACTTTTGTCATGGAAATGTTAAGCACATAATAGCACTGCCAGACAATGTGCAGCCACTTCATTCTTCCAGCCATGCTGACATGTCTTAAAGAGGAACTGCAGGGAAGGATGTGGGAAAGATTTGCTTTCTGAGGAAGCTTTCAGCTAATATTTCGGAGCGCTACCTCCAAACCCGGCGTAATATGCGTGCAACGGAAGCCAGAGGGGCGGCTGAGATCCTCAAACGGCTTCCTTCCCTTATTTCCGGGGCTTGGGTTCCATAGAAAAATCAAATGCCTGCATTTTTTGGACGTGGCATTTGTCAAAAACGATACGTTGGTGATGTTTGTCAAGCTATGTATGAGTCCGCGTTTACAAAAAGGATCAAAGACTCCGGTGACTCTCAGTCGTATTGAGAGACTGGATGGGTGCTTTGGATGAGTCCTCCTTAGGCAAAGAGCTCATGGTCAGGTCTGCAAACAGGTGAATGAATAGACACGACGTCATCAAGGACATCTTCAATCTGTACCCAAAAATAGAACATTATAGGTGTCCAGACTTTATAGATACCCTTATGTTCTCTGGGTATCAATATATATCTTTATAAGTTTTTTTTCTATACTTGGGGTTTTTTAAGTTCTATAGGGTATCTGAGGGTTCTTGGGTACCAGAAGTGAATACTGTTTCATGACCAAATCATATTGTATATTTTATCATTGATCAGATGTTGTTAAGCACCAGAATAAAACATTTCGGTGGGATTTTTGAGGACTTTCTCATAGGCATGTCTTTTATGAAAATGCCAGTCATCCAACCTTCAGTTTAAACTTGTGGAACTCTTACCTGCCAGGCAATGGCACCTATTAGGAGCACCATAGCAAGCATTGCAAGAAGATTTGATGACTCGAACTAATGTCTGTAATCCTGAACAGGTGAGGGGAGGGAGGCAGGAACAAAAAGAGGTCACTGTGGCTCCAAGAGCACGTACTGATGGTCTATTCCGTGTGCTGGTACCCATGTGAATATGGCACAGTCTTGTCCCTGGACCAGAGGCAGTCAGGATGGGGAGACAGACACACACAGACTTTGAGTGGTGGTGAGCACAGAGGACAATGATAGAATGACTTAGCTCAACATTCGGTTTAAGGAAAGTTTCTTGGGGAAGGTGACACGGAAGCTAGGTCTGAAGGCAGGATTGGGAGGTAGCAAGGAGAAGGGCGGGAACACATTTCCATCAGAGGAACTGCATGGAGGAATGGAAGAGCACAGTGTGTGTGCTTGCCCACGTGCTGACTATCTGTGAATGTCAAAGCATAAAATAGGAAGTAGCAAGAATGAGGCTTGGAAGAGGGGTTAACACCAGGTCACAGAAGCCACGAATGACGTGCTAAGCAATGACTTTACTATGTGCAGTGGACATGATGGGAAGCCTCTGGGAATTCCCAGCTGACACCTGCAGAATTGCACCTTCGTGAGCAGAGTACTCAACAGTTTTAAATGAAGACCAGGGGTGGCCTGGATGGCTCAGTGGGTTAAGCATCTGCCTTCTGTTCAGGTCATGATCCCAGAGTCCTGGAGCCCCATGTCATGCTCCCCCCAGCTGAATAGGGAGTCTTCTTTTCCATCTCCTTTTGCCCCTCCCCCTGCTCATGTACTCTCTCTCTCTGGTTCACTCTCTCTCTCTCTCAAATAAATAAATGGAAGACCACAGACTAGGAGAACAGTTTGGGAGTAACTGCCAGGTTCAGTGAACAGAGACAGCAAGGGGAGGGAGATGATGGAATCAAGACACCATGATTGGTCAAATACGGAGTGTAGGAGGGGGCAACATCACAGCTGTTATTCTGGCTCAGAGCTCAGAAAATTGGTGGATGATGTCATCTTCGGTCATAGAGTAAGAAAGTTTAGAGGGCAAATCATATTTGAGGACTTACGAAATATCCAGTTGGCCATACGCTACAGGAACGAACTGCAGGTCTGAAGCTTGGGGCAGAAGTCAGACTTGTTGGGTGATCACAGTTAAAACTCAAGAGTGACA
Organism: Meles meles; assembly: GCF_922984935.1. Lineage (NCBI taxonomy): Eukaryota > Metazoa > Chordata > Mammalia > Carnivora > Mustelidae > Meles > Meles meles. The sequence goes on from NC_060076.1 coordinate 68,212,605, forward strand.
CACCCAAGGAAAGTCCACAGATGAAGAAGTACAGTGGGGACAGAAGGGGGTTCCCAGAAAAGGAAATCCAGAAGAGGCTAGAGGAGGTCAGAGAGGTCTGAGGAGGAGGGGGAGCAAGGAATAATAACATTTCTTTGGACCCTTAAACATTAAAATGCTTAAGAAACCAATACTATGAATAAGTCTTAAAAAGCGAGATGAATTAACTGGATTTCTAATATAAGTGACCAAAACAGTCTTCATTATAGCAATAGTAGTAATCAAAATCATAATCAGAGCTATCATAATCAGAACTATCTCCAGGAAAATAAAAATTGCCAAAATTATGCCATTGCATTACAATAATAGTAATACTGACAGTCGACATCATTACATTATTATGTGCCATGCACAGTGTTGAGCACGTAATATGGACTAAATCATTTCATCATTACAACATCTTTGTATTACTTATATTATTATTTCCATATTACAGAGAAGGAACTGATGTTTTAATAACTTGACTGGGGCTATTCAACGAATTAGGTTGATGCGCATACAATCTATACATTTGTGTCAACAGATTGCAATCATAGCTTTTATGCCATATTGATTCTCGAAATATAAAAAGCCCTAATAGTCCAATAGCTCAATATTTTTTAAATAATGCACCAAATTCAAATGATTTTACCTAACCATCTATCTAATGCCAAAATGTTAGCAGCGGTGATATTGCAGATAATTAGTATTTTCTTCCTTGTATTTTTATGTTTCCCAAATTTTATCAGTGAATATGCATTATCCTACTTTCATAATTAAAATGTTTTAAAATAGCAATACTCAGAATCATAAGGAAGAAATAAGAAAATATAGGTTCAGCATTTGTGATGACTGCTTTGTATCTTCCTTTTCCTCATTTGCTCAGTTTACCTCAAATTCTTATGAAGAAAAAGTGATGTTTTAGAATCCTAAAATAATTCAAACTATAAAATCGTTCTATTTGTAAAAGTATATGGCAGATGAAAATCATAGGAACATAAAAATATTAGAGCAAGAAGAGTCTGAAGAGATCTTCCCTTCGTCCATTCATTCAATCAATGTTTATTGAGCACTTACTCTGAGCCAAGGGACAGGCATGGAACTGGAACTACAGCTGGGAACCAAAAAGCAAAGCTTCCTGCCTGCAGGGAATGTGGTCTGTGCTAGGAAACTGCTTTCTGAATATTGCTTCTTTGTGCGTTTTAACAAAACCATTCTTCCTCTATGAAACAATGAGCACACCTTCTTTCCTTATAATCATTCACGAAGTGTTTGTGTCTTAACCTTTCTTAAAACGAGTTCTTGCCTCACAGATATATATGGGGAAATATATATACTTTCCTGTATATGGCTGATCATGCCAGTTTTTATGTGTTTTACAAATGGAACAATTAAATTCTGTAATTTTGCAGTTTGTTGAATAGTTGTCTTCTAGTTGTCTTCAGAATGAAGAGGTAAGTCAAAAATTGTATGGCACTTTCAGGAGACAGAATAAACCCTAATTTTTGACATGTGCCATAATGAAATGTTCTATTATATTCTGGAAGAAAAAATTATCTATAACGAGTAAATGAATCATATAATTGCACATATTTTTAAATAATCATCAGTAAGCTCTAGAAATAAATAACACACTCATATTTCATCTAAATTGTTTAATATAGTCCTTGCTTATTGTCACCTGACTTTTCTGTCTTTGTGCAAAATTCAATCTGTTGAAACCAAAACTATTTTTTTAAAAAAAGAATGCCAATATTTAAGATACTGGCAGGAAATTAGTTATTTTATTATTTAGCTCCTGTTCCTAATATATAACCCAAAGCTCAGTGACTTGGAATTTTAATCATTTATTTGCTCACAACATTGTGCTAGGCAATTTGGGCTGTGCTCAGCTGAGGAATTCTGCTGACCTTTTCAGAACTCACTTGGCTGTAGTTGGCTGATGGGTCAGGTGGGAGAGGGTTGGCTTTCGGGGGGCCTCATTCATATGACTGGCAATTGCCTGGTGTGACAGGGATAACTGGGACATGGGTTCCTAATGTCTAGCATGTTAGCTCAGGATTCTCATCACAGCTGGACTCCAATATGCAAGAGAAGAAACCCTTATGTCAAGCACTTTTCAAGATGCTGACTGCATCACATCTGCCATTGTCCCACAGGACAAAGTGAGTCACATGACCAAGCTCAACTCCAAGGTGTAGAGAAATAGACTCCACCTCTTCATGGGAAAAGAGTCAAAACCCAGCTGCTTTTGGAGATGGGAAGAATTACAGAAACAAGTTTCTAAACACCCTTCCATAATAATCATTTCGTTGGATTCTGTTCTCACCTCTACTCCTGGCCTGATAAATAAAAGAGAAATACGAGAGTGATTTATAGCTTAATTTTCAGAATTTATAAAATGTTACAACCAAAAAGCCAGAAAAGACCTGAAATACTGTTCTACTACTTTATTTACCAAAGACTGGCAATGTGATTTGCTATTTAGAATCAGTCGTGGCATTTCTTTAAAAAGTTTTTACTGAGCTTTTATTTGTATTGGCTATAATTCACACATGAATATGGAGAAATTTGGCATCTTTATACTGTGACTTTTTTCAGTAGATAAATGCTATCTTGATATATAAACAGGTCTTAGAGATAATTTTATTTCTATTATTTTTTTTTATTATTATTCAGGCCTTCTGTATTTCTTTTCAGATTTATTTCTGGGTACTTTGTAGTTTATGTTAGATGATGACAATGATGATGATGATGATGATGACGACGATGATGATGATGGTTGTACTGCCTAACTCATTATTGCTGGTGTATAAGAAACATGGTTTTTATATATTGCTCCTGTATCTAAATACTTTGTTGAACTTTTAAGGGTTCTAATTATTGTCAGAGTCACATCTATTTGGCTAGAAAAATCAAAGAGTTTTACGGTTTATCACAGGGAAAGGATACAGAATAAAATCCATAGGGAGAAAATTTTGTAGACTGGAGTCCAGGGAACCATCAAATGTAGAGCTTCCACGTACTCTACTGGTGTGATAATATACACAGATTATTGCCAACCAGGGAAGCTTGTCTAAGCCTCATGTTGAGAGTTTTTATTGGGGCCCCAGTATACAGGCATGATTGGTTGATTGCCCTTTTAGTTGATCTCAGTCTCCAAGTCAACTGATATGAAGAGAGCCATAAATCACATTGTTGACCTTTCTGACATGTTCAGCCCCAGCCTAAGGTGTGGCCAGCCCTCATCTTAAGTCATATCATTACTATCTAGTTAGTCCAAGGCTTACAAGCAAAGAAAATTATCTCCTAGAAGTTCAGGGTAAAGGCCAGACTTCTTTTGGAGCAAAATTAACTTCTTTACTATACAGTGGTGATGTATATCCATATTTATCATATTAAAAATTAAAACAGATAAACTACTAAAATATTTAATTGTTCATTTAAAAATAATAATAGACTTATTACATGTTAACATGAAATATATTTTTGTGAAAAATAAGTCTATTTTGCAAAACAACAACAACAACAATTATCTATTTGGTCTTAGATATGTAATTAGAAAATGCAGGAAAATTTTAATAGTTTTTTCAGGTAATAGTGGACATTCTTCTTTGACATACAACAGCATTCAATAAATGGTAGATTTTTAGAGATTAATTGTAAGGCAGAATTTGAAACCATATCAATAAACATTTCATAAGAAGACACAAAAAGACTGAAGACCGTTCCATGCTCTTGGATCAGAAGAATAAACATTGTTAAATTGTCTATACTGCCTAGAGCAATCTATACTTTTAATGCCATTCCGATTAAAATTCCACCAGTATTTTTCAAAGAGCTGGAGCAAATAATCCTAAAATTTGTATGGATTCAGAAGAGACCCCGAATTGCTAAGGAAATGTTGAAAAACAAAAACAAAACTGGCGGCATCACGTTACCTGATTTCAAGCTTTACTACAAAGCTGTGATCACCAAGACAGCGTGGTACTGGCATAAAAACAGACACATAGACCAGTGGAACAGAGTGGAGAGCCCAGATATGGACCCTCAACTCTATGGTCAAATAATCTTCGACAAAACAGGAAAAATTTTCAATGGAAAAAAGACAGTCTCTTCAATAAATGGTGCTGGGAAAAGTGGACAGCGATATGTAGAATAATGAAACTTGACCATTCTCTTACACCGTACACAAAGATAAACTCGAAATGGATAAAAGACCTCAACGTGAGACAGGAATCTATCAGAATCTTAGAGGAGAACACAGGCAGTAACCTCTTTGATATCAGCCACAGCAACTTCTTTCACGATATGTCTCCAAAGGCCAAGGGAACAAAAGTGAAAATGAACTTTTGGGACTTCATCAAGATCAAAAGCTTTGCACAGCAAAGGAAACAGTCAACAAAACTAAAAGGCAACCCACGGAATGGGAGAAGATATTTGCAAATGACAGTACAGACAAAAGGTTGATATCCAGGATCCATAAAGAACTCCTCAAACTCAACACACAAAACAGATAATCATATCAAAAAATGGGCAGAAGACATGAACAGACACTTCTCCAATGAAGACATACAAATGGCTATCAGACACATGAAAAAATGCTCATCATCACTAGCCATCAGGGAGATTCAAATTAAAACCACATTGAGATATCACCTTACATCAGTTAGAATGGCCAAAATTAGCCAGACAGGAAACAACGTGTGTTGGAGAGGATGTGGAGAAAGGGGAACCCTCTTACACTGTTGGTGGGAATGCAAGTTGGTGCAGCCGCTTTGGAGAACAGTGTGGAGATTCCTTAAGAAATTAAAAGTAGAGCTTCCCTATGACCCTGCAATTGTACTGCTGGGTATTTACCCCAAAGATACAGATGTAGTGAAAAGACGAGCCATCTGTACCCCAATGTTTATAGCAGCAATGGCCACAGTCGCCAAACTGTGGAACGAACCAAGATGCCCTTCAACGGACGAATGGATAAGGAAGATGTGGTACATATACACGATGGAGTATTATGCCTCCATCAGAAAGGATGAATACCCAACTTTTGTAGCAACATGGACGGGACTGGAAGAGATTTTGCTGAGTGAAATAAGTCAAGCAGAGAAGTCAAGTATCATATGGTTTCACTTATTTGTGGAGCATAACAAAGAACATGGAGGACATGGGGAGATGGAGAGGAGAAGGGAGTTGAGGGGAATTGGAAGGGGAGGTGAACCATGAGAGACTATGGACTCTGAAAAACAACCTGAGGGTTATAAAGGGCGGGGGGTGGGGGGTTGGGGGAACCAGGTGGTGGGTATTAGGGAGGGCACATATTGCATGGAGCACTGGGTGTGGTGCAAAAACAATGAGTACTGTTACGCTGAAAATAAATAAATAAATAAATAAATAAAACAAACATTTCATAATCTGTGACATTAAAGTCTACTGGTCTATCTTGGTCCATGATTTTGTAATACTATCCACTGTTCGTTTAAAAAATATTTGTCACTGAATTATGAAGATAATCCAAATATTGACACATTTTATCTCCTGATATTAAATAAATAATGCTTGTTAATATCACCACTGATAACAACTATAAAATTCTCTAAATTGGAAGTATATTACATTCACAGTGCAAGATATGAATTTTCCAAAATTCTCATTTTTGTGTGGAAGATCAAATGTTATTACTGGCCACAAATACTGTATTTCTCCTTGACTTGTGTTTATTTCTGACAAAAATGTTTGCCACATATCTAAGGCTGAATAAACATAGCTTGCTTTTCAGTCATTCTTTCATGGTGTTCCATGAAAAATGGCTAGTTCAGTTTACATCACAAACAATCACACATGTGATTTCAGGCAGCAGAAATGTCTAAAACATACTTCCCATTACATCACACAGACCATTGAAAAGATGTGTATTCATGGGTTGAGATTAAATAAAATTTTTTTGTTTCATTCAGGTCATTCTTAGGTGAAACTATCAAATTTTTATATTGTAAGTGTTTGGCAGTGACAAAGCTGACAACTGGTTCAATTTGGTATAATTTCCCTGGTTGTTGCTAAATCATTATCAGTTTTATTCACCATTGCTTTTGCTCCAACAGTGCAAACAAATGTTGACATAGTGCAAAAGGAAAATAGTGCCTTGAGAGTATTATGAAAATAGTTCTGACTTCATGGTACCACTAAAAGAGTCTGGAGGATCCTCCAAGTATCTATACACAACTTTTTGAAAACTACTGATATATTATTTCCTTTATAATATTTATACCTCATAATTAGTTTTCATGTCATATTGTTCTGTCTAGGATTGCCAGTACAACGTTAAATAAGAAAGCATGATAATAGGTGTCAGTCTTCTTGTACGCTGACTCTAGGTAGTAGATACTTCTAATGTTTCTACTATAATGTTGATACAGGTTTCTAGTACATGCTTTATCAAATTAAGGAAATTACAGTTTCATTTTTGTGTATTAATGTATTGAGAAATTCTACTTCTTGAGCTATTATTAGTGATTTATACTTTTATAAAATAAAACTGATTTCATTTATATTTTTAAAATACTAGTATTATATTGCATAAAATATTTTTTCATATTTTTAAATCTCTCTTTATCTTCATTCTTTCTTGACTTTTTACATACTCTCTTTCTTTTGAAATTTTTTATATTACTTGTTTTTTCAAGAAACAAGTTTTGAATTTTGTGCTAGGATTGTTTCTTCTGTTGTTAATTTCTGCTATGCCATTCATCATTCTTCTATTTTATTTTTCAGTTTTTGTTCTTTTCGTGGGTTTCTTCCCTAAATTCCTAGCTCATTTATTTTCATTTGTCATGTTTCCTAATAGGTTGATTTCTGGAAACTACTTTTCCTCTAGGCAACTTTTAAGTCACATCTTACAGGCTTTGATGTGCTATTCTCTTATTTTAGTTCACTCCAAAGAGTGCATACTTCCCATTTTGACTGGCTCTTTAACCTCAGAATTTTCTAGATTATGTTTTTAAACATTTAGTGTTTTCTCATTTTATAATTTTAATCAAAATGATTAATGAACATAGCCTAGTAATTTCTGCTTTTTTGCAACTTAATGCCATTTCATTTATGGCTATGAATATGATCAAATTTCGTGTATGTTCTAGATCCATAAGAAAGGAAGATGCGGGAGTGCCTGGGTGGGTAAGTCAATGAAATGCTGACTCTTGATTTCAACTGGGTCATGATCTTAGAGTTGTGATATTGAGCCCACATTGGGGTCTACGCATTCTCTATCTCCCTCTTCTCCTTCCCTTCCCAGCTCCCTCTCTAAAAAAGAGAAAAAGAAAGGAAGGTGCAAAGTCTGATTTTGTTAGTGTTCTTTTTTACAACGGTATATCGATTTATTTTTATTTCTTTTAGTGTTCACTTATTTCATGTTTGTTTTTGTTTTTAAAATTCCAGTGTAGTTGATATACAGTGTTATTTCAATTTCAGGTGTAAAACACAGTGATTCAACAATTCCATATATTACTCAGTTCTCATCAAGATAAGTCTGTTCTTGGGGTAACTGTCTGGCTCAGTTGGTAAGGCTTCAGACTCCTGATCTTGGATCATGAGTTTGAGCCCCACCTTGGGTATACAGATTACTTTAAAAAAAATTATTTGGAGGAGGAGTCAAGATGGAGGAGAAGTAGCAGCCTGAGACTACATCAGGTAGCAAGATATCAGCTAGATAGCTTATCTAAACATTGCAAACACCTACAAATCCAACGGGAGAGTGAAGAGAAGAAGAACAGCAACTCTAGAAACAGAAAATCAACCACTTTCTGAAAGGTAGGACTGGCGAAGAAGTGAATCTAAAACGACGGGAAGATAGACCGTGGGGGGAGGGGCCGGCTCCCGGCAAGCGGCGGAGGAACGGAGCACAAAATCAGGACTTTTAAAAGTCTGTTCCACTGAGGGACATTGCTCCAGAGGCTAAACCAGGGTGAAGCCCACGCGGGGTCAGCATGGCCCCAGGTCCCACAGGGTCACAGAAGGATCGGGGGTGTCAGAGTGTCAGAGAGCTCGCAGGTATTAGAACGGAGAAGCCGGCTGCAGAGACAGAGCCGAGGACTGAACTCTCAGCTCGGGGTTACCTTGAACTGGTCGCGGGCTGGGTGAGCTCGGAGCGCGGCTAGAGGCTGGGGATACGGGAGTGATTGGGTGCTGTCCTCTGGGGGCGCACTGAGGAGTGGGGCCCCAGGCTCTCGGCTCCTCCGGGCCGGAGACTAGGAGGCCGCCATTTTCATTCCCGTCCTCCGGAACTCTACGGAAAGCGTTCAGGGAACAGAAGCTCCCAAAAGCGAACCCGAGCCGATTACTTAGGCCGCCAGTAAGGGCAGTGCAATCCCGCCTCGGGCAAAGACACTTGAGAGTCACTACAACAGGCCCCTCCCGCAGAAGATCAACAAAATATCCAGCCAGGACGAAGTTCATCTATCAAGGAAAGTAGGTTCAATTCCTAAGACAGCAGAGCAAGAGGAGGAGAAAGCAAAGCACGGAACTCATGGCTTTCTCCCCATGATTCTTTAGTCTTGTGGCTACTTCAATTTTTTTTTTCTTTTCTCAATTTTTTTTTCTTTTTCTTTTTTCTTCTTCTGCTAAATTTTTTAAAACTTTTACCCTTTTCTTTTTTAACGTTTTGTGACTAGTTTATCTAAATATATATATTTTTTCTTTCTTTTTTATATTTTTTCTTTATTTGTTTTATTTTTAAAATTTTTTTCTTTTTTTTTCTCAGAACCTGTTTTTATCCCCTTTCTCCCCCCCACAATTAGGGGTCTCTTCTGATTTGGTTACAGTGCATTTTTCTGGGGTCTTTGCCACCCTTTTAGTATTTTATTTGCTCCTTCATATCCTCTTATCTGGACAAAATGACAAGGCGGAAAAAATCACCACAAACAAAAGAACAAGAGACAGTACCGAAGTCTAGGGACCTAATCAACACAGACATTGGTAATATGTCAGATCAAGAGTTCAGAATGATGATTCTGAACATTCTAGCCAGCTCGAAAAAGGCATGGAAGATATTAGAGAAACCCTCTCTGGAGATATTAAAGCCCTTTCTGGAGAAATTAAAGAACTAAAATCTAACCAAGTTGAAATCAAAAAAGCTATTAATGAGGTGCAATCAAAAATGGAGGCTCTCACTGCTAGGATAAATGAGGCAGAAGAAAGAATTAGTGATATAGAAGACCAAATGACAGAGAATAAAGAAGCCGAACAAAAGAGGGACAAACAGCTACTGGACCATGAGGGGAGAATTCGAGAGATAAGTGACACCATAAGATGAAACAACATTAGAATAATTGGGATTCCAGAAGAAGAAGAAAGAGAGAGGGGAGCAGAAGGTCTATTGGAGAGAATTATTGGAGAGAATTTCCCTAATATGGCAAAGGGAACAAGCATCAAAATCCAGGAGATGCAGAGAACCCCCCTCAAAGTCAACAAGAATAGGTCCACACCCCGTCACCTAATAGTAAAATTTACAAGTCTTAGTGACAAAGAGAAAATCCTGAAAGCAGCCCGAGAAAAGAAGTCTGTAACATACAATGGTAAAAATATTAGATTGGCAGCACACTTATCCACAGAGACCTGGCAGGCCAGGAAGAGCTGGCATGATATATTCAGAGCACTCAACGAGAAAAACATGCAGCCAAGAATAATCTATCCAGCTAGGCTATCATTGAAAATAGAAGGAGAGATCAAAAGCTTCCAGGACAAACAAAAACTGAAAGAATTTGCAAACACCAAACCAGCTCTACAGGAAATATTGAAAGGGGTCCTCTAAGCAAAGAGAGAGCCTAAAAGTAGTAGATCAGAAAGGTACAGAGACAATATACAGTAACAGTCACCTTACAGGCTAATAATGGCACTAAATTCATATCTCTCAATAGTTACCCTGAATGTTAATGGGCTAAATGCCCCAATCAAAAGACACAGGGTATCAGAATGGATAAAAAAACAAAACCCATCAGTATGTTGCCTACAAGAAACTCATTTTAGATGTGAAGACACCTCCAGATTTAAAGTGAGGGGGTGGAAAACAATTTACCATGCTAATGGGCATCAGAAGAAAGCTGGGGTGGCAATCCTTATATCAGATCAATTAGATTTTAAGCCAAAGACTATAATAAGAGATGAGGAAGGACACTATATCCTACTCAAAGGGTCTGTCCAACAAGAAGATCTAACAATTTTAAATATCTATGCCCCTAACATGGGAGCAGCCAACTATATCAACCAATTAATAACAAAATCAAAGAAACACATCAATAATAATACAATAATAGTAGGGGACTTGAACACTCCCCTCACTGAAATGGACAGATCATCCAAGCAAAGGATCAACAAGGAAATAAAGGCCTTAAATGACACACTGGACCAGATGGACATCACAGATATATGCAGAACATTTCATCCCAAAGCAACAGAATACACATTCTTCTCTAGTGCACATGGAACATTCTCCAGAATAGATCACATCCTGGGTCACAAATCAGGTCTCAACCGGTATCAAAAGATTAGGATCATTCCCTGCATATTTTCAGATCACAACGCTCTGAAGCTAGAACTCAATCACAAGAGGAAAGCTGGAAAGAACCCAAATACATGGAGACTAAACAGCATCCTTCTAAAGAATGAATGGGTTAACCAGGAAATTAAAGAAGAATTGAAAAAATTCATGGAAACAAATGATAATGAAAACACAACAGTTCAAAATCTGTGGGACACAGCAAAGGCAGTCCTGAGAGGAAAATATATAGCGGTACAAGCCTTTCTCAAGAAACAAGAAAGGTCTCAAGTACACAACCTAACCCTACATGTAAAGAGCTGGAGAAAGAACAAGAAAGAAACCCTAAACCCAGCAGGAGAAGAGAAATCATAAAGATCAGAGCAGAAATCAATGAAATAGAAACCAAAAAAACAATAGAAAAAAATCAATGAAACTAGGAGTTGGTTCTTTGAAAGAATCAATAAGATTGATAAACCCCTGGCCAGACTCATCAAAAAGAAAAGAGAAAGGACCCAAATCAATAAAATCATGAATGAAAGAGGAGAGATCACAACTAACACCAAAGAAATACAGACAATTATAAGAACATACTATGAGCAACTCTACGCCAACAAATTGGACAATCTGGAAGAAATGGATGCATTCCTAGAGACATATAAACTACCACAACTGAACCAGGAAGAAATAGAAAACCTGAACAGGCCCATAACCAGTAAGGAGATTGAAACAGTCATCAAAAATCTCCAAACAAACAAAAGCCCAGGGCCAGACGGCTTCCCAGGGGAATTCTACCAAACATTTAAAGAAGAACTAATTCCTATTCTCCTGAAACTGTTCCAAAAAATGGAAATGGAAGGAAAACTTCCAAACTCATTTTATGAGGCCAGCATCACCTTGATCCCAAAACCAGACAAGGATCCCACCAAAAAAGAGAACTACAGACCAATATCCTTGATGAACACAGACGCAAAAATTCTCGCCAAAATACTAGCCAATAGGATTCAACAGTACATTAAAAGGATTATTCACCACGATCAAGTGGGATTTATTCCAGGGCTGCAGGGTTGGTTCAACATCCACAAATCAATCAATGTGATACAACACATTAACAAAAGAAAGAACAAGAACCATATGATACTCTCAATAGATGCTGAAAAAGCATTTGACAAAGTACAGCATCCCTTCCTGATCAAAACTCTTCAAAGTGTAGGGATAGAGGGCACATACCTCAATATTATCAAAGCCATCTATGAAAAACCCACCGCAAATATCATTCTCAATGGAGAAAAACTGAAAGCTTTTCCATTAAGGTCAGGAACACGGCAGGGATGTCCATTATCACCACTGCTATTCAACATAGTACTAGAAGTCCTAGTCTTAGCAATCAGACAACAAAAAGAAATTAAAGGCATCCAAATTGGTAAAGAAGAAGTCAAACTATCACTCTTCGCAGATGATATGATACTATATGTGGAAAACCCAAAAGACTCCACTCCAAAACTGCTAGAACTTGTACAGGAATTCAGTAAAGTGTCAGGATATAAAATCAATGCACAGAAATCAGTTGCATTTCTGTACACCAACAACAAGACTGAAGAAAGAGAAATTAAGGAGTCAATCCCATTTACGATTGTACCCAAAACTATAAGATAGCTAGGAATAAACCTAACCAAAGAGGCTAAGAATCTATACACAGAAAATTATAAAGTACTCATGAAAGAAATTGAGGAAGACACAAAGAAATGGAAAAATGTTCCATGCTCCTGGATTGGAAGAATAAATATTGTGAAAATGTCTATGCTACCTAAAGCAATCTACACATTTAATGCAATCCCTATCAAAATACCATCCATTTTTTTCAAAGAAATGGAACAAATGATCCTAAAATTTATATGGAACCAGAAAAGACCTCGAATAGCCAAAGGAATATTGAAAAAGAAAGCCAAAGTTGGTGGCATCACAATTCCGGACTTCAAGTTCTATTACAAAGCTGTCATCATCAAGACAGCATGGTACTGGCACAAAAACAGACACATAGATCAGTGGAACAGAATAGAGAGCCCAGAAATAGACCCTCAACTCTATGGTCAACTAATCTTCGACAAAGCCGGAAAGAATGTCCAATGGAAAAAAGACAGCCTCTTCAATAAATGGTGCTGGGAAAATTGGACAGCCACATGCAGAAAAATGAAATTGGACCACTTCCTTACACCACACACGAAAATAGACTCCAAATGGATGAAGGACCTCAATGTGAGAAAGGAATCCATCCAAATCCTTGAGGAGAATGCAGGCAGCAACCTCTTCGACCTCAGCCGTAGCAACATCTTCCTAGGAACAACGGCAAAGGCAAGGGAAGCAAGGGCAAAAATGAACTATTGGGATTTCATCAAGATCAAAAGCTTTTGCACAGCAAAGGAAACAGTTCACAAAACCAAAAGACAACTGACAGAATGGGAGAAGATATTTGCAAACGACATATCAGATAAAGGGCTAGTATCCAAAATCTATAAGGAACTTAGCAAACTCAACACCCAAAGAACAAACAATCCAATCAAGAAATGGGCAGAGGACATGAACAGACATTTCTGCAAAGAAGACATCCAGATGGCCAACAGACACATGAAAAAGTGCTCCACGTCACTCGGCATCAGGGAAGTACCAATCAAAACCACAATGAGATATCACCTCACACCAGTCAGAATGGCTAAAATTAACAAGTCAGGAAATGACAGATGCTGGAGAGGATGTGGAGAAAGGGGAACCCTCCTCCACTGTTGGTGGGAATGCAAGCTGGTGCAACCACTCTGGAAAACAGCATGGAGGTTCCTCAAAATGTTGAAAATAGAACTACCCTATGACCCAGCAATTGCACTACTGGGTATTTACCCTAAAGATACAAACATAGTGATCCGAAGGGGCACGTGTACCCGAATGTTTATAGCAGCAATGTCTACAATAGCCAAACTATGGAAAGAACCTAGATGTCCATCAACAGATGAATGGATAAAGAAGAGGTGGTATATATACACAATGGAATACTATGCAGCCATCAAAAGAAATGAAATCTTGCCATTTGCGACGACGTGGATGGAACTAGAGCGTATCATGCTTAGTGAAATAAGTCAATTGGAGAAAGACAACTATCATATGATCTTCCTGATATGAGGACATGGAGAAGCAACATGGGGGGTTAGGGGGATAGGAGAAGAATAAATGAAACAAGATGGGATTGGGAGGGAGACAAACCATAAATGACTCTTAATCTCACAAAACAAAGTGGTGGTTGCTGGGGGGAGGTGGGCTTGGGAGTGGGGGAGGGGGCTATGGACATTGGGGAGGGTATGTGCTATCGTGAGTGCTGTGAAGTGTGTAAACCTGGCGATTCACAGACCTGTACCCCTGGGGATAAAAATACATTATATGTTTATTAAAAAAAAAAAATTTGGAAGGGGAGGTGAACCATAAGAGACTATGGCTCTGAAAAACAACCTGAGGGTTTTGAAGGGTCAGGGGTGGGAGGTTGGGGGAACAGGTGGTGGGTAATGGGGAGGGCACGTTTTGCATGGAGCACTGGGTGTTGTGCAAAAACAATGAATACTATTACGCTGAAAAAATAAATAAAATGGAAAAAAAATTAAAAAAAATTAAGGATAAAAAAAATTATTTGGAAAGATAAGTGTACTCTTAATCCTCTTTACCTATTTCACTCATCCCCTCACCCACTTCTCCTCTGGTAACAGTATATTGATTTAATTATCTTAATTCTCTGTGTCTATTTTTTTCTGTTGTTTTCTTAAAAAGATAAGCTAAAGTCTTTTACAGTGGATTCTCTGGAATCATCAAAATTGATTCAATAATTTTTCTGTTTCTATCACATTTTGCACAGTATAGTGGGTTTTTTTAAAGATTTATTTATTTATTTATTTATTTGACAGAGAGAGAGAGAGGTCACAAGTAGTCAGAGAGGCAGGCAGAGAGAGAGGAGGAAGCAGGCTCCCCGCTGAGCAGAAAGCCGGATGTGGGGCTCCATCCCAGAACCCTGAGATCATGACTGGAGCTGAAGGTAGAGGCTTAATCCACTGAGCCACCCAGGCGCCCCGTGGTATAGTGTTTAATGTATTTAGTTACATGACCATTTATCTCCATGACACAAAATATCTTCTAACAATATGAAACAGAACTCTTGACCCTTTTAATGACTTCCGTCTTTCCATCTATTTTTTTCTTACACTAATGCTGCTGCATCTGCTTTTATTTTGTTAATTTACGGTATTTATTTTTTGTAACATAAACCTCACTTTGTTTTTTCCTTTTACAGGGTAATGCATACATACTGAAAAAGTAGAAGATAAAATTAAGAAGGAGAAAATAAAAAGCACCCAAAAGAATAACACCTAGAGATTGTCTATACCATTTATATACAACCATTTCTGGTTGTATAAGCAACGCATTCAACTGATATTTCTTTAGTATCTCATATGTCCCAGGAACTAGGCTACATGCTACAGAGACATGTCATAATTATCGTTATCAATTTCGTCATCATTGGCCAGCAATGAAGAGTGGTGTGGCACAGAGGGAAGGGTACTATTGTGGCCCCCACAATCCAATCCACTCACTCTCACCCCAGCCTTCCAAATGTTGACATGAGCTGTGCGGAAATGATGAGATGTTTGCTAATGTATTTTCTATACATTTAAGTAAAATAAAAATACATATCTTATTTTGTAATTTGTTTCATCCTATTCGAATGTCTTTTAACATTATTCAGGGTAGTGATTCTTACATCTCTTCGCTCTCAATGCTTTTATGTTCTTTTATTTTTAGTTCATGTAAAGGACACATAAGGTGAGTTTTGTCTGATTGGTTGGTTGATCTGTATTATTTTTTTTTAATCCAATAGAGCTTGTATCTTTTCATTGGCAATTTAAATCTATTTACATTTGCTGGTTACTGGTTTGGTTTGATTCATTTTTATCTTCTTACTTTGTGTTTTAAATTTACCATGCTTTCTTTTTTCTCTACTACCACTTTGATTGCTTTCCTTGAATTGACCATGTCTTTTTTTTTTTAACTGTCTTCTCCATGCCCTAATTATTTAGAAGTTAGAAATTGCATGTCTATTTTTTCCAGTGTTCATACTTAAATTTAGCCCATATATTTAATTATTTTCTCTCAATGTCTAAAGTTAATCAGTTTCTGTTTTGTCCTCTTAAAGAAAGCAATAACTTTTCCTATGCCTTTCATTCTCCTTCCGTTCCCACACTCCCATGTTACACATCATATAAATTGTTTCTTCTTCTTTGTTACTAATATTTTTTCTTTGCAATCCATCTTTACTTAGAATTTACAATACATATTACTGTTCCTTTTTTTTTTTTTTCAGACAAGCAAAATAGGGGTAATCAATTATCTACCTTAGAGACTTCTTTTGAGATCAAAGGAAAGTAAGGAAAGTTAACTTTCTCAGCTGGAACCAAAGTCCCTCTTAGGGAAGAATTTGTCTATTTAAGAAGGACCTTGATAGGTTGAAGTGAGGGCATGCAAGGAAGCTTCTGAATGGACACATTGACTACAGAACACAAAAAGATAATTCAAATGCTCTTCTTGAAACAAACCATAATTTGTGGTGGGGAAGTCAGAAATAAGAGAACAGAATGGGAATGATGATAGCAAGATAGATCCAAGAAGAAACAGGAATAGGGGATGGGCTTCAGGAGTCCTCACTATGGATTAGTGCTTAAATAGATAAACAGATACAGAATGCAGAGTGGGGAATGAGAGCCCAGGAATAAAGGAAATTAGATACAGAAGGGACTAGGGGAAAAAATGTTGCCCTAGGAACTGAGTGGATCCTTAAAAAATAATAACAACAAATAAATCCCAGGACTTCATAAAGAACCAGGAGTGGAGTTTCCCTATGTTAATGTGCAGGAACATGAACTAATGGTCAGTGAATGACATCTGTTATTGTCCCTGGAACATGGCAATGATCATATTGACTCTACTAGCTCCAGAAGAGGGAAAAATGCAGACCAAATGAGTTCTTCCTATGAAATTGATCCTGCACTACATAGACACCCAGTCGACTGTGAAGTGCCCCATAAACCATATTAATCCAGTGACAAGGATAGGGTTACTTTCAATGTATGGGCCCCTCAAAAGTTTTCTCCAGCTTCTGATAAAACATTTCCCCATTGGGGAAGAGTGGCAAAGGTAGCTTTGATTAATGATAAAATTTAAGGTTCCTTTATGTGTGACCAACATCCAGCTTCTCTTGCTGACTCTCATAGTAAATACTCCCTTCCCATCACAGGTTCTAACCAAGCCAGATATTTTGGAATAAATTCTTTTTGTCAACCAAGCACACTCCAGGCATGCCATCTGACTTTAATTTGTTTGTGATGTCACCAGTGAGAATATTTTTTCTCAGGAAAGAAACACGCTTGGTCTTAAGTGAAGCCTTCACCCTTTTGAGCATCTCATTCAACTGATATTTCTTAAGCATCTCATATGTCCCAGGAACTAGGCTACATGCTATATAGACATGTCATAAATATCACTCTCATTTTTGTCATCATTGGCTAGCGGGATGGCAGAGAGGGAAGGGTGCTATGGTTACCCCCATAGTCCAACCAACTCACTCCCACTCCAGCCATCCAAATGTTGACATGAGCTGTGTGCAAATGATGAGATGTTTGCTAAGTCAGCTTGATTTCAAAGTATGTTTCCCAATCTCCCACAGCACTAGTGCCCCTGAGTTTCTGCATATAGAAATTTTGGGATATCTTTTATGGTTTATCTCCCTTTCTGGTTTTGTCTTGCTTCACTGTTCTTTCTCTTCCCCTACGATCCTCTGCTCTGTTCTTAAATTCCAGGTGTCAGTGAGACCATATGATAATTGTCTTTCTCGGATTGACTTATTTTAATTAGCATGCTACACTCTTCTTAATCTTAGGAAACAAACTGAGGGTCACTGGCGGGAAGGGGGTAGGAGGATGGGGTGGCTGGGTGGTGGACATTGGGGAGGGTATGTGTTGAGGTGAGCACTGGATGTTGTGTAAGACCAATGAGTCATAGGCCTGTACTGCTGAAGCAAATATTACATTGTATGTTAATTATGAAAAAAATTAAAAACAAAAAGAAATTTTGAGATGTCACCAGTGGCGGTCATTTCTCTGTCTTTCTCCTTAGTTCCTGTGCTTTGGCCTTTCCTCTTCTGGTCTCCCCAGTTCTTCCTTCAGGGGCCCCACTCCCCAGTGATGCCCCTCAGCCACAAGTTCAAGCTGAGACTCGATTGGACAGTGTGTTCTACTCTTGATGTGGCTGCTGTCACAGCGACCCTTCTGCACACTCAACCCACAGAGGTGACAAGTCTGCCGTAAGTCTATCTTGACCTGCCCTGGCCTCACCAAACTCAAGTGCCCCTGATGCCTACTAGTCCAAGGTAGAGGACGTTTCTCTTGGATTGTGACTCTCCCTTCCAAATTTGTATGTTAAAGTCCTAACTCCCAGTAACTCAAGATGGAAAAGATTGGAAATAGGGTCCTTGTAGATGTAATGAGTGAAGTTAAAAAGAAGTCACATGGAATGGACCAACACAACTGGTGGCCTTATAAAATAGAGAAATTTTGGCACAGTCACATGTACATAGGGAGAACACAGGTGAAGAGGAAGAAAGAGATGGTGTGATGCTTTGCAAGGCACAGCACACTAAAGACTGCAAGCAAATTGCCAGATGCTAGGGAGAGAGGCACGGGACAGATTTCTCTCGCAGCCCCCAGATGGACCCAATCCTGTCCACGCCCTGGTCTCAGACTTCAACATCCACAACCATAAAACAATTTCTGTGGTACTTTGTTACAGCAGCCCCAGCTAATTCACAGAGGGGCTTTGAGAAGAGGTTTAGAGGAGTGACAGGATTGCAGTCCAATTTTTATTTCTTTCACCGTGTTGATTGATTTTTCTGGTCCTGTTGGTGCATTCTTTTTTTTTTTTTTTTTAAAGATTTTGTTTATTTTTATTTATTTGACAGAGAGAGATCACAGGTAGGCAGAGAAGCAGGCAGAGAGAGAGGGGGAAGCAGGCTCCCTGCCGAGCAGAGAGCCCGATGCGGGACTCGATCCCAGGACCCTGAGATCATGACCTGAGCCGAAGGCAGTGGCTTAAACCACTGAGCCACCCAGGCGCCCCCTGTTGGTGCATTCTTTAGTTAGGATTCATTTTAGAGAAAGCTCATTTCCCCCTACAGTGATTATCAAAACATATGATAGTAACACATTGTGTATCACTGTGGTTTCTTCTTCTCAGGCCACATTCAGTCATGGGGGTTAAAACTTTAATGGTGTTCCCCAGACTGGAGCAGGCATGAGTGATTTGGGGAGCTTGTTCAAAGTGCAGATGCCTGGGCTTATACTACTGAATCAGAAGCTCTGTGTTTGAGCAACATTTTCACAAATGCTATTAATCACACTTTGAGGAGCATTATACAAGCTGAAGGACGATGGGTTTCCATGCAATCTGCTGGATGGAACAGAGGCATCTTTTGGTGTAGTTTTATGGAGAGTCCTTAAATCCCACTATGGAAGTAGTAACCTTTTTGGCTAACATCTAAGAAAATATCCCCAAAGTACGTATTATGCCTCTTAAATTAAAATGATCTTATTATAGAACCACTCACCACAAAAACCAAACCAACATAGTTTAATGAAGGAGAAAATTCTTTCTAATTGTGTTTGTTTCCCCCAAGTAAAAGCAAGAGTCAAGGAGAGGCAGAAAATTCAGTCATTTATTCAGTCAAAGTTCAGTACCTTTCTAGACATAGGAGACAAGAGCAGTGATTGAACTGTCCCTGCCGTCAATGAGCTTACACTCTAGAAAGCAAGTCAAACAAGAAATGAGCACATGAGAATTCTAGCTCCTACTACCACTTAGTCCCTTTTACTGTGAGTCTGTTTTCATTATGTTGAAAATGGGTATGTAGTAATACCAATATATAAAATATATGTGAGTATATATATGTATATATATGTAAAATTCTTATGAATTTTTAGGAAACAAAAAGTTGACACAATGATTGGATGACTCGAAAGCTGTAGTTAAGATTTAAAGCTGTAGTGTTGCCCTTAAAAATGATACTGCTAATACTCTGTGTGACAGCCCATTCCTTCATACACATTTTGTTTGTGAACTTAGTGAGAGGAAGATAAAATTGGGAAGTTGGATGGTGTTGATTGCTCTTTTTAACAGGCAGCACCCAGGACTCAGATGCGTTTCTGATTTGCTCAGGTATCCTAACACTTCCACAAGAACCCCAGAAAGATTTTCAAGAAACTTTTGATCACAGGTTTTCTGAAAAGAAGGGAGGTTGGTAATAAAAGAATGAATACTCTTAGTTGCATTAACAAGTAAAGAAGATAAGGATTTCTTTTCATAACAACTACTAAATATTAGTTTTCCCCATTCTTCAGCAAAGTTTAGTAGATAGCCAAATAGCAGGTAGAAAGCAAAATAGGCTGTATTTTCAATTTAAGGCTAACTCAATTTTGATAGATGGTGTCAAAAGGCAAGTTCCTCTTGGTGAGCATTGTCTTAAAACATCACACAATTATAATTGCATAAATGTTTTGCTGATGTTTACAGACATTTTCTTTTAATATCCGTAAAGTGTGTATTTCTCAAAACCCGATGCTAGATTTGAAAATAGAACTTTGGGGGAAAACAGCAATCATCTACTACCATGCATCCACTGCAAAACAGGAAGAGCCAAACTATATAATTTAGCAGCCAAGCTGATTTTTCTTCTAAGTTCCCAGTCTCTTAGTTTCAAGGTTTTGTGTGAAGTTTTAGAAAGACTATCGAAGACACGGTTTCTAAACGCACGGGTACTTTAAGAGGATACAACATGCCTATTAATAATTGTATTACTCCTCTATTATTGCTAAGAATAATGATGGGCTCCAAGCGCTGGCCCTGGAGCTGAATTTATCCTGAAATGTTTTCAATTAACTCTTGGCACTGGCAGGAAAGCATCAAACCTTTCCCAGGCTGAAATATGGAAAATCTGCAGGGAACTTCTCAGCAGGAGAGGAATTTCATTAAAACGAGCACATCATAATCCAACGACTTCTGCTCTCCCTCTAAGCCTTCCTATTGATAAGGAGTCCGAGGCGATTTTTATGGATTTGCAAAAAGAAATGATTTCATAAGATCTTTTCAGAGAGGTTGCTTTGGCCTGGGTCTTTGGATTATTATCTGCTCGCTGATGAAAAAATGGTCAGACATTTGGCTTAACTGTGACTGGTCTGCAAGCGGCTAGATTGAAGGGAGATGGGGAGCAGCCTCAGCCCACCGTCAGCCTGCCGCTTTCTGCAGTAGCTGTAGGATCTGACAAGGGGATAATTTTCCCAGGTCTCTATGTCTCTGTGACATCCCATTGCAACCTGCATTTTGAATGACCTTCTTGGAGTAGGGAGAAGCAGGCTTCTAAAAGAGTATCAGCAATCACACAATCTCACAACTTTCAAAGGTGTAAAATCCTTTTTAGAAGAAGTTCAGTTGCCTTTGTGGGTGGAGGTAATTGGAAGTCACTGTGGGCTGCAGTGCAGGAAAGTTAAACTTGTTTTGAAGACTTTAAATATACATATCCATCCTCAACCTCCTGCCCCAGCTCAACTGTTGCATTCTCTAGTTAAATGCTCCATGGGAAAGAAAAGAAAACCTCAGTTTCCCCACCTGTGAAATCATAAAAATGGTAATCCTCCAAAGACAAAAAGGTATAGTGAATATCAAAAGAGATCCCATAAATGGAATGTTCAGCAAGTGTTAGTTGTTATAATACCTTTTTGCCATATTAAAAGTAAAACATCAAAATACTTGGCCAGAACCCCTCAAAACTGTCAAGGTCATCGAAAACAAGGAAACTCTGAGAAGTTGTCACAGCCCAGGGGTGCCTAAGGAGACATAACAAGTAAATATATCCGGGACGGGAATCCCTGGAACATGAAGAAAAAAAAAAAAAAAGGCAAAAAGAAAAAGAATCTAATAAATTATGGATTTTAGTTAATAATAATTGATTCATATTGTTTCATTGATTTATCAAACGTACCATTACAAATGTAAGATATTCATGGAAGGGAAACCAGGTGAGGGGTGATATGAGAATTCTCTCTACTGTTTTTTCAATTTTTCCATAAATCTAAAACTGGTCTAAAAAATTAACTCCATTCAAAACAAACAAAAGGTAAGCATTAGTTGAAATTATAAGGTGATCTATTATGAATAGCATTCTACCCTAATAAAAGTGAGATATTGATGCATTTTAGAATGGGGACTAAAGAACATTTGGCTGTCCCCAGATACTCACACATGCCACACACACACCCATGCACGCACATTCACACGTATGCAAATATACCACACACTGCATGCGCATATCCTCACCACAAACACCCCTTCCCAACTACCCATGACTGATACTTAGGACTGATAACAACACCCGGGGATGCTCAAGGCAGGCTAGTGAGAAATGGTCAGAGATTCTCCCGTGTTCTTCCACATTTCCTTTCAACCACAGCCCTGCAGTTCAAACCCTGTTTTTCACCTTTTCAAAACCAACTTGTGACTTACCCTTTCCAGGCTCCTTCCCAAACCATCTCATCCCACCCTTAGGAGGGCAGAGTCCATCCTTTCCCGCAGAGCATGCACAAACCAATCAATGAACCATACAACAAGCTCACCTTGAACCACAATCAGTTACATGTGGGCAAACAGAATGATAGCCGTTGTAAGTGTACAAGTGTAAAAGTCAGGCTTTTCATTTATACACAAGATGGTGACACCATCACCACTATCCATTTCAGAACTGTTCATCACCCTACAAACCAGCACTCATTCTTTATTCACTCAACAGCTGCTTCCTTTTTTTTTTTTTTTTTTTTTTTAGAATTTATTTATTTATTTGACAGAGACAGAGATCACAAGTAGGCAGAGAGGCAGGCAGAGAGAGAGGGGGAAGCAGACTCCCCGCTGAGCAGAGAGCCCGATGCGGGGCTCGATCCCAGGACCCTGAGATCATGACCTGAGCTGAAGGCAGAGGCTTAAACCACTGAGCCACCCAGGCGCCCCCAACAGCTGCTTCCTTGCCAGTCCCAAGGAATCAGGAATCCACTTCCTGTCTCTGTAGATGTGCCTGTTCTGGATGTCTCATGTGCATGGAGTCATATACTATGTGGTCCTTGGTGTCTGGCTTCTTTCACTTAGCATCCCGCTTTCAGGGTTCATCTATGTGGTAGATCAGTACGTGGGTATCTGTGTGGGTTACATCAGTATGTCACTCCTTTTTATGGCCAGATAATTTTCCATGGCAGACACATACCTCATCTTGTTTGCCCACCAGTTGATGGACATTTGGGTTCTTTCTACTTTTTGACTGTTAGGAATAACCCAGTTATGAACATTCATGTATGTATAAGTTTTTGTGTGAACATGTATTTTCATTTCTCTGAGGTAATACATGGAGTGGAAATGCTGGGTCGAATGATAACTGAGTCTTACTTCTTTTAGGAACTGTCAAAATGTTTTCCAAGGAAGCTGCACCACTTAACATCCCTACCAGCAACCTAGAAGCTTCCACGTACTGTACTTGGTATTTGTACTTCCATCCTCACTGTCACTTGTAACAATCATTTTTATTGTAGCCATCCTTGTGGTACAAAATGGTACCTCACAGTTATTATAATTTAATTTCCCTAATGATTAATGTTATTAAGCACTTTTCTTCTTGTATTAACCATTTGTATATTTTATTTGGAGAAATGTTTATTCAAATCCTTTGTCTATTTTTAAATAGGGTTATTTGTCTTTTTATTGTTGACTTGTGAGTTTTTATATATATTCTGAACACAAATCTCTTGTACTCAGATTTGTAAATACTTTCTTCAAAACGGAGTTGGCTTTTCAATTTCTTGATGCTAACATTTACAGCGCAAAAGTTTTTTTTTTAATTGTATTTTAAGATTTTATTTACCTACTTGAAAGAGAGAGTGCGAACGAGCAGGGGGATGGGCAGAGGGAGATGGAGAGGGAGAAAGCAGTCTCCCTGCTGAGCCTGAGATCACAACCTGAGCTGAAAGCAGACACTTAACTAACTGAGCCACCCAGCTGCCCCAAGTTTTTTTTATTTTAATTAAGTGCAATTTATCTGTCTTTTATTTTGTTATTTATGTTTTTGATGTTATAACTAAGAAACCATTACCTAACCTAAGGTTATTAGAATTATTTTGATCTGTTCTTCTAAGAGTTTTATAGTTTTAGCTATTTCATTTAGGTATTTAGCATACAGTCCATTTTGATTTAATTGTTGTTATGGTGTGAGATAGGGATCCAACGTCAGCCTTTCACACAGAATATTCTGTTATCTCTGAACCATCTGTTGAAAGATTACTTTCTCTCCTGAATTGCCTTGGAATGCTAACAGAGAGTCAGTTGACTGTAAATGTAAGAGTTTATTTCTGGACTGTCAAATTCATTCCATTAATCTATATGTCTATTGTTTCTATAGTTTGTAATAAGTTCTGCAATTAGTAAAGAGGAGTCTTTCAACTTTGCTGTATTTCAAGATTGTTTCAGCTGTTCTGGGTCCCTTGCATTTCCATAAGATTTTGAAATCAGCCTGTCAATAGCCATAAAGGCAAAAATACTCAGCTGGTATTTTGACAAGGTACATCAATTTGGGGAGAATTCCTATCTTGACACTTTAAGTCTTGTGACCCGTAAACATGAGTTTTTTTCATTCATGTATTTAGGTCTCTTAATTTCTTCAAACAAAATCTGTAGATTTGGGGATGAAAATTTCTTTGTTAAATTTATTTCTAAATATTTTGTGCTTAATGCTGCCCTACATGGAATTATTTCCTTAATTTCACTCATTATTTTGGGGGTGTTCATGGTTAGTGAAGCAAAATAGATTTTTTTTTTTACATTGATCTTTTATCTTGCAATCTCCCTTGTTATTTCTAATCCTCTTTTTGTGGATTCTTTAAGAATTTTTATATTCAAGATTATGTCATCTGTAAATAGAAACAACATTGTCTCTAACATAACATAATACCATAATAACATAGCATAATGCTTCTTCATTTCTTATCTGAATGACTTTTATATCTTTTCCCTAACTTCCCTGACTGGAACCTCCAATACAATGTTGACTAGAAATGGCAAGAATAGACATTCTTGTCTTGTTCCTGATCTTAGGGAAAAGCATTCAGATCATACACATTAAGTATGTTAGCTCTGCAGTTTTCATAGATGGCCTTTATGGGTTGAAAAAGTTGCCTTCTGCCCCTAGTTTTTTGAGAGTCTTTATCATGAAAGACCACTGGACTTTGTCAAGTGCTTTTCTTTCATCTATTTGAATGATCGTATGGCTTTTGTCCTTTATTCTATTAACATAATCGATTTTTCATATGTTAAACAAATCTTGCATTCCTGAAATAAATCTTACTTAGCCATGATAAATAATCATTTTTATATGTTGGTAGATTCAGTTTGCTAGTTTTTTGTTGAGGATTTTAGCATCTATATTCATAAGGGATATTGGTGTATAGTGGGTATTTTTTTCTTCTTGTGATATATTTGTTGGATTTTGGCATCATGTTAATACTGGCCTAACAGAAGAAGTTGCTTCTGTGTTTCTCTGTTTTTCGTTTTGGCAGTTTAGTTATGTGTTTAGGTGTGAATCTCTTTGTGTTTATCTTGCTGGTGGTTTTTGAATATCTTGCAAATTAATTTCTTTCATCAAACTTGACAAGATTTTGGCCATCAGCTTTTGATATTCTATCTGTTCTTTTCGGGACTCCCATTATGCATGTGTTGCCATGCTTAATGGTGTCTTATGGTTCTATTAATTTTCATTTTCATTTTTGTTTTTTGCTTGCTGCTTATTAGATGGGATAATCTCAAGTGATCTGTTCTAAGTTCTCTAAACTTTCTTCTTTCAGGTCGTATTTGTTTTTCAGTTCCTCTAGCATATTCTTCATTTTTGCTATTGTATTTTCAAAGCAAAAATTTCTACTTGGTTCTTTTCTGTTGTAATTTCTCTTTATTGATACTCTCTATTTTGTGAGACTTTGCTATCATACATCTCCTCAATCCTTTAGACGTGGTCTCCTTTAGGTTTTTGTCTAGTAAATCCAATATCTGGGACCCTTCAGAGGCACATTCTATGGATAGTTCCTCCACCCTTCCCACCCTGTATGGGCCAGACTCTACTATTTCTTTGTATGTCATAATGTTTTATTGAAAACTAAACATTTTATATAATATATTGTGGCAACTGTGCAAATCAGATTATCTGTACTACAACCCATAATTTTTTCTAGTTGCTTTGTTGTTGCTGTTTGGTATTTAATATTTAGTGACTTTCCTGGAATAATCCTTAGAATCCTTACCCTTCTAGTGTATACTCACTGAGGTCTTTCCTTAATGATCAGGTAATGACTAGTTAGATATTTTATTATATACATTAAACTAGTAAGTCTTTTATCCATTGTTGAAGGACAGTGAGCATGTTGAGATGAACCTCTGATGCTCCAACATCTTATATCTCTGTCTTAATCTTTACTTCCTGCTTGTGCAGGGCCTCAAGATCAGACAGAGGTTATAGTTTGGGACCCTCTTAAGTCTTTCCCAAACAGACACACAGCACTACACATGTACACAGCCTTATAGGTCCTCAGAAATGTCTCAGAAGTTTTCAAAGCACCCTAGTGACATATCACTCCCTAGATCTTCCTTTTAGGTTTTGGCAAGTCTCTTGTTTATTTCAACTTGTATTGCACTCTCAGGCAGCTGCAATGGTAAACAATTGCCTCTGATTGTTTTTGACAAATGCCCTGGGGATAGGATTTTTCTTGTGAAGTGAGTTCAAGGTCAAGCCAAATGAAAATACTCCTGCAGATTGTCTTTTTCCACAGAGGGGTAAGACTAGCCAAAAAGTGAAAATAAT
Organism: Meles meles; assembly: GCF_922984935.1. NCBI lineage: Eukaryota > Metazoa > Chordata > Mammalia > Carnivora > Mustelidae > Meles > Meles meles. The sequence goes on from NC_060076.1 coordinate 68,239,160, forward strand.
CTAGGTGTGGGATTTCACCTGGGCGTCCCTCCCTAGTAGCTGCTACTATAGGTATGAGGCTGTTTTCAAAGGCTATTGTGGAACTGGGGAGACAGGAATGGGAGTAGGTCAAATTTAAACTACCACAAACTCTGCTATTCTTAATAATGTTCAGCAGTTTTTCTTTAATAAACACTCTTCATATTGTTGTAGGCTGATGGTTAATTTTCAGAGTCATGAAAATGTTGATCTTTACAAATTTTGCCGATGCTTTTGTCACTTTTATGGTAGATCAGATTCACAGAAGTCCTTACTCCACCATTCTGTGAATCTGCCATTCACTGAACGTCTGAAAGCTGATTTTTCACATCTGAAATGGGATTAGTTGAGCCAGGGCCAAATATCTATAATAACCAACTGGTATCCTGGCAGTGTCATTCTCCTTATCCTGACTATCTCCATTAACAGAATTACCCAGTAGAGCTAGATTATTCATTTTGTTGTCATATACCAAGATCAAAAATAATTACAGGGGAATATCACCTTTAATTCACTCATCACTATGAATTAAAATGAACATATATCTATGCTAAAAGTTTGAAAGCATAGTATTAATTTAAAACCACTTAGGTACTTGTTAAACAGTCCATAAAATTAATACATCTTTAACTTTCTTCAGTGAAAGCTAAGGTAGGTAGTAGGACTGATTAAATTTAGATAATAGGGTAAAGAATAAATTTAGCATACTAAAACCTGACTGGTAGAGTAGTGTTCTTTCAATAGTGTGTGTTTTATTTTATGTACCTGTCATAGGCAGAAATCTGTTCCCCTCCCCCAAAATTCACATCCTAATCTCCGGAAACTGTGAATCAATTATCTTACATGGCAGAAAGGACTTTGCAAATGTGATTAGGGTAAGGATTTTGTGATGGGGAGATTATACTGGATTATCTAGGTGGGACCAATATAAGGACAAAGAACCTGATGAGTGAAAGAGGAGGCAGGACAGGGAGAATTCTAGAAGGATGCAAGAGTGATGCAATTGCTGGCTTTGAAGATGGAAGGGGGCCATGAGCCAAGGAATGCCTGCAGTCTCTAGAAGTAAGGAAGACAAGGAAATGGAAGCTCTCCTAGAACTCCCAGAAACAACCTTGTTGTTAGTCTGGAGAGATTCATTTCAAGTTTCTAACCCCAGAACAGAAAGGTAATAAACTTGTATTGTTTTCAGCCACTTAAATTTACATTAGTTTGTTATAGTGGCAATAGAAAACAAATTTAGTGCCTTTATGTACCTTCAGTTGATGCAAGGAATTCTACATTTATTTGCTATAAAATAGTTATAGTCTCATATACAGGTGATAAAATAACTGTAGGGGAAAACAAATGTGGAAGGGAGAGCAGAGATGAGTGGCTAGTCTTTGCAGCCAGGATGAAAGTGCATTGTGGAATTTAAATTGCATTTTTTTGTAGCTGACTTCATGCTTTCAATAAACTTATGTTCAACATAAAGAACTCAGTGTGAATTCAAAGCCTAAGACAATTTATAATATGTCCAGAGGTACTTAATTTCCATCTTGGGGGTTTCTTATGCATATAAAACGATCTTGCTCAGGATGTTTGCACTCAGTTTGTCAACTCTGAGCAGCATGGACAATTTAGGTCACTGCTTTCTGTTTCCTCAAGTGTCCTACCTATCACTGCCACATTGCTAGCCTCTATAGCAACCCAGAATTTGTGCAGAATAGCGAACCAGATTTTTTTCCAACAACTGTTCTATTGTAAATACTGCATAGATCATGTCTCTTGGCAAAGACAGAAATTGCCAGAGTTTCTGTTAACCATAGTGTGTTGGGTGGTGGGGGATGAGAAACTATGCCAAACTACTCCTGGCTCATCCTAGAGTTGCAAATTCTCAGTGAGACAAATAATGGCCCCAGCTCAGCTGAAAGAAGATGAATTCCTCTCTAACAAAAGACTCATTGCAACACTTAAGAATTTAGACCTTAGTGACCACATATTGTAGGCCATTCTTATGTTCCACAATTTATCTACCATCTAGCAAGGGGGCATGCTTTTGTTTTTGTTTTCTATTCTGTGCCTACGTGGCGTATTTGTCACTAAAGATGGCACACCAGTAAGGGGAAGGTGACTTGAAGGGCAGAGATGTGGGAGTAGGTGTCAGTGGTGGGATGAGGAAGAGGAAGGGGAGACACTATATAGAATAGCTTTAGCAGAAAGAGACTGTCCTTTCAAAGCATATGGACTCTTTCACTTTCCAATTGAAGACTTAGAAAAACTTCTTTTTGTTACACAAGTAACTTGATACTCATCCTCATTCTCAACTTTTTTCCCCCCATCCTTCTTCTCTCTGCAAACAGACCTCCAGTGAAACACACATATAAATACATGGTCACCCCACATTTATACCTCTGCCAATTTTCCCTTACATGTAAACTTTAGGAAGTTCCACTCTAAATAGTTTTCAAACCCAAGCTGCCACTTTGATTTCATCAAATCAAGCCCTTGTTGAGATCAAACCTTTGAAATGAGAAAAGATTTTTAATCCATTTACACCAGATGGGGTCCAACTCTCACAGTCTTGAGAGGCCCAGGATTAGAATTTCAAACCCCTTTCGTGCTCCTACCTCCCACATACCCAGCATATTTTACAGCTACTTTCATCAAATTGTATCAGTACTTGCATTTGAACAAAATCAGGGAAAGAATGTTCTGTATAAACCAGCCTTGCTATAACCGCTGGTGTACGTTAGTGACAAAATTCTGCTTTTCTCTGCAAGGATCAGCAAGTAAAAATGAAACAAGGACTTTGGAAAATAAGCTTGAAACTAAGCCCTTTCAGTAAGAGGGAACAAAATGAAGGAAATGACCGAGATTGTAACAGGGAGGAATTTTTGGCATAAACTTGAAACATTTCTGTGGAGGATAAGCAAATTGAAATGGCAAGGTTCTCTAACTACAGGTCCTAAAATTTTCAATTAAAAAAAATCATGTCTAAAATGATCTTGTGTTCCTTTTCATCACAATGAAATCCTGAAATATTTGCTTTGTGATAAAACCTGCCTTTGATTTTATTTCCTTATAAATGGCACTTTGAAGAATGATTACCTTCCTTGTAGCTGTCACTTACTCTGCAAAGCTATTCCCCTTTTCTTCTGCTGGCACCAGCCAGAGAACAAAGATGGCATTTTATGTTCCCAGATTCAGATTACAACATAAGGCAATTGGTGAAGTTATAAGGTATGCAAACAAAGCTGGATAATCTACTTTGGGGAACAAAACCTTTGGGCATGTAGAGTCTGGGTGTTGTGGAGTCTATGTGACAAGCACCATGTGCTTCTCCAGAGTCTGTTTTGGGGTTCCTGAAATGTGATTGAGGCACTACCTGTGCAAAGGAGCCCTAAGAATGGTAAAGGCTATGTGTCGTCTGTGGCATTTACAGCTGTATCTCCTTCAATGTCATCTCAAGCTTAAGCAAATGAATGTCAGATTAAAAAAATATTAGTGGTTTTAGGATTAACAGACAGTTTGAGTTTGCAAGTAATGGGTAATATAAAAAAAAAAATATTATGCCTTAGGAATATAGAACCTTGATGTTTGCTGGCCAACCAAGAACAACAACATGGAGGGAAGAGACGAGCTAAGCAAATAAATGGGCTATCGATAGCACTTGACATCTTAGGTTTGCTTTATGGGAAGAGCCTTGTTTTATCACAATGAGCTCTAGTCCCCCAAACTCACTTTAATCTCCACATGCATGGGAGATTGCAGCTGATGGGGTCAATGCTCTGCCCACATCCCCTTGGCTTCCTTCCGTGTTGAAGCACTTCAGGCTGGCTGTCACTGCTTATATCTTTGCTGGGTTGCTACTGGAATCCACTTCCCTACCATACTGAGCCTGGTGCCCCCCTTAAGTATGACATAGAAATTTAGGACATAAGCACCACAGTTCCTTGGCCCCTTAGTTAGGATCATTCTGTAGTATGTATTTTATAACATTCCCAAAGCTTTCCAGTAAGATTGGGAATCAGTCATCCTCAGAATTAGCTGGCTTAATCATGCACCCTTTCTTGGGTGTCTTCCCTGCCTTGTGTCATCTCCCCACCCCTACTGCATCTCCCCACATCTCGAAAGAAAAATTACATACCCCTAAACTATGTCTCAGGCTCTGCTTTGGTGGGGGGCCCAGTTCATCGAGGGACCCTTTTAGAATCATTGCAAAGGGGCTACTTGGCCTCCTACTCTTCAAGGGGTAACTAGAAATGGGGTAGGAATAAAAGGGAAGAGGCAAAAGGCAAAAGACTCAAACCCAAGAGCTGGGTTGCACCATCTGGGTACAGAGAAAAGAAACTTTCCTGAACCAAATTTCATTTTGACCTGTCACTAGGCAGGCACCATGGGCAAAGAGCAAGCTGGTCACTGAGCCTCGTCTTGGAGGTATAGAGAGTATCTCTCCATGGGAGCCATGGAAAGGACATATTTACACGGAGACATCATGCCAAGTGGGCATGCAACAGGTGATGTTCCTTCTTAAGCTCACTTCACACATCTTCACTTTTGCTCTGGACTCCTCCTAGTCCCTGATGGCTTACGTGGCCAATGCCAGGCTCAGAAGAGCAGAGGCAGTCACACGCATGGGACCACCTCGGACCAGTGAGAATGATGGCACCCATAGATCAATGCCCGCATCTTCAAATGTACTGGGGACATGTGGGTGGAAAGGAACAGCATTACCCACAGTAGCAACCTTGACAATGCACTCTTTCATAGGCCCTTCTTTCTTTCTTGTGTCCCTTCCTCCACCCTCTTGGAATCACACCCCAGACTAACTGATGCTCTCTCTCCTGTCCTTCTTTGATGGTCTGCTTTTGGGGGAATCCATGCTACAACACATGAGCTGGGAATTCTTTTTTTTTTTTAAGGTAACATCCTATGTAAAATAGTGTTATCCAACACAATCCTGCAAGAACAGGTTGGTTCAAATGAGAGCACACAATGGTGTCCATCCTGAGACGCTGAGAAGGCCGTGGTCTGTTGGTGCCCCTGGGTAGCTCACCCCACCCTCCCATTTTCTCTTTGGAAAGTCTTCAGACCCAGTTTAGGATCTGCTTGAGGACTTTAGGGGCTCGCTCTTGAGGGAAAGGAGAAGAAAGGCGAGGGTGTATACAGAGGACTCTGTGTGCAGCCCCTGCCTTCCTGGGACTTGGAAAAAGGGAAGGGCCCCTCATGTACACTTATCATTTCTCCACCACATGTCTGAGCATCAGAGAACTCCCTGATCCCTCACAGGACACCCACTGCCCCCCAAGAAATAAGGAGTCACTTTGCTTTATCCCTTCATTCAATGCTCCTAATCACTGATATAAAGATTGTTTTCCTTTTGGCTCATACACTAAGAACATCAACACTCTGCTCTAGCTTTAGATGTTCCCTCAAAAACACCTAATCAAGTATGTATACTTAATTAAACATATAATATGATGACTTTAAATGTTAGCATTACAGTTGAATATTTAAATAAACATGATGTTTTCCGAGACACAGAGACCACATCTTCCACTTCAAGGACTATACTCAATTTCCTGAGGCGGTTCTATTTATTTGTGCATCTTTAACAGGAAAGAGTTGCCTCTGGTGTGATGACACTGTGAGGTGTGATGGTGTGATGGAGGTCTTGAGCAGTGAGGGAGTGGAGTGGTGTGTGGGCAGTGGGGTCCCTCTAAAGAAGGGGGTCTCCTTACCAGTACAAAATGCTATCCAGACTCTCAGAGAAACAGCTCCATTTCTCCCTGTCACCTCTCTGGAGAAACAGGATAGAAGGGTTTAATTTGTCACATTGTAAACATTTCTCTCATCTCCTGGGAGATGCAGAGTAAATGCAAGTAGAAAAATGTGGGTTTCTTTATTTAGACTGCCTTCTAAACTTTTTAAGTAGAGAGGCCTGAATTTGAATGAAGTGAAGGTTTGGTTTTATGTCTTTTCCCTCTGGATGTGAATATGCACTACGTGTTGAGGAGCCATGAAAATTATGAAGACATCCTATACGTGTGTGTGTCCTGTGCGATGGGGAGGTGACGTTCTCTGTTGGCTCAGGTCCCCCTCCTCCCCAAAAGAGAAAAGAGCAGTGGCCGGGACCACACCAGGGCTTCACCTTGGAAGGACGCTCAGCCATGGCCGCTGCTGACCTGGGAGCATGAGCCCCATGCACACTGGCTGTGCAGAGGAAGGGGTGAGGTAGGACTGGGAGGGGGAAGGGAAGGGGGCAAGTGCCCACTCAGAGGAGCCTGTTGATGCATTCTGGGCTGCTGCCTCAAGCTGGGGGTTCAACCCTGGTTCTAGGCAGGAAGGAGAGGAGGAGGTGAAAGAGAAGACAGAAGAAGTGGGGGGCGGGGGAACAAAAGGCGCTATTTTGATAGCTCTCCTCTGAAAGGCCCATCACCTCCATTTACTGTGTCTCAATAGCTGGGGCTCCAAGCACAGCCCCGTGGGGGCCAACTTCGGCAGCTTCTGGGATGTCCACTTCCCAGGAGGAAAGTGCAGGAGCAGAGGGGGAATGGAGGAGAGGTTGGAAGAGGAGGAGAGGGAGAGAGGTGGGGAGGGGGAGAAGGACTGAGAGAAAGAGGTGGTGGGGGGAGAGGGAGAGACGGGAGGAGGAGGAGGGGGAGAGGGAGGGAAGGAGAGGGAAAAGGAGGGGGGAAGAGAAGGAGGGGGTGGGAAGGAATAGAGAGAAAAGAGAAAGGGGTGGGGGAGGGGAGGGAAAAGAAAGGGGAAAACCCCCTTGCTGACACGGGGCATAACTTAATTTTCACGGTGCTGGGACAGCTGTATCGTGTAATCTGCCATGGCATGCCGTTAAAGCTTCAATGACTTTACTGACCCAGAAGGGAAACTCAGACCGTGGAGAGGCTTTTGAAAAGAAGTGGTGATCTTTCACGATTTATGAGCTTGTCTTAAAGAAACAGACTCCACTCACTTTAAATTAATCACCCTTTCCAGGGTGCATAGAAATCGGGGTCTCCGCGCTGCGCCTCGCCCAGGCCGGGAGAGACCCGGGAGCCGGGAGCCAGGGCGGGGGCCAGGGCGGGGCGGGCCGGCCGGTGGCGGAGGTGACGGCGGTGGAAGGGAGGGTTTCCCGTGTCCTTGCCCTCCGCCGCCAGGCGCCCCCGCTGAGACCGGCCGGCGGGGCGGCCGGGACTGTACCTCGCGAAGGAGGGGCGCGGTGTCCTCGGGAGGCCGGGAGGTCAGAGCCGGGCTGGCTGGCAGGGGGTGGGAGGAGGGCCTGTGTGCGGTGGGGAAAGGCCTCATTCACGTTCTTGGACTTGCATTCATTGTGCAAGAAGAAAAAAGAAACCAGGAGAGATATAAGGCATTTCACACCCTGATGAAATGCGAGACCTCCCGTGTGATTAAACCGCTCAAAGGGAAAGTGGGCTATTACCAGACCCACTGCATCCTCCCTCCTTTTACGTATTTCTGAGAACAAAAACCTCATCCTCAGGTGGCTGTGCTCACTGTTTAAACTCTGGCAAAGATCTGTTTGCCCAAAGGGGACGTTTTGGAGACCGGACCATCCTGAAATAATCAGCCATAATATCCAACACCACAAGTGTCCTTTAACTTAATATAAGCGACTCAGTGATGCATTTATCTTGGAAACGAGTTCCGCAGGCTCCTGCGTTTTAGTAACCTCTGCTGAACTCAGATGAGCCTGGAGTAAGGAGTCCCATGCATAGGATTTTGCCTTCATTCGTTTTGGGGGTCCCTTTGAACCTCTTCTGTAGGCCAGGAGGTGCTGTGCCTGCGCCTGTCTTGGAGCCTTTGGCATTTGCATGGTTTTACTCACTGGCTAACCTTTGAACAGCTTCAGATGTATGGAAGTCTCCTCAGCTCTGAAAAGATCTGCTCATGGGGAAAACCCTCACCAGTGGTGGAAATGGGATGCAGATAAACGAAATGTCAAGGAGAGCAAAGTAAATCTGCCCTTCCTATTTTTAAAAAAAGATTTATTTATTTATTTGGCAGGGAGAGACAGTGAGAGCAGGAAATACAAGCAGGGGAGTGGGAGAGGGAAAGCAGGCTCCCCCCATATGGCTCCATCCCAGGGTCCTGGGATCATGACCTGAGCCGAAGTCAGATGCTTAACCATCTGACTCACCTAGGCACCCCTGCCCTTCCTATTTTTGATAAAATATTGTCTCTGGTCTCCAGGTAGGGATTACAACAATGGTCTGTATTTTAAAACTGGGTAGCAGTCCACAGCCTTCTAAGGATTCCTGCACAAGAAGATTAAAGAGAACAAAGCACCCTGAGCACCCCTGCTCTCCGCCCAGTGGGAAGCTTGAATGTGGTCCACCCACATCACCCTGTGCTCCCACCCACCCTGATCTTTCCAAGTGCATCAGAGAAGTGACCCTTCTCCCTACCCACCTGATGTAATGGGAGGAGTGCGTCTTCTGCCCACCACGCCAGAGCAGATTATTTGAATTTCTCCAATTCAAGCTGCAGTACCCACACAGGTTTATACAGTTTATGCGTTTAACACAAGATACTCTTGTGTTTAACACAAGATACTTTGGGGGAACTTTATAAAATACAGAGCCTTGCCCGGCCCCCGACACATAGGATCAGCACCTCCAGAGGGGGCCCAGGTATGCATCATTTAAAAAAAAAACATTTTTGAAATATATTGCAGTGAAATTCACATAACACGAAATTAAGCATTTTAAAGTGAACCATGCAGCAGCATTTAGGACATCCATAGCGTTCAACCATCACCACTTCTAGTTAGTTTCAAAACACTTTCATCCCTCCCAGATAAAATAAAACCTCTCCCTCTTTCCCCCACCTCCAGTCCCTGGAAATCATCCATCGATGTTCTGTCTCTGTGCATTTACCTATTTTGGGTAGTCTGTATTAATGGAATCATACAATAGGTAATCTTTTGTGTCCAACTCAGGCAAGGGTATTCTTTTTTTTTTAATATTTTATTTATTTATTTGACAGACAGAGATCACAAGTAGGCAGAGAGGCAGGCAGAGAGAGAGAGAGGGAAGCAGGCTCCCTGCTGAGCAGAGAGCCCCATGCGGGACTTGATCGCGGGACTCGATCCCAGGACCCCGAGATCATGACCTGAGCCTAAGGCAGCGGCTTAACCCACTGAGCCACCCAGGCACCCCCAGGCAAGGGTATTCTTAAGAGGTGGGTTGAAGCTGGGGAAGTCACAGCACTTCAGGTCCCTCTAAGGGCAGATTTGGCTTTTTATTTTTTCTTTGAAAAGCTGTCAATTTCGTTTACCAAGAACACCAACCGCAAGAAAATTAATCATTCTTTCCACTTTACAATTTATCTTAAAGCAACAGTTTAAATTGCTTGTGCTCTCTTGATTTTTATTCTCTTGTATAAATTTCATTTTATTGTATGATAAAATAAATATTTTGCTGTATTCCCAGATATTACTATTTTCTCTATATTTTTATGTGTGCTGATGTTTTTATTTGTTTACCTCTTTAGGCTGTGTCATCGATCATTGTAATAATATACTTTCATTTTCCAAACCCATTCTTAACTTTTTTCCGGTTTTTCATATGGCCATTCCGAACATTTTCATTCATGAAATTGCTTGGATATTTGTATTACTGGCATTTCCTTAGGATAGATTGCCAGAAATAGCATTACTGAATCAAAAGCACAGATGGGAAAACCATTTTTTTTCCTCATTAATGAAGTAATTCGTGTTTGTTCTGTCACAGCTCTTGATCAAAGAACACTTGGCACCTAGGCTGGAACAAAAGACCTCAGACTTCTGTGTCGGCTTCGTCATGCCACACATTCAGAACAGAGCAGTTCCTTGGGCGCCTGGGTGGCTCAGTGGGTTAGCCTCCCCCTTCAGCTCAAGTCATGATCTCAGGGTCCTGGGATCCAGCCCCACATCTGGCTCTTTGCTCTGCAGGGAGCCTGCTTCCCCTCCCCCCCACCCTACCTCTCTGCCTACTTGTTCCCTCTCTGTGTCAAATAAATAAATAAAATCTTAAAAAAAAAAAAAAGAACAGTTCCTCATGTCAAAGTGCATCATACACCAAGGCAGAGACTGCTTGGCGATGCACGGTCCACGACGGGCTCTGGTCCTTCTGTGCTTGTGAAGGTTTTACCATGACTCCCTGGGATCAGATTAAGGAGAGAGGAGATTTTTTGAGAGGGTGAGCTACCTCAGAAGACCTTGTGGTTCAATACCCATTAGAAAGGTGCCTAGAAGTGTTTACCCTTATACCCCACTTGGCAACAGGAGGCAGGACACTTTCCTCAGTAGCCAGGAATTAAAGCTGCTCCCCCAGTCTGAACCTGAGGTCATTTTATAACATCATTAAACCCACTTAACGTCATCAAAGAACATAACGTTGGTATTGAAGGGAATTTTATCTGGCAATTCAATAATAGTAATGTTACATTTTTAAAAAATTATTTATTTATTTATTTGACAGAGAGAAAGATCACATGTAGGCAAAGAGGCAGGTGGGGGGGCAGACTCCCTGTTGAGCAGAGATCCCGATGCGGGGCTCCATCCCAGGACCCTGAGATCATGACCAGAGCCAAAGGCAGAGGCTCAACCCACTGAGCCACCCAGGCGCCCCAGTACTGTTACATTTTTTTAAAAAGATACTTTTTTATTATCCACAGAAGGAATTTACTTATGAAGGAGCAGATCAACACTATCAGGAATGTATATCATCCCAGGGTTACCATTAAACAACCAGATATGAAATGTTCCTAGATGTTTTCTGAGCCGCTTATTCTTACAAGGAGGGAAATAATAAAGTCACGTTTAACCTGAGCCCACTTATTGCACAGGAGCTTTTGAATGTACAAAATGCTCAATGCACTTAGGGACAAATGGGAGAGGCAAATTAATTACAATTGCAAATTGGTCAGAACTAAATTTGGGTAAATGAGCAAGGACTTGTGTAGACAAGGCATTTATTCAAAACCCTATGGCTGGTGATTGTGATCAGTTCCACTCTCTCTGACGGTGTTGGTTGCACTTCAACAAGACCTATCAATTATGAAGAGATGCTTATCAAAAGCATTCAAAGTTGATCCCCTTTCGTTTAGAATTTTCTGGAATTTTTTAATGCTTCACACCTAAACTTTGAGGACTAGAGATGTATTTCACAGATTTTCTGCACTGAGAGGCAGAGTATCAATTCAATTTTAGGAGCTCTTCAGTCTCTAATGTTGGCCTCACCCTCCAAGCCTCCACTTTTGCCTCTCTGCCTGAGGGCTTTTTGACATATCTTGATTTTTCTTCTCTACCATCTTGGCTTACCTGTAGTGCTCGTTTTCAATGACAGTAACTAGGGCCCCAATTCCGAGACACCTCACAGCACCAGTGTCCAACAGCACCCGGACTACAGCTTCTGGGTCTGTTAATTTGAACTCTTAATTTGAACTAGGCATCAGAACAGAGATCTGATGCCTAGTTCTATAGGGCCACTTGTCACTCTGTTCTAATCAGGTCGGGCCGGGAGACAGAGTCATCGGCTTAAACAAGGCCACTTAAGCCCATCTCTTTAGCACTTCCAAAAAAGCAGCATGGATGCCCTGAGCAGGCATGCCACTTCAGCATTCAAGTATTTATTTGTTTTGCCTTCAGCTCATTTGCTTGTTCATTCAATCATTCATTCACTCCTTCAAAAATCTGATTGAGTGTCTCCTTTCTCCGTGCTAGCTGGGCTCTCCACTACAGTTACAAGTAAACAAGATATGCTATCTGGGAGCTCAGCTGCCAGTCTAGCAGACACAAAGGGCGTATACTCAAGTAAGCTTGGAGAGAGAGCAGGGGAAGGCAAAGAAGGCGACTATAGCATAGGACTCCAGCAAAATGTGGTAGAGAGATGACATTTCATGCATACCCCAGGGCTGCAGGATATCAGACATAAGGTATGGGCTGCGGACTCTAAGCAGATGATTTGGAGAGCAAATGAAATGTAGCTGAAGAGATCACCAAGGTCTAGAACAGGAGAGTCTCATACACCTGGTTACATAGCACAAACTCTAGCCCGCCGGCAGCATTTTCTAATTGGGGGACCCCAGACCCCTTCGGGGGATCAGGAAAGTGTTCCAAGAGAGATCAAGTCATTGAAGATGTTATGGGATCTATTTAAAGTTTGATAAAAAAAAAATCAACAAATGAGGCATTGCTTTTATTTCCTTAAAAAAAAATGCAGGGGCGCCTGGGTGGCTCAGTGGGTCAAGCCTCTGCCTTTGGCTCAGGTCATGATCTCAGGGTCCTGAAATGGAGCCCCGCATCGGGCTCTCTGCTCAGCGGGGAGCCTGCTTCCTCCTCTCTCTCTCTGCCTGCCTCTCTGCCTACCTGCGATCTCTCTGTCAAATAAATAAATAAAATCTAAAAATAAATTTTAAAAAAGCAGAGAAAGTGCATGGCAGTTAGTGGAGATCAAGGATCCTGCTTAATGTTATCAGTTGGTTTTAAAATTATTTGGGTTTTTAGTCATACAAAATGTATGGATTATTGGTTTGAGGGAGAATCACAAGGAACAAAGTTGTCAAACACAACAGATTTGTGAGAAGCATAAAAGGGAAAATTATCCTAAAATATTACCTTCAGATGATTACCACCATATCAGTAAGTACCAATGTTCTGATAAAAAAACCTTCTGCAGCACATCAAAGACTTCAAAATTCAATGTGGAAAGAGAAGAAACTGCTTTTTACATCCAATTTAGCTCTACACTTAATTATAAAGATCTGTGACACAGTTCTTCATTTGTGCAATGATGCCTGACACCTTTTCTTCTCTCATCTCTCAGAAGCAAAACAGAAAAATTATTTTTTTAAAAAATAGACATTATCATTTTCAAGGCAAAATATAAGTGTTCCAAACATCATGTCATTGAAAGACTTCTATATTGGTTGCAAAGTTGGGACAAGTAGTTCAATTTCAAGCTGCAATGTAATTTACTTTTTCACCCAAACAAAATATAATACACCACTTATTAACATATTCATCAACAAATAATGTATTTACTTACATAATTAATTTACAGCCCCCTGAGGGAAATAGTCATATTCACCGCGGGGGCAGGGGGAGGAGGAGGTGGGGGGGGGAGTAAAAGATGCCTTTGCTACTACTGATACTATTGCATTTTTTTTCCCCATTTTATTTATTTTTTCAGCGTAACAGTATTCATTCTTTTTGCACAACACCCAGTGCTCCATGCAAAATGCGCCCTCCCCACCACCCACCACCTGTTCCCCCAACCTCCCACCCCTGACCCTTCAAAAACCTCAGGTTGCCCCAACCTCCCACCCCTGACCCTTCAAAACCCTCAGGTTGTTTTTCAGAGTCCATAGTCTCTTATGGTTCGCCTCCCCTCCCCAATGTCCATAGCCCGCTCCCCCTCTCCCAATCCCACCTCCCCCCAGCAACCCCCAGTTTGTTTTGTGAGATTAAGAGTCATTTATGGTTTGTCTCCCTCCCAATCCCATCTTGTTTCATTTATTCTTCTCCTATCCCCCTACCCCCCCCATGTTGCTTCTCCATGTCCTCATATCAGGGAGATCATATGATAGTTGTCTTTCTCCGATTGACTTATTTCACTAAGCATGATACGCTCTAGTTCCATCCACGTCTTCGCAAATGGCAAGATTTCATTTCTTTTGATGGCTGCATAGTATTCCATTGTGTATATATACCACATCTTCTTGATCCATTCATCTGTTGATGGACATCTAGGTTCTTTCCATAGTCTGGCTATTGTAGACATTGCTGCTATAAACATTCGGGTACACGTGCCCCTTCGGATCACTATGTTTGTATCTTTAGGGTAAATACCCAGTAGTGCAATTGCTGGGTCATAGGGTAGTTCTATTTTCAACATTTTGAGGAACCTCCATGCTGTTTTCCAGAGTGGTTGCACCAGCTTGCATTCCCACCAACAGTGGAGGAGGGTTCCCCTTTCTCCGCATCCTCGCCAGCATCTGTCATTTCCTGACTTGTTAATTTTAGCCATTCTGACTGGTGTGAGGTGATATCTCATTGTGGTTTTGATTTGTATTTCCCTGATGCCGAGTGACGTGGAGCACTTTTTCATGTGTCTGTTGGCCATCTGGATGTCTTCTTTGCAGAAATGTCTGTTCATGTCCTCTGCCCATTTCTTGATTGGATTGTTTGTTCTTTGGGTGTTGAGTTTGCTAAGTTCCTTATAGATTTTGGATACTAGCCCTTTATCTGATATGTCGTTTGCAAATATCTTCTCCCATTCTGTCAGTTGTCTTTTGGTTTTGTGAACTGTTTCCTTTGCTGTGCAAAAGCTTTTGATCTTGATGAAATCCCAATAGTTCATTTTTGCCCTTGCTTCCCTTGCCTTTGCCGTTGTTCCTAGGAAGATGTTGCTACGGCTGAGGTCGAAGAGGTTGCTGCCTGCATTCTCCTCAAGGATTTGGATGGATTCCTTTCTCACATTGAGGTCCTTCATCCATTTGGAGTCTATTTTCGTGTGTGGTGTAAGGAAGTGGTCCAATTTCATTTTTCTGCATGTGGCTATCCAATTTTCCCAGCACCATTTATTGAAGAGGCTGTCTTTTTTCCATTGGACATTCTTTCCGGCTTTGTCGAAGATTAGTTGACCATAGAGTTGAGGGTCTATTTCTGGGCTCTCTATTCTGTTCCACTGATCTATGTGTCTGTTTTTGTGCCAGTACCATGCTGTCTTGATGATGACAGCTTTGTAATAGAGCTTGAAGTCCGGAATTGTGATGCCACCAACTTTGGCTTTGTTCTTCAATATTCCTTTGGCTATTCGAGGTCTTTTCTGGTTCCATATAAATTTTAGGATTATTTGTTCCATTTCTTTGAAAAAAATGGATGGTATTTTGATAGGGATTGCATTAAATGTGTAGATTGCTTTAGGTAGCATAGACATTTTCACAATATTTATTCTTCCAATCCAGGAGCATGGAACATTTTTCCATTTTTTTGTGTCTTCCTCAATTTCTTTCATGAGTACTTTATAATTTTCTTTGTATAGATTCTTAGTCTCTTTGGTTAGGTTTATTCCTAGGTATCTTATAGTTTTGGGTACAATTGTAAATGGGATTGACTCCTTAATTTCTCTTTCTTCAGTCTTGTTGTTGGTGTACAGAAATGCAACTGATTTCTGTGCATTGATTTTATATCCTGACACTTTACTGAATTCCTGTACAAGTTCTAGCAGTTTTGGAGTGGAGTCTTTTGGGTTTTCCACATATAGTATCATATCATCTGCGAAGAGTGATAGTTTGACTTCTTCTTTACCAATTTGGATGCCTTTAATTTCTTTCTGTTGTCTGATTGCTGAGGCTAGGACTTCTAGTACTATGTTGAATAGCAGTGGTGATAATGGACATCCCTGCCGTGTTCCTGACCTTAACGGAAAAGCTTTCAGTTTTTCTCCGTTGAGAATGATATTTGCGGTGGGTTTTTCATAGATGGCTTTGATAATATTGAGGTATGTGCCCTCTATCCCTACACTTTGAAGAGTTTTGATCAGGAAGGGATGCTGTACTTTGTCAAATGCTTTTTCAGCATCTATTGAGAGTATCATATGGTTCTTGTTCTTTCTTTTATTAATGTGTTGTATCACATTGATTGATTTGCGGATGTTGAACCAACCCTGCAGCCCTGGAATAAATCCCACTTGATCGTGGTGAATAATCCTTTTAATGTACTGTTGAATCCTATTGGCTAGTATTTTGGCGAGAATTTTTGCATCTGTGTTCATCAAGGATATTGGTCTGTAGTTCTCTTTTTTGGTGGGATCCTTGTCTGGTTTTGGGATCAAGGTGATGCTGCCCTCATAAAATGAGTTTGGAAGTTTTCCTTCCATTTCTATTTTTTGGAACAGTTTCAGGAGAATAGGAATTAGTTCTTCTTTAAATGTTTGGTAGAATTCCCCTGGGAAGCCGTCTGGCCCTGGGCTTTTGTTTGTTTGGAGATTTTTGATGACTGTTTCAATCTCCTTACTGGTTATGGGCCTGTTCAGGTTTTCTATTTCTTCCTGGTTCAGTTGTGGTAGTTTATATGTCTCTAGGAATGCATCCATTTCTTCCAGATTGTCCAATTTGTTGGCGTAGAGTTGCTCATAGTATGTTCTTATAATTGTCTGTATTTCTTTGGTGTTAGTTGTGATCTCTCCTCTTTCATTCATGATTTTATTGATTTGGGTCCTTTCTCTTTTCTTTTGGATGAGTCTGGCCAGGGGTTTATCAATCTTATTGATTCTTTCAAAAAACCAGCTCCTAGTTTCATTGATTTTTTCTATTGTTTTTTTGGTTTCTATTTCGTTGATTTCTGCTCTGATCTTTATGATTTCTCTTCTCCTGCTGGGTTTAGGGTTTCTTTCTTGTTCTTTCTCCAGCTCCTTTACATGTAGGGTTAGGTTGTGTACTTGAGACCTTTCTTGTTTCTTGAGAAAGGCTTGTACCGCTATATATTTTCCTCTCAGGACTGCCTTTGCTGTGTCCCACAGATTTTGAACTGTTGTGTTTTCATTATCATTTGTTTCCATGAATTTTTTCAATTCTTCTTTAATTTCCTGGTTAACCCATTCATTCCTTAGAAGGATGCTGTTTAGTCTCCATGTATTTGGGTTCTTTCCAGCTTTCTTCTTGTGATTGAGTTCTAGCTTCAGAGCATTGTGGTCTGAAAATATGCAGGGAATAATCCTAATCTTTTGATACTGGTTGAGACCTGATTTGTGACCCAGGATGTGATCTATTCTGGAGAATGTTCCATGTGCACTAGAGAAGAATGTGTATTCTGTTGCTTTGGGATGAAATGTTCTGAATATATCTGTGATGTCCATCTGGTCCAGTGTGTCATTTAAGGCCTTTATTTCCTTGTTGATCTTTTGCTTGGATGATCTGTCCATTTCAGTGAGGGGAGTGTTCAAGTCCCCTACTATTATTGTATTATTATTGATGTGTTTCTTTAATTTTGTTATTAATTGGTTTATATAGTTGGCTGCTCCCACATTAGGGGCATAGATATTTAAAATTGTTAGATCTTCTTGTTGGACAGACCCTTTGAGTAGGATATAGTGTCCTTCCTCATCTCTTATTATAGTCTTTGGCTTAAAATCTAATTGATCTGATATAAGGATTGCCACCCCAGCTTTCTTCTGATGCCCATTAGCATGGTAAATTGTTTTCCACCCCCTCACTTTAAATCTGGAGGTGTCTTCACGTCTAAAATGAGTTTCTTGTAGGCAACATACTGATGGGTTTTGTTTTTTTATCCATTCTGATACCCTGTGTCTTTTGATTGGGGCATTTAGCCCATTAACATTCAGGGTAACTATTGAGAGATATGAATTTAGTGCCATTATTAGCCTGTAAGGTGACTGTTACTGTATATTGTCTCTGTACCTTTCTGATCTACTACTTTTAGGCTCTCTCTTTGCTTAGAGGACCCCTTTCAATATTTCCTGTAGAGCTGGTTTGGTGTTTGCAAATTCTTTCAGTTTTTGTTTGTCCTGGAAGCTTTTGATCTCTCCTTCTATTTTCAATGATAGCCTAGCTGGATAGATTATTCTTGGCTGCATGTTTTTCTCGTTGAGTGCTCTGAATATATCATGCCAGCTCTTTCTGGACTGCCAGGTCTCTGTGGATAAGTCTGCCGCCAATCTAATATTTTTACCATTGTATGTTACAGACTTCTTTTCTCGGGCTGCTTTCAGGATTTTCTCTTTGTCACTAAGACTTGTAAATTGATACTATTGCATTTTTACATTGGAAAAAAATTTCTAACCTTTGCAAATATACTTAAATATAAAATAAAATATTTTCCTTGAGATACTTGAGCTAAATTTTACCACATTCTATACAATATTGACAAGTGGTAAAAAGTATTCTTAAGGGGCTTTGTTAGATTATACATTGTAATTAAAAGTGTTCTAGCAAATGACAACAGTTGATGAAGTTGATGGGAAGCCAATGGAAATTTGAAACTAAAGAAGACCTTGCCCTAGGAAGGGCAATGGGGTCCCCTCCTGCTGCTCCTGCCCTCAGCTCTGTTCCAAGGCAGATTCCTGAGCATATGGCTATTACAGGAATAGGGTTTGATATTAGAAAACATCCCTGACCTCCTGCTTTGAAATGAATTGAAATTGCATATAATGATTACAGTTATAAACACAAAGGATCCAAATGACTTTCGTCCCACTCTCTGGGTCAAAGAAGTGACCAGTGAAGAAAGGGTCTGGAATTTATGCTGTTCACATGCACCACTAGGGTTGATGTCCCACAAAGGATGTCTTTTGTTGGGGAGAAATTGCAATGGTACCAACTGAAGGAAGTCTCTGCATTATCTGGGCCAGGGAAACTGCAGCAGCTCTGGAAGCTGGCGTTTTAAAATGTGGGTTCAAGGGCGACTGGGTGGTTCAGTAGGTTAAGCATCTACCTTTGGGCTCAGGTCATGGTCCCAGGGTCTTGGGGAACCCCAGCCCCACCTCCTCATTGGGTTCCCTGCTCAGTGGGGAAACTGCTTCTCCCTCTGCCCCATCCTTCCCCTGCTTGTGTAGGTGCACGTGCTCTCTCTCTTTCAAATAAATAAATAAAATCTTTAAAAACAAAATAAAATAAAATGTGTGTTCAGGAATGGTGAGGCCAACAGATCAGGGCATAAATATCAATGAAAAAATAGTTACTTACAGGGGAACACAAAATCAGGCATGGTCACATGGGGAAGCATGAGGGTCAGTCAAGAGGGAGAGGGAGCAGGAAGCAATTAGGGGCCAGGGTCTTTATTGTGGTTTCTGCAGGTAGGAAAGGGCAAGGCCGCATAGACAAGGTTAGGCTTGACTTGTTCCTAGTAATTTCAGCAGATTCTGGGGTGTGGAGCATGCCTAGTTGTCTGGAACTGGCCTGGGTGTGATTGGGGTAGGGGAATGGTGGCCTGGAGCTTGAGCCCAGTAAAGGAGGGGGTGGGGGTCGACTAATGGGCTCTGAATGGACTGGTTTGCATATGAAAGACACTCACTGGTGAGTCCTATACTGCCTCTAGGAATTGGCAAATAATCCTGAGAAGGGCAGTCCCTCTAGGATCAGCATATCAAAGCATCAGAAATGCAGAATATAAAAAGGCCCAATTAATACAAGTGGTCATTCTAAAGCCACTGAACAAACAGCAAATCTGGTGGCTTGGAGTTGAGGATCGGGCCAGAGAGTGCTGAGGTAGAGGCAGGTCACTAAATGTGGCACATCTCTTGTCCTCAGTGCAATCCACCAATGCGCTACCTTTTTCACAAATGCATATTAATGTGCATGACTGTGTCAGAAAACTACTTTTTTTTTTTTTTTTTTTTTTTAGTAACAGGAAACCCAGGATTTCTTTGTCAAATATGGGAAGAGATTGTGCTGGTCAGCAAGGACCAATCCTGGTTCTCTCTGGAGGATTCACATTCCCTTTGGTGTCTTTGGCTAAAACTTCTGGTACTGCCCTGTGAACTTCAGAGCGACTGTTCTTCCTTGAACTCCTATGTGCTCCCCCTTATAGTCGGCTGCACATCTGTGATGTTCAAAAAGACTACTTGAGGCAAGGACAGAGCAAAAGACAAAGAAAAAAAAAATAGGCAATGTCTTAGCTTACAAAAGGTCACTCATCTTTAACCTGTGACGCACCTAAGGGAATCCCCTTCTGTCTAAAACGCACGTGGTGCCAAATGATGGTAATCATCTGTGACCAACACCACCCAGGTGAGAAGTCTTAGACATGCAAGTGTCCTGAAATAAAGACCGAGAAAAGGAGCTTATGTTGCCTCTTTCATCTATCTCAATCCTGGTCCCCTAATTCCCATTTCCTGTTGAGGGAATCCATCTTTATTTGGGTGAATGGCCTCACCTTCCAGAAGATTCTTCACCTGCAGAGACTTCTCTTCATCCCTGTGAGTCTCAGCAGAAGGAATGTATCTTAGTAACACCCAAACCTCAGAACACAAAGATGGCCTTCAAGTGTACATACCCTGTATAATTGGGACTTGTGACAATGATGAGATGGGCACCCATGATCAGGTGGCTTTATAGAGCACAACTGGCCAGAAGAGTGGGAGACTACCCTCATTGGGCCTAATATGATCAGGTGAACCCACAGGAAGGACTGGGCTCTTCCCAGTGAGAGAGATTTGAAGAATAAAAGGGATTTGACTAAAGAAAAATTCTCTATTGCTGGCTTGGAAGACAGAAGGGTGGGGTTGTATGATGAAGATTGTGAGCAGCCTGTAGGTGTTTAGAGTGGCTCCCAGCTGATGCCAATGAAACTTCAAGTCAGCCCTATTGTTGCAAAGAACTAGATGTTAAACTTGGAGGAAGGCACCAAGCTCCAGTGGAGAATACAGCCTTGCTGACACCTTGGTTTTAGCCTTGTGAGACCCTGAGCAGAACGTCCACTAACAGTGCCTGGATTTTTTGACCTAGAAATGTAAGATAATAAATGGGTGTTGTTTTAAGCCACTTTTTGGTAACTGATTATGTAGCCCTACGAAACTAATACAAACTCCAACCTTCTTGAGAGATGAACATTTAATCAGGGTGCAGTGTCCACACGCTCTGTTGCAGAGGAGCTGATGGTGGTAGGTTCTGTTGCAAAAGGACTCAATGTGCTCTGGGGTCTGTCATGAAAAGACCAGCTAGAAACTGCTCTTTACGATGCAAAGCTCATTGCTTCTTAATCCAGATTTGCTTAGGTCGGTTTAAGAATAGGCAAATCACTTGAATGGGCATCAGCAAGCATCATTATTTCTAAAAAGGGGGCCAAAAAAATGATAAAGAGTACCAAGAGCAGCCTGGAGTGAATTGTTGATGGAAACCATCCTTCAAACTGGCCAGATTTCTCATTACTCTCTAGATGGTGAGCAGAGGCAGTTTGCCTCATGAAATTACTCATCAGTTGATGCCCTAAGTCTACTTTCCAGGCAGTGATGAAGCTAGCAAAGTATTCTGGGTACTGCTGTCTGCTTTTAATCCTTGCCAAAATTTAATAGAAGACCTGCCCAAGAACCTAAAATTTGAGTTCCTGACACCGTAATTGAGGTCAAAGGCTCTGTGTCATATAAAAGCCACAGAATGAATGGAACAACATGGCATCATCACGCTGACCAGTGGCAAAGAGGGTGTCCCTAGGTGGACTTGAGAAGAGAGAAATGGTTCCCAGTGTTTCTGGGCCAACATGGATTGACCTGGTGATATCCGCATGTGTAACCTAGATACGCCCAGATGTTTTATGCCCTGTGGCAAGGATGAGATAGTTTGTGGTTTGTTTGCTTGTTTGTTTGTTTTTTAAAGATTTTATCTATTTATTTGAAAGAGAGAGAGAATGAGAGCGAGTGAGTTTGAGAGGGTGAAGGTCAGAGGGAGAAGCAGACCCTTGCTGAACAGGAAGCCCTATGGGGGACTGGATCCTGGGACTCCAGGGTCACAACCTGAGCTGAAGGCAGTTGCTCGACCAGATGAGCCACCCAGGCGCCCAGTCTGTGGGTTCTTGAAGTTCCCGGTGTTAGCTAAAATTCCAGCTCATTGAAACCAGTATTTTAGAGAGCCATATGGCATTGGTTTTTAGCCAGACCTCCTGAGGATAAACAAAATGATGGAGGCCCATATTTCTTTTTTCTGATTACCAAAACTGCTGACAAGAAATCATCTGATGTACCCGCATGTACAGTTGGAAAGAAGAGTTCTCAGGGCTGGTTAAGAGAGTTTTTGGTTAGCAGGGAAAGGGTACCATGGGTGGCATGTTCGGGTTCATATATGCTGCATGGTTTACATCAGCACTAACTTACCCCTGGTGTAAAACCACAGAAAAAATGTGATCTTCTTGAAGTTTCCTGATCTCTTTGAGCCTTTTTTTCTAGTCTAGAGAATGTTGTGAGGAATGAATGAAATAATATAAGTAAAGTACTTTGCATGATTCCTGGCACATATTAAAGAACAAATGAGAATAATCACCATCTTCACCAACACCACCACTGTCCCCATGAGCATCATCACCATCACTATCACCAACATCACCATTTTCAGAACCATTACCATCATCATCATCATCACTGTCAGCACCACAACTATCATCATCCCTATCCCCATCATCCCCATCATCATCCCCATCATCATCACTGTCAACACCATTACTATCATCATCCCTATCCCCATCATCACCATCATCACCATCATCGCAATCACCATCATGACCATCATCATCACCACTACCATCATCATCACTCTCATCACTCTCATCTCCATTATTATCAACATCATCACTCAAAAAAGAATATTTTATGGAAGGCTTGCTACTCTTTAGTCTACCTTATTTCATCTAGCTTCAACATCACTTAAATACATCTTTATTTATATACTTAAATACGTTAAACCACCAAGAAAAAAGGCATAGCCAATATAATAAAGTCCTCATAGCTGTGGTTATTTTTTGTCTAACTTTCCACTCCGAGGTCCTTGATATGGTCTGAATGTTTGTACCCCGTTACCTGTCAAAAGTCATGTGTTGAAATCCTATCCCTCAGTGTATTCATATTAGGACCTTTTGGGAGGCTCCACCTTCATGAATGAGATTAGTGTCCTTATAATGAAATTAGTTTAGGAGAGCTCCCTATCCTCTTCTGCCATGTGGGGTAAAAAGGTGGTGCCTGTGAACCAAGAAAGAGATCCTCACCAGATACCAAATCTGCCTGCAGGCTTGGACTTCCCAGCCCCTAGAACCATGAGAAATAAATATCTGTTGTTTATAAGGCACTAGTGTATAGTATTTGTGTTATAACAACCTGAATGGACTAAGATGGTCATAAAAAGTGCTGCCTCTCTATTATAAGGAAGTAAATAAATTTCTCCCAAAGCAAGCACATCCCTAGCATCCTTAGATAAGGTCACTAGTTTTGGAACCATATTCATATGGCAGTTCCTTCTCCATTGTTCCTGAGAATAACCATTCTGTGAGGACAGTTTTGGCCCCCGAGAATCCATGCCCACACCCTCTGCTACCTCTGTGTAAGCTTTCAGTACAAAAATCATAGGGGAAAAGATCTGTATGAATGGAGACAAAACAGTAATCCTTCCCTCACTATAGAATCTTTTCCTAAAATGTAGTGTATGTGGACTGACTTCTGGATAGCTTTCTCTTAACTTTGAACATCTATTTTCTTGTGTTTTGTTTGTTGTTTTGTGGGTTTGGGTTTTTTGTTTTTGTTTTTGATTTTGGTTTTTTTGGCATTTTGGGAGGTTTTAGAGGAGTAGTAATTATTTATTTTTTTATACTGCGTATTTTAGGTTAATTCCATGCAACATAATTGAACAAAGAAATCTGATAAATGGGAGGAAAGAAGATAAGAGAAACAGAAGGTAAAACAGGGATAGAAGGTTAGCAATGTATGATGCTTTGAAGCTCCTCACCATTATGATTCTCCATGTGTAAAATGGCATTGATGCCATCTTTATTTAGTACACTCTTATTGCTTAATATTTTTCCCCATGTGATACATAAGTCCAAAAGGTAAGAAAGAAAGCACAGTGCAAATCAAGATTTGTTTTCCCCTGGCTACAGTAGAGTACTTACCTACTCTTTTCTACCTTCCAGAGGGAGCTGCTGGTCACAGTTACTGTATCTTCCCAGCTCCTGATATGTCGTAAACAGCCAAAAACCATAACAGGTGTTAACCTCACTATTCTGTACCATGCTTTCTTCGCTATGACAATGTACATAAATATGTTCTTGTTCCTTTTGAGGGCTGCATAGTATTCCAGTATGTGGATGTATCGTAATTGAATTCATGAATCCTCTTACAATGAATATTTATTTTGTTTCCAATGTTTTCCTATTACAAATGATGCTACTATAAATATCATTTAGACACATTATTACAGCAAGCTATTTTAATTTTTATGAAATGTGAAAAATATGAGAATTCCATTGGATCCCTGGTAAATTCAGTGTTCCCCAAACTGTGTGTTGTTGTTTTTTTTTAAGATTTTATTTATTTGACAGAGATCACAGGTAGGCAGAGAAGCAGGCAGAGAGAAAGGAGGAAGCAGGCTCCCTGCTGAGCAGAGACCCCGATGTGGGGTGGGGCTCTATCCCAGGAACTGAAATCATGACCCGAGCCGGAGGCAGAGGCTTTAACCCACTGAGCCACCCAGGCACCCCTGTGTTTTTTTAATATGATATTAAATTCTTCCTACTAGGAATTCTTAAATTTTTCATTATAAAGTATGTCAACAGAAAGTTAAGAACATTATTTGCCTTAATAACTAACATTGAATATAAGCAATTGGGATTTTCACCCTTTCATAGTCTTTAAGTGGAATATATATAAATTATGATCATCAAAATCTTTCACGAACTGTCTGCTTGATCAGGATCTGACAAGACATGTACGTGCAAACAGGTATGAAGACTTGTAAACAAGCATCTGACCCCTGGACCGTGGACCAGAAGATAATTAGAACAAATGATATCATGTCATGAACTATAATTATCACTCAGTGAGTATTCATAGAACACTTCCATGTGTTCCCTACTCTTTTTACATTTATTGTTTACTTTTGGCTAGTTTGGGGATATATAAAGTTATGTGAGTCTAATTTAATTTCTGGCACAGAGTGGCAGGAAATTCTGATGTTTGCACCCAAATTCCAACTGACTTTCTCACAGTGTAAGCAGATTGGTTATTAACTGGACCAGTCTGTATTAGCATGACTTATATGGGAGTTGTAAGGTTATGGGGCTCAAGGGGGCTTCAAAATGATCCCTCTCAAACTTTCATCTCACTGACAAAAATGTTCCCAGGATAAGAACGCACACTGAGACCAACTTTCTGATCTCTAGTTCAGTATCCTTTCTTTTTTTAAAAAGTAACTGACCATCTTGTTACTTTGGCTACTTTTACTCTCCTAGAGCTAGCCAGTCTCTGTATTATTTCCAATAATGTATGTACAGTATGTGTGTTTGCATGGCTTTTGAGAAATATTTAATCTATGAATGATACTTTATTATAACCTCAGGCTATAATGTTTTTTTTATTCCTGTAATTATCGATAGTATTCTCACTTTCTTGTAGCCATTCTGTCCCCTCAGTGACCTCCCCAACAAAATATAAATGTGACAGGTAAATTACTGAGCTATTAGTGTGTGTGTGTGTGTGTGTGTGTTCCTATCTCAATATCCTTTCACTTTCCTTTTCAAGAAGGTCCTCTGACTCCTTTGCCCACAGGAGAAGATGGAGAAGCATAGTCAAGAAGAGAGAGGGTCTCCAAATGGAAAGAGACGGAGGTGGTGGAGTTCCTTGGTGCAGGGACCCTGCGGTGGGGGTGGGGAAGATGGTGGAGGATGCCTATCATCCTTTGAGGGTAGACAAATGTCCTGCTCATTTGCTGCCCAAGGAGGAGCCAAAGAGGCTGGACAGCATCCCTTATTGTTTTGGTCAGTGGCACCTCAGTTGTAACCAGAAGTCCAAATTCCAGAGCTGCTTCCTCCCCCTTCCTTCCTTCCTCCAGATTTAGCTCTGCTTGAGATGCCTGAGATGTTTGCATAACTCTGCAGGGTATCAGGGGAAGGGCCTTGTATTAATTATCTATGGCTCTGTGACAAACCACCCCATGGCTTACTGGTTTGACGTAACAAAATGTCTTTTATTTTGTTCATGAATCTGCAGTTTAGGTTGGTCTCCTTTCTCTTCCTTCCAAGTTCACCTAAACAGCTTGACTTAGGGCTGGAGAATCTACTTTCAAGATGGTTCATTCCCATAGTTGATGAGTTGCTTCTGCTCTTGACTGGGAACTCATGCAGCTATAGGCCAAGATCTCAGATCTTTAGATTATCTCCACACAGGCTTGTCCAAAGGCTCTTTGGGCTTTCTCTCATGCATGGTGACTGATATCCAAGAGTAGGTGTCCCAAGAGACCTGGGAAGACCTCGCCTCGGAAGTGCATGGTGTCACTTCTACCTCCTCAGGTTCAGAGGAAGGAACAATAATCTCGTCACTTGATGAAGGATTGTCAAAACTTCCCTGTAAGTATAGCACGTAGGATGAAAGGTCGTCTGTGACTATCTTCAGAAAACACAGTCTGCCACACTCCCATGTGACTCAAATTGAACTTTGTACCAGCCTGGCATGAGGAAGGGTGTTGAACTAGACAGGTCAAGGTAGTCTCATCTTACACTTTCTAGTGTGCACAGAAAGATTCGTGTCATCTCAATGTGTGCCCATATCATATTTTTATTTTAATCATTTGTCAATAGAATTATACTTATGCATAATTCTGTACAAAAAATATTTCTGAGACACTTTTTCTTCAATATACCTTTCTTTCCCACCGACTCTATCCCACAGATTCTCCTCAAAGTGGCTATTTATCTTTGATCAGATAACTTGAGGCTCACATTATTTAACTACAAATTGTACAATATAGTCTTTTTCTAATTGAACTTGCAGTCTGCATTTTTTTCTCTGCAAAATAGTTCATTGACTTGAAACTAATATGGAAAGAATTATTTAAGGTTATTTTCTGAAAAATAAGCAAGATTTTTAGTAATATATATTACTGTATTTTACATATGATATATATCTTATATGCATTAATGTATTGCATCCTGAACATGGAGAGATAATGCCTTTTCTTTTTCGTGCTTCACTTATAAATGTCATCTATTGCCATTCTTTGAACCCTATAAATTAGGTCAAAGAGGATCTATAGTGAGATAGTCAGATAATAGGGACTAAATTTATCAACAAAACAGCAAAATTCCAGTGTGAGAGCATTGCTTGATCTTTCACAGGAAATATGTCCCATCCCCTTCCTTCCTGCCTGCCTTCCTGCCTTCCTGCCTTCCTATATTAGTTTCAGGTGTACAATACAGTTATTCGACAATACATGTCTATACATGACTCACTCTTGATCCCCTTCACCTATTTCACCCACCCCCTCACCCACCTCCTCTTTGGCAACCACCAGTTTGTTCTGTGTAGTTAAGAGTCTGTCTTCTTGGGGCGCCTGGGTGGCTCAGTCGGTTAAGGAGCTGCCTTTGGCTGGGGTTATGTTCCCAGGGTTCTGGGATCAAGCCCCGCATCGGGCTCCATTCTCAGCGGGCAGCCTGCTTCTCCTTGTCCCTCTGCCTGCTGCTCCCCTACTTGTGCTCTCTGTCTCTCTGTCAGATAAATAAATAAAATATTTAGAAAGAGAGAGTCTGTTTTCTTGTTTATCTCTTTTTTCCTTTGTTCGTTTGTTTTGTTTCTTAAACTCCACATAGGTGTGAAATTGTATAGTATTGGTCTTTCTCTGATGGACTTATTTCACTTAGCATAATACCCTCTCCAGGTACATCCGTGATCTTGAAAATGGCAATATCTCATTTCTTTTTATGATTCCATAAAATTCCACTGGATACCTATACCATATCTTTTTTATCCATTCAGCTACCAATGGACACTTGGGTTGCTTGCTTATCTTGGCTATAGTAAATAATGCTATAATAAACATAGGGTAAATAAGTGCTATTTATTTACCCTATTGGGTAATTGGGAGGGGAGGCCATCTTGTATCTAAAATAAATAGTAAAAAAACGCTATAATAAACATAGGGGTGCATATATCTTTTTGATTTAGTGTTTTCATTTTCTTTGGGTAAATGCACAATAGTGGAATTACTGGATCCTATTTTAATTTTTTGAGGAAACTCCATCCCGTTTCCCAAAATGGCTGCACCATTTTGCAAAACTCATAGTCTGCATCTTAACATTATTTTTTTTTCTTTCCTAAAGCCAGGCACATCAGTAGGTGGATTTGGAGATGCCTGCCGTGGTAGCCGAGTATAAACCTTCCCCTAGCCAACGACTGCCGGCATACTTATGAGGACAAACATTCTTCAATTCATTGGCAGTAAGCCATCTCAGGTAAAACTTACAAAATCTGATGTGTGGTCCTTTACTTTGTTTAAAGAATTTGGAAAAAGGATTTGTTTGGAGGATGATCCTGTGAGAATGAAATGGGGAAAGATTCCTCTTTGTTTGCCAACTGCAAGTCAAAACCACCCAACAAACAAGCCCTCCCTGCAATGCCTCCAGTGGCGTCTCCCTCCTTTTCTTAGGGTTTTCTTAAATGCAGATTCAGGGGACTGGAGAGATCTGCCCAGAGAAGTCCCTAACACCTCAGAGGGGTGCTGCTGGAGGAGGGAGTTTGGACCAGGTTGGAGTGAGGGGCAGTGGTGGAAGTCAGGTTCAGCAAAACAGCCACCACGCCCATCCCCTTTGCAGAATCCCAATGGCTGATCACTTCCTCCAAGGGGCATTTGGCTCTAAAGATAACACCATAGTAACTGCTGCTGTTGATTATGTCTTGCATTTAGATAAAGATGGGAGCGTGCTTTGTAAATAAGTCTCATTTTATAATGACCCAGCAGTTTATATCCACACCTTCTTTTTCTGACCTGAATGAAAACAGAAGATATCTGCTAGGCTTGGTAAGAATATTTTAGATGCTGCTTTACCTTTACCCTGGGGCCGATATCACAGAATGAATAATTCCAGTGGCCATTAGCCCTCAGAGGCCCAGGTCATCAACACCAAAACCCTCCTCCCTTTAAAGCTTCTTTTAGCTATAGACAATACACCATGCAGTCCAATTTGCAGAGTGAGAGATGATGGCGATTTCCCAGAGTAATCTTTCTGGACAGAAAAGAATTTAAGAGAAAGGACTTCTGTCGGTACCTACCCGGCCCATGTCCCCACTCAAGGAAAGCTGGCCTCTGGCCCTGGATGTCTACAGATCAGCATTGGAGTAGATTAGATGATCAGATGATTTCTTCCAAGCAGCTCATTGGCAGGCTGGTCAGTAGGCCTGAGGTAGCTCTGCCCGGCTGGGATAAGACACCCAGTTTAAATCCCTGGAGCTGGGGGATTGGGAGGGGAGGTCATCTTGTATCTAAAACTTGCAGACAGAGTTAATATTCCAGAATAGGGACAGTAGGAGTCACTGAGTCAGCAGGAGCCTTGACTATTCTGGACATTCAGGGGGTCAGAAGTTAAAGGCAGAGAAAAAGCCTAGACCTGTGTTTCTTCAGACTTTAATGTGCAAACACATCATCTGCATATCTTGTCAAAATGCCAATTCTGACTTGATAATTTGGGGGTGGGTGCGAGACTCTGAATTTCCAAGACGCTCCCCAGTGACACAGAAGTTGCCAGTTCACAGTCTACACTGGCAACAAGGGCGTAGACAAGCAGTAACTCTCAAAATCAGCTTGCACTTTCATCACCTGGGATGCTTGCAAAAACCCAGTCTCTGGGGGAAGGACATGAGCATCCGTCTCTTAAAGCCCTGGGTGATTCCAACATGCAGCAAAGGCTGAAAATCACTGCCTGACAGGGAGGTTGGTTGGTGGTTGACAAGCTGTGGCTGCTGACCCAGACCCATCGTGGAGTATCCAGAAAAGAGCAGCAGGTGCTCCTTTCCAAGGATGTGACTTCTACATTGTCCATAGCTCTAGAACATATGCCTGATTCCATGAGGCATCTGCTTCTATTTCCATCACTTTCAGCCCATGATAGCTCTGGCCCTTGCCATATGGAAGCATTCGGAGGGAATGACAATGACAATGTTCCGTCTCCTTCATTTCAACATGCACAACTGGACTGGAGCGTGTCTGTGTAAGCAGTCCAAAGACTCATGTGTAGCCATGCTGATTCCCCAGAAGTCTGCGTTCATATGACCCCCGCTGGCATTTTATGAAGTGACGTTCTCACAGAAACATCTGTATCTTCTTTCAAGGCAAATGAAGGAATGCCTCAAGCCAAGGCTTAAATCTACACACGTTTACGATCCAACATAGAGTCAGCTTCATGTCTATTTCCGGACACTGCTCAACAGAAGAAAGGGTCTCTAACACCGCAAAACAGAGACAGAGCCCAGAAGTGCAGTCTGAGAACCCAAGACGAAATACACTGATAGCTTGAAGGATGAACAAGTTTCTCCAAAATAACCAAGTATTTCTGTTGATCGTAAGATAGTGTCTTTTAAAAGCTCCTGTACTGATTATAAAAATGAAGGCCCCTAAGAGGCTTATTGGGAGAGAAAAATAATTTCATTTGGGGTGAGGCAGAGAGCTCAACTGGTAAGAAATAATTGCATCCTGATTTCTCAACACCTAAATCCCAGGATGGATACAGACTCATTAAGACCATAGTCTCTGACATCACACAGATCAGAGACCAAAGCCTGGGGCTTCCACCTCTTACCTTTTAAGTTCAGGCCACATCAGGTTCCACTTGTGTAAATGAATCTGTCTGTCTGGGGAGGCAGTTGTAAGGATGAACCAAGGCAGTGCCTGGTACAAAGGAAGTGGTCAACTGATGGGCACCAATGGTACCCATAGTTACTGACAGCTTTAAAGAAGGGAAGGGATGAAAACAACACCAAGAAACCTATTTTAAAGGATGGATGTCTTGGGGTACGTGGATGGCTCCATCAGCTAAGCGTCTGCCTCTTGGTTTCAGCTCAGGTCATGATCTCAGGGTCCGGGGATCGAGCCCTGTGTTGGGCTCCGTGCTGAGTGCAGAGTCTGCTTGTCCCTCTCCCTCCGTTCCTCACCCCACATGCTTACGTTACAGGTCACACACACACCTCCAAGTGTGAGCTAAAATGTGAAGAGGATGAGCTTTTGTCTTGCAGCTCCCCAATAGAAAAAAGAAATTTTAAGATATAGGCAGAAAATAAAACAAAAAAACAAAGAGGAGTTCAAAACCAGCCATCAAGATGCCCAAAGAGTTAAGTTTCAAAGAATAAAAATTTCACTCATATATTAGCCCTCCTGCAGGAGAACTGTCAAATACCAAGGTTGAGCCCTTTGTCCCTGCAAGAAATTCCCCAAGATCATGGAATTTCAAAGGTTGATCATCACTGGGGCCGGGTGGCCAAATGGAAAAGTCAAGAATGTTTCTTCTTCCAACACAGCAAAGATCTTTGCAATAGTTCAGTAGTTTCTAACTCAAAGAAAATGTGTCTTATTATCCACACTTTCCCTTGATATTTATTTTTTCCTTAGGTGCTTTGAGAGTTTCAGTATAAACTTTCAGATGTGAATATTATAAATTCTTACTATTGTTTATAAACATTAAATGACAACACTTCACTTTGGACTTTTCTACATATCCTGACAATAAACAAGCCAATGACTTTTCTTCATTGACTTTTCTAGTTTTTCCTGGAGTTGTCATTTTTTTTCTTTCTCTCTAGATATTCTATATTCTTTCTATATTGTAGATGCTATATATATTCCATATTTCTTTATCATTTTTTCTTTTTCTATATCGAATTGTCTACTCCTTTCCTGTAGTTTCCCTATCAACTTTCATTTAATCAAAATACTTAACAGCATTTACGGTTTTCATTAACACATTTTTTTAATGACTTAGGGTTGCTTTTCCAGACAATAAAGGGGCAATAGTTATTTTATCAGAGTGGAATGGAGTGAATGAATATTATTATACCTTATCTATGTAAAATGTGTAAAAAGAGCAGGGGACTATGGAAGCTAAGTTTACTTTTGCTATTCCTTATTTTATTGAAGTACAGCTAGGAGAATGATGGGTTATCCACATTAATTTACTAAGTGAAGAATATATATATATATATTTTAAAAGATTTTATTTACTTATTTGACAGAGAGTAGGCAGAGAGGCAGGCAGGAGGGGTGGGAAACAGGCTCCCTGCTGAGCAGAGAGCCTAACATGGGCTCCATCCCAGGACCCTGAGATCATAATCTAAGCCAAAGGCAGAGGCTAAACCCACTGAGACACTCAGGTGCCCCCTACGTGTAGAATATATTTTAAAAATATGTTAAGAACAAAACAAGAAGTAACATTCATGGTGGGAAATTTCTCAATCTCTGTAGGCTTACAAATCCCTCTTTCCCTTGAGCAAACAATTCCCATCTAAGAACGTAGCCTATAGATACACTTGTATGTGCTCAAAATGCATTAACCAGTAAGCAGGGGGGTTCCTGGCCACGTGCTGCATGATGTACAGACCACAGGAGAAGAAAAGGACAAACTGATGCCTCTCAAGTGAGACAAGTCTGGGAGGTGGTTTGCAGTTGTGACCCAGGATGGGGAGGAGGAGCAGCGAGAGGAAGATGGTGGACTTCAAGCAGCCAAGAGCCAGTCAGGGAATTTCCAGGTGATGCTGCACAGCACCAGAGGGCTGAACTAGGACCTTTGGATAGAGAGAGCAAGGGGGCAGTTGTAGCTCATCTTATAATAACCACTTCTTCCAGTTTCTGTATTTGGTGCTTTGACATCTGGGGCACTGGAGAGACTGTCCTTCCATGCACTAGCTAATTCCTAGACACAGCACATGACTGGGCGTGCCTTTCAGAGGCAAACCAACCAATTCAGAGGCTGTACCCAACCACCTCCTTTATGGGGCTCACACACTCTGGGCGACCATCCAGCTGCCCTAATCATCCCAAAGCCAGGTGCCAGACAACTAGGGACAGCACCTACGCTGTCCAGAGCCTAATGCAGGTGTTCAAACAAGCCAAACTGAAACCTGCTAAGGCTGCTGGATCCTTCCTGTAGAAACCACAATAGAGGCTTTGCTCACATGGTCCCCTCACTCCATCTGCCTCCTGATTGACCCTGTGTGGCCTAATTTGAGGGATCACTGAGTATAGAGACTTCCTCCTTCATGACCATCATTTCTGTGTCTGCGTGTCTTACTAGACCTGATTCAAAAAAATCTGGGGTCCATTCCAAAACATCCCTAAAAAGAACTCTCAAATAACTAGAGGTCTTGGGAGAGGAAAGGGACCTTCATAGCTATAAGAGTTCCCTGCCCGAAGAAGAGTAATATGAACACAGTGGTCCAGAGAACACAGTTTGGCAGGTGGTGTGTGTAGATGTAGGGGGAAGGGGAGGAAGTTAGTGTCTTAGTTAATTTTTAAGAGTCATCTTGCATGTGTTCTTCTAAACAACCAGGCCCATCCAGTAGAAGTCCTGGGTGATGCTACTTATTTCTGTGCCTGAGAACTTATGCTCGGGTTTTTTCTGCTGTGTTCTGTGTAACGCCTAGTACAATGGTAGTACTTGTAAGAGATTCAGCCCCAACAAAATCTGAACATCATGCTTTCCTGTCACGAGAAGCATATATAGTATGTTGGTTTGTGACTGCTCCTGATGTCATTTGTCCAGCGTGCTTGCCTCAAAATATTGGTGGGACAGATGAGGTCTTGGTGGGGAAGCGAGGCCAGCACTAACCAAGCAGGTTAACTTAACTAGCGTTAAGTGAACTGGCATCCAGGGTTGGATTCCTCTCTCACCTGGCAGGCTGTGAGGAGCTTCTAACTGTTGGCTACATAAATCACCTTCAAGCTACAGCGTGGGGGCTCTGTGTCGAAGCCAGTTGGAAAAGTCAAAGTACAAACAAGAGAAAAATGTGACTGGAGTGTGGGAGCCAGGAACAGGATTTGGTGGGGGTTTCAGAGCTGAGCTGGATAGGGAGGAGCTCAAGCAAAAATAAGACAGAAGCCAGACAAATACATTCCTGAGCAATTCACAAAGCAACCTTGGGGCTTCCTAGGAGGGTGGATTGGTCTGTGGTTGGCTCGAAGTGTCAATGAAGGTAACATGAACACTTGTCTTGGGTTGGGTTCCCCTGGGAACACATTCTGAGTGGGCAGGAGGGTTACTGGGGCATGCTCTGGGGATCAACCTCGGAAGGGGATGAGGGAAGCAGGATGGGGCAGAGGGAGAAGTTGAAGAGTTATAGATGTAGTTGCAAGCAAATCCGAAGCTGATCCCTTAGGTAGTTCCAGAACTGGAGAGGCCATTTAGGGTAGTCCTGAATTAAGGCAAGAGAATTGGGTTTTGGTAACTTTTCGGTGGATTTGGGCTACTTTGGGCAGGCAAACTCACTCTTGCCAAAGACAGTTCTTGGGGAAGCAGCTATGAACACTAGGAGCCAACACTCAGGACTCCTGGGGACCCTCAGTCCTGGTGGGGGGATCCCGTGAAAGAGAAGATGGGCACATGCTATTTTCAGAATTGCGAATTTTCAGTCAAACTCTTTCCTATTATCTCAAAGTGATTTTAAAAAGATTAAGCTCTGCTGGAGGACATGAACAGACATTTCTGCAAAGAAGACATCCAGATGGCCAACAGACACATGAAAAAGTGCTCCACATCACTCGGCATCAGGAAAATACCAATCAAAACCACAATGAGATATCACCTCACACCAGTCAGAATGGCTAAAATTAACCAGTCAGGAAATGACAGATGCTGGTGAGGATGCGGAGAAAGGGGAACCCTCCTCCACTGTTGGTGGGAATGCAAGCTGGTGCAACCACTCTGGAAAACAGCATGGAGGTTCCTCAAAAAGTTGAAAATAGAACTACCCTATGACCCAGCAATTGCACTACTGGCTATTTACCCTAAAGATACAAATGTAGTGATCTGAAGGGGTACGTGCACCCAAATGTTTATAGCAGCAATGTCCACAATAGCCAAACTATGGAAAGAACCTAGATGTCCATCAACAGATGAGTGGATAAAGAAGATGTGGTATATATACACAATGGAATACTATGCACCCATCAAAAGAAATGAAATCTTGCCATTTGCAACGACGTAGATGTTACGCTGAGCGAAATAAGTCAATCGGAAAAAGACAACTATCATATGATCTCCCTGATATGAGGAAGTGGAGATGCAATGTGGGGGTTTGGGGAGTAGGAAAAGAATAAATGAAACAAGATGGGATCAGGAGGGACACAAACCATAAAAGACTCTTAATCTCACAAAACAAACTGAGGGTTGCCAGGGGGAGGGGTGTAGAGAGAGGTTGTTTGGGTTATGGACATTGGGGAGGGTATGTGCTATGGTGAGTGCTGTGAAGTGTGTAAACCTGGTGATTCTCAGACCTGTACCCCTGTAGCTAATAATACATTATATGTTAATTTAAAAAAAAAAAAAAAGATTAAGCTCTGCTGGACCAGGAAACGAGATGGTCCAAACCTGTCAGTGATGGGTTCTCACAGCTCTTATGAAGAAACAAGAAATCTACATGTGGTTGGGACAGGAATATGTCATTCTAACAGGTAACTGCTGACCCAGTGAGACCAGGCAGTATGACCACAGTGGACTACAACCAGTGTCTGGCTGGGAAGTGGTCTCAATCAGCAGCAAAATCTGAAAGCCCCCAGGTGGTCCCTTGAAATGTGCTCATCAGATACAGTTCATCCGTAATCCCGTGTGCTACTTCCCAAACCCTTGGGACCCCGAAGCGTGAGGATTTAAATCAAGACACGTGGAAGCCATGCAGAATAATCACCAGGATTTTCTCTGGTTGCCTCCTGTCCCATCCTCCCCAGCACATGCGCAGAAGGACACACACAAGTACAGTACTGTTCTACCGTATCCTTAATTTTACAGATCTCCTGCTGAAGTTTCTGACTGATGGTAAGTTATTTGTTCAGAAAGATTTTATGGCTCTCATAAAACGTCAATTACAGTTTTAAAATAACTTGTAGTTTTTCTGTAACATGATGCTGCCATCTTGGTTCCCAGAGGGTGTATTAAATTCAAGGAGCAATAACAAATCATTTAAGCAATAAATAAATAACCTGAGAGAAGCGTTGTTAAGAGTTAATAGTCTCCCATACACTCAATAGAGGGTGAGGCTCCACTCAATTAAAGTGACCCCGGGAGGGGGAGGGGAGGGGGGAGGGGCAGGGGCCAAACTGCACCCAGTGGTTTTGTTGAAGGTATTCAACCCGCACACATTCATTTCCTTCTTTATGTAGTGTCTTTTCAGCAGGGAGGCTCTCTGCAGTCCCGGGGTCCGGAGAACAATTACGGTACAGTCTCGGAGAACAGAAAGAAAACGGGGGTCATAAATATGTTAAATGGGTGCGTGGGTTTAAGTGGCTTTGTAAACGAAACACGGAAGAAACCTCAGACTAATTAATGAATATGAAGCAGTGGGAAAGCTGGAGGGTTTTGGGGGGACGGTCTTGTGTGGTGAGGATGCGACATTATTTTCCCCCAGGAAGATACACTTGTTTATTTTAGAAATACCCCCCTTTTTTTTAAAGGTGTCAAAGTGTTTTGGTGTAGAATAGCAGAGGTGGGTGGGAAAAATTTTTAATGATAAATCCTGTTTAGGTTGTATTTTCTCCAAGCGAGTTATAATCTGAGCCTGAAAGAATGATTTCACAGAATTTTTAAGTGTCGTCCTTGTATTTTGAGAGAGAAACGTCAAAAAAGAGGATGAGTTACATACTATTCATACCGAGTCTCTCATTCAGATATATAGACTCTTTCTTAGGGAATTGCCTTTGTTAAGTAAATTCCATGTGAGTCAAAGCCAAGATTAAGTTTTTATAATGTGGTATTTCTATTTCTATGTGTTCTAAAACATTTCAGTCTTGCTGTATGGAGAATTTACTATTTTTTTTCTTTGCCTTTCTCCCCATTTTATTAGCACAAATATCTCTACGGGAAGTTAAAGTCTGTCTGAATGTCTCAGATGACCCATTTTTGAACCTACGAATGACTTCCTGTGCTTGCCACATGAGGCAAGCCAGTGCTGGTGCTCTGAAAGTGTCCTTGAACTTGGAGGGTGCTCACACCATAAGGGCAAGAGACCAAGGAACAAACAGAGGCCACAACAGTGATGCCAATGGACAAAGGAGCAGGGGACAGAGGAGGGGAGAGAGACAGACAGTGGGAAGGAGGGAGGGAGAGGGAGCGAGAGATGGAGAGACTCGGGGCAGTGGGGGATGGGAGAAGTAGACAGTAACAAATAAGGCCATAAAGGGACACCAGGAGAGGAAGAGAAAAAAAGCAAAGAAAAAACGAACAAAAGAACAAAACAAAACTAAATATCCAGAAACAACAGAAAAGTAACTGGCCCAGACTTCCTTGTTTAACTGATTAAATGGGATCTGTGAGCAATGGGTAAGATGAATGGTTGATCTGTTTCAGTTGTTCAGATACTAAAATGAGCAAACCCATCTTGCTCTGGGGCTCTTTCAGTGGTCTTAGTTGCAAGGATAAAGAAAGCCCCTTGTTAAATCATGTCTATATTGAGTCAGTCAACACATTTTATTTTTATTGCATGTAAAACTACAGAATCACTGAATTGTAATTCTTAAAAGTACTTCATAAACAAGATTCACTTTTCAACAAGTTTTATTAAACATCTACTATAGGAATGAAAGAACATAAAGTGTTGCACAAAGAACACAAAAATGTGGAAGAAACGATAACTGTCCCTAAACACTAAGGGAATAGATCCTTAGGCAACTTTGATAAACACATGTCAAACTGAATTCTATGAAGACAAGACCTGAATAGCACAAGAAAAAAGTATAGGAAATGTCCCAGGCAAAAACTTGAGAACAGTCTAATGTGGGATACAGACTATGTGTTTTGAGGCCTTTTGGAAATTAGCGTAATCTCTCATAGTTCTATGAAGTTGGACGACTTGCTTTGGGTCTTCAAGGACCGCTGTTACCCCAATGGGTGGAGAGAAGAAAGGGCCACTTGGAGACATTTGATTTGTATATTACCCATTTTTATTGCTTAATCTATAATGACTAACGAAAAGCACAAGTGTAGTTGTATCATGTAATGTGTACGTCTTCCTAAAATAGCATGTTATTGTATCAAAAATTTAAAGAAAATTTACCCAGCCAATCTGAATGAAATCTTAAGCAAAAAGTGATGGTTGCCCCCAGATAAGGAGGCGGAACTCTTTTCTGTTTTTAAAGAAATCTAACTTTCCCCTTTGCCAGCATTTATACAAACTGTCCAGATCTCATCTCCTTCATGATGGAGTCCTTCTTGTATCAGACTGGAATGGTGTCCTTCTCTGAATACCTACGGATCCTCTGAGCATGATTCGAGAACACGGCTGTGTGACAGATGGACAAAGGAAGCACAGCAGTGGTTGCCTGGGGCTAGGAGTAGGACCTGGGAGTCCCTGCCCATGAGCACAAGGGAACTTTTGCAGAGGGACGTGCTCTATGATGTAGATTGTGGTTGTGGCTGCTCATCTCAAGAAGCATAATAAAATCATTGAATTGTATACTTTCTATGGGTGAAATTTATAATATTTACATTATACTATTGAGGTATAATATTGAGGAGCTGTTAAAAAAAAAAAAAAAAGATGTCTACCAAGCCAGGCTTATAGTGTAAAACAGGTGTAGGTTTTAGGATTTGGTTGCAGACAGACTCTTTTGGCTTAGTAAACATTTAACAACATCCTTTAATCACACAAAGAAATAGCAATCTTCCATATTTCATGGAACTCAAGATTTTCTTGTTCTAGTTTTTATTTCCTAATTTTGATAAAGATGTGACTATAGAGAAATATTTCTTAACTAAGAGGGAAGCAAACACTGTGATCACATGACAAGTGGAAATCAATGACTCCCTACTGTGAGGCCTCCATCTGGAGTGGTGGGACCCGCCGTGATGGAGAGAGGCATGCCCCTACTCAGTCGGCCAGCCACCCCGCAGCTCTCCTGGTTGATACCATGGGACAGTGTCAGTCCAATGTTGCCAGATATTGTTTGTCCAAGAGAACTTTATAATAAAATCCAATTTTTTAAATGACTAATCAGACTTTTTTTTTTTAAGATTTTATTTATTTATTTGGCAGACAGAGATCACAAGTAGTCAGAGAGGCAGGCAGAGAGAGAGAGGGAGAAGCAGGCTCCCCGCTGAACAGAGAGCCAGACGCAGGGCTCGATCCCAGGACCCTGAGATCATGACTTGAGCCAAAGGCAGAGGCTTTAACCCACTGAGCCACCCAGGTGCCCTGACCAATCAGACTTTTCAAACAAAACACTGTGTGGTCCAAACGGAATGAGATCAATTCAATAGCTGGACTGAGGGTTTGAAGGCTCTGCATTAGTCAGAACCTTCAGATTCAGCGCTTAATTGTGGATTTCCCAGTTTTGTTCACTATTATTTTATGGGGGCTAATTTTGACTTCCCAGCTTTTTATAGTTCCTGGAACTAGGAGTTGGGATAAGAGGTTGGGGCCTGATAAATACATACTGTGTGTGTGTGTGTGTGTGTGTGTGTGTGTGTGTGTACTGGTCTTCACACAATGCCTAGCTCTGTGCCCAGTACATTTCACAAATGTATAGGCATTGTTGTTGCTTTCATTAACATGATAGCTCAAATACTCATAGTACTTCACCAGTCTAGTAAGACAGAGGGTGGACATAAACTTAAGTCTAACTTAATGCCTTGACACTTCTTAAAGTGATAAAAATGACTCCTCAGGGCGCCTGGGTGGCTCAATGGGTTAAAGCCTCTGCCTTCGCCTCAGGTCATGATCCCAGGGTCCTGGGATCGAGCCCCGCATCAAGTTCTCTGCTCAGCAGGGAGCCTGCTTCCTCCT
This sequence comes from Meles meles, assembly GCF_922984935.1. NCBI lineage: Eukaryota > Metazoa > Chordata > Mammalia > Carnivora > Mustelidae > Meles > Meles meles. Next base: position 68,278,618 of record NC_060076.1, read on the forward strand.
CTCTCTCTGCCTGCCTCTCCGCCTACTTGTGATCTCTGTCTGTCAAATAAATAAAATTGTGATCTCTGTCTGTCAAATAAATAAATAAATATGACTCCTCAGATATTCCTTGGCAAGACTTACTCTATAGAGAAGTAAGAATAAGATTTCTGGCCCTATATTAGGCCATCACATTATTCCAGAAATGTGGCTGAGACTAGACCGATTCTTACCATATACGTTCCTCTTTCAAGGGCACACATAAAGGCTGTGCTCCCCAGTCTCCTTTATAGTTTGTTTCAAGCCATTATTAGATTGTATTTCAGTCAATAGAATGTAAGCAGATGTTACAGATACTATTTCTAGGACCGGCCACTGAAATCCCCTGCATGAACTTCTAAACATCCTCTATTTCCACATTCCAGCATTTGTGGAAACTCTATGTTGTGGACGGAGTCATGGAGAGAAAGGAGGAGCCTGGGTCCCTGAGTCACAGCTTGGAGGACAGCCACAGAGAAGGGTCATCCGACCGGCATCAGATGGGAACACACATAAGAAATAAACATATTTGTGTTAAGCCACCGAGATTTGACGTATGTTTGTTACGGCGATCAGCATTACGAATCCTGACGGATACTTACAACTTGTCTTTCCAGAGATGGTCTAGAAAACAACTGATGACACAAGTCGGTGTTCAGATCCTTCAGTGTACTTCGTAACAACAGATTACTAAATAATCATATGCGTCTTGTAGTTAGCAAAACCCCTTCACACACTGTTTTCTTTAAGACACTCGAGACAACCAGTTACAGTACAGAGTGGGGCTTATTATCACTGGTATAGATTAAGAAACAGAAGTGCAGAGTGAAGAAGCTGAGATTTAAACAAGACTACCTTGAACCTTCATTTCGTCCTCTGGCCATCTACCATGGTTTCTGTTTAGCAGAGAATTCTCAAAGAGGTAGAAATGATGCTTAATTTTGTTATCCATTTCTTTTCTCATATTTGTATTTTCAACTTAATATTTATACCCAATTTTCATGCCAAAGCCTGCAGCACAGCCTAGATTCTTGGCCTATGCTTAATGATTCTTCCTTTAGTTAGATTTCTTTCAAAACAGAAAAGAGTTGTACCACCTTATCTACTCCATATTATGATTAATGACATGAGAAATTTGGAACTTTGCAGTGCAATGCATCTCCTGGAAAAATAAAGAACTGATCAAAAACTTTTATCCATAAGTAAAATACATAGTGTATAATACATAGCTCGCCAAATTTTTTTATAACTTTTTTCTCAGTTGGTGTTGTACCGACAGAAACTTTTATTAAGGCAAAAATTTAAAATGTTCCATGAGGATTAAAAAAAAGTTAAAACACCCTCAAAACAGTGTTTCACAAAAGACAACAAATGAACTATCAGAAATGAATGAGCTTGGGCAATTTCCAATTTTTTTTTTTAATACCCATCACCCTGTCCTCAAATGTCTCACTCAAAGCAAAGCTTTCTTTGCATCTCTCATTCTGAGATAACACACTTAAAATCCATATGGCTATATTTTTTCACCATGGTTTTAAGCATAGCCTACTGTGTACAGGATCACAGTGGTTCCTGTCTGGGGTTATTTTGAAGGAAACAACTAGGAAACAGTTGGCAAAGTCTGGTGCCCAAGACCTCCTTAGTAAATGTGTGACCTACGCATTTGCATGGGGCTGTATGTTCAGAAGGGCTCTGCTCCTGGTTTTATGCTCTGCTGCCACCGTTTATAATTGCTAAGAATTTTATCTTTGAGCTTGTATTTTGTATGTGAAGTCTAAGTGGACAATGGAGCTTGTGTGGGAGCAGAATGGATACGTGCAGAATGTGTGGATGCCTTTCCCTGGCACCCCGCTCAACATAGCATTTGAGATTCCCTCTGAACACAGAATTCCTGTGAGCCTACCTTGAGTAGGCATTCAGCCAGACTCCAAGGTAGTACAAGTTCTGCGTGCTTCACCTATGGCTGAGTAAGCAGGGTCGTTCCCAGGAGGCCACACCTTCCATTTGAACCAGAACTTGCCTTGGGTCTGACCGAAAGAAGTCAATGGCATTCTAAGAAACGCAAATGACCAAGAAATCCCATCATATTCTTTCTTGTTCATGTTACTTCCCTGGGTTAGCCCACCACTTGGACTGCAAATGATGATGTAGAAAGAAAGGAAAAGCTAGAACATCTCCTAGCTCCTTTCCGTTCTGACCTTCCTTCCTGGGCAAGGAGCTGAAGGAGAGTGTGAGTAAAATGTGTGCATATTTTGTGCAGTGCAGTCACTGTTCTGGGGGGGGCGAAATACGAGTTGTGTAATTTCAGTGATTCTGCATATGATTATAAAGGCTCCTATATTTGCATTAAAAGTGGTATTCTGCAATATAAACAGTAAAATTCATGCTAATAAATTAAAGTTTTAATTTTTCTTGTTAGAATGGCACTGAATAGCAAAGTTTTAAAAGCATCATGGTGGGAACCCTTGGATGGCTCAGTCAGTTGAGTGTCTTCCTTCGGCTCAGGTCATGATCCTGGGGTCCTGGGATTGAGCTCCTGAGGTCCTGGGATCAGGCTCCTGCTCAGTGGGGAGTATGCTTCTCCCTCTCTCTCTGTTCCTCCTCCTGATCGTGCACGCGCTCTCTCTCTCTCTCAAATGAATAAATTACATTTTGAAAAAAAAGCGTCCTGACAAAGATGAGAAAGACTATGGAAGAAAAGAAAAATCAGCATATTTTAGTACCTTTGATGCCACATTTTCCCTGCTCTTTGAATAAGGGACCCACATTTTCCTTTGCACGGGGCCCTGTGAATTACGTAGCTGGCGGTAATGGAGACATTTGTGATTGTCACAGCGGACGGAGGAGATGCTACTGGCATCTAGTGGGTAGAAGCCAAGCATGTGACGAGCACCTTGCAACGCACAGGACAGAGAATTATCTGTCCCATAAGGTCGATAGTGCCAAGGTTGAGAAACCCTGCAGCCTTTGGGTCCTCTTAAAACTTCTCCAACTAGCTCTCAAATCTCTTTAAATCAAGAAGCATCTTTTTTCTTTCTAACTCATGTTAGTGAGTTATATATATATATTTATATATACACACACACACACACACACATATATATACACACACATATACACATATACACACACACATATATATACACACATATACACACACATATATACACACACATATATATACACACATATATACACACACATATATACACATATACACACACATATACACACACATATATACACACACATATATACACATATGTATACACACACACATATGTATACACACACACACATATATATAATGTATACTTTCTGGCACAAATGGTGGAATTTAATAAAAAATGATCGCTAAATACTTGCTTTGTTAAAGAGGTAAAAAGACTAATCTCTCAATCTTCTTTGTTGCTCTCACGATCCTTATTATATGACTTCTTAAACAGCTCGGACAGTTTGCAAACAGCTTGCATGGATCCAGTCAGTGGCAGAACTGGAAACAGTAGCATACACCTTGACCTTCACAACACGGCGGGTTTGTAAGTTCCCTCAACGTTGTGGTATACACAGGGAGGCATAACTTAGATGGAAAGACCCTGCTGCTACACTTGAGAGGCAAGAATAAGGGAAAGGAAATATTAACTTCATTTCTGACTTACAGGCACTGATATTGGCACTTTATATTCAATCATTTGTTATAAAGAGTCATCATTCGTTCCATTTCCCAGGTGAGCACATCGAGGCTCAGTGACAGGAAGCAACTTCTCCAAGTTTATGTACCTAAAGAAGGCGGAACACAGGAACCAGTCCTCCTGGAGGCCACACTTGGCCATGGAGGGTGAGACGATGAACCCCCAGTGGACCTGCACTCCCACGGCACAGCTCTGACACACCCCTTTAACAAGTGGGCCACGTATCCTATCCAAATCAGCACAATTTGAGAATGGAAGGGGGGCTGCTGGTCAGTATGTGGGACCACTGGTGTTCACCACAACTGCTCCTGAAATGTGGGGACCTCCGTGGTCAGTCTGCTCTGGGAGAAACCCCGCTGAGGGGGGCCCGTGGCAGCAGAGGGCAGGTAGCCTGCTCAGCACCTGCTTCCCCACAGCAGCGGCTGACGACATTTACTTGCCAGAAGGAAGTAAGAACAGAAAGTGAAGCATGGAAGGTGAAAAGCACATGAGGCATTTTATAATCCACCGTAAGAGAAGTACAGGTCCCACATTTTCCGTTTCAAAAGCCTAGTCAAAAAAATTCAGGGGCAGCCCTGTTGTCCTAAAACGTACACCTCTTAGCGGATGTCAAATGTAACCGTCTCTCTTTGGCGGGAGATTCCCCATACAGACTTGTGTCCCGTTCCCCTCCCCTCCCTGTGTCTCCAGCGGTGTACTGGTGCCCGTGATTAAAGTGAGTGCGTAAGAAAAGATTTGGAATCAAACAACCTGGGAAAGACGTAAAGCTGATATTCTGGGTTTGTGACATAGTCATGGTATGCTGACTAAATAGACTATGATCAAAAGAACCATAGCTCTTTCTTCACAAAAACTTCATCTCTCCTCCTCCTCCAAATAAAATACATGCAAATCGGACATGTGTTCCTGGAAGGAACTGGGGGAAAGGGAGCCACATGGCTCTTGGGGGACCGAAGGTTCAAATCCAGGGCAGGAATCCAGCCCCTCACCATGGGTTCATTTGGATACCCCCCTGCTGTAGCTGACACTCTACTCACCCCCCATCCCCCCCACCTCTGCAAACATCTGCTGGCCACTAGCCAGAATCCAGAAGTGTGAATCTAAATTTGATGGTAGCCACACAGCTCCGTTCCCATTCATGAAGATTCATGACAGCAAAGCCTAGGAAGTTAGGATACAGAGCACAGTCCCTTCATGTGTCCTATTTTCATACACTGGGTCAGTGACCCTCAGATGGCTGGATTTGCCATTTCATGCGTGAGAGGCTGCTGGCTCGCAGTTGTGTCTCCTTCCCCGGGCTGAGGAAGGCAGTGGGTCAGAGACCTACTCTTTTGTCTCCGCTCACACAGACTCCTAGCAGCAGACCCTGTAGTTCACACTCTCTCACTTCTGGAGTCCTGCCAAGCCTCCCACTAAGGAAATGACGGCATTTAATGGGGGGGAAGGGGAGCACCTTGCAGTACATGAAAGAGAGGGGTGAAATGGGAAAAATTAATTCATTGCTATGTCATAGGTGTAAAACACTTTAAATCTGTAGAGGTTGTCATTTAGTTAAAAAAAAAAAAAGAGTTGCTTCTTCGGCAACATGGAAGTGGGAAAGCCAATGCAATAAACCTCTGCGCTTTGCCCTATTAAAAATGTCAGACCAATAAATCACATTTTTAATGACTGAGGAGGGGGAGATCAATAAGCTTGGGGAAGCCATCTGTAGAAGCATCATATGGTGTTATTTAATGCAAGCTCACCAAGGTGGCAAATATGTCACAGCAGTCCGAAGTTCAATGTTAAGGTCCAAATTAGAGAATTAAGATTGTATTCCCTTTCAGGCCGGAAGTCTTGGTTTCAACTCTCCTCATTTTAGGGACTATTTGGTCTTTCAGATTCTGTATGTATTTAAAAATAAATGGTCCTCTGTCTTTCCAATCATTTTCTATCTTCAGAATCTCCAAAATGTTAAAAAAAAAAAAAAGTCTGCTCCAGTAATCATTAAAAAGCGTTCCTAAAATTCAGCAATAATTTAGTATATTGAAACAACAACAGGAAGTAGAATTAAACAAAAGGGTGAAACTTACTGTGGAGACAATGAAGGTGAGAGTGTCCCCATATAGTTCTGCAGGCTTCAGTGCTGGAGAAGATCAAAACTGTCACAGCCAAAGAAAACTAGATCCCATAAAAGAAATAATCCCAGTCTTCGAATTATTCGTAGTGGCTTTTTCTTCTCTCTTCCTCCCACCTCGCTTCCCCTGAGTTACAAATGTATTCATAGACATTCTCACTGGGCTGGGGGGAGCGCAATCCCACACATCTTTTATATGTTATTCAGTTTGGTAAAAGTTTCAAAATTGCCTTATTTAATGAGTTTCTCTTCACAAGTACAAAAGATATAAATAAGGCGCAGTGATGGGCAGGCAGTAAAGGGAGCTCTTTTGAGGTCTTGGGGAAACTGGTTAGCTGGGCTTGAAGACCACTTCTGATGCTCATTCTAAAAGAAATATTTTAAGCAAACCATAAAAGTGGGCTTGACCCTTCCATGGGCCCATCATAAATCAATTGTTAAAGCAAGGGTGAAAACTGGGAAGGAGGTCAGGGGTGGGAGAGAGGTCACAGAGAAAGGACAGTGTGAGAACCAGAGGGGAAATGGGGCAATCTTTGGGCTGAGTAGTGTCATTAGTTCGAATGACGTTCCTTGTAACTGTACACTAATGAAATTAGAGCCGTATGAAAAATGCCCACAGCAGAACTTAAAACCTACGGTTGTTTTACATAGAAAGTCTGTCTGCTCAGCAAAAGGTAGAATGAAACTTAGTTCAAAGTAAGTAATCAACTCACTCTGTCTCCAAGTCCTTCGGAAAGTTTCTCCAAACAAGAACTGTTCTCTTTTTATCAGCAGAGCATACTAGATTTTAAAAGACGCGAAGCATAATCAGACATAAATACCTCATTCATGGTATCTCTAGTCTGCCATTTTTGCCGTTTTCTGAGAAAGACAGCCTTTGACTTTTTGCCAAATTGATCTTACAGTCACAAAGAGAGCTTCACAATGACCCCTTCGCTAAGAGAGAATATTGAATGATGAGTTAGTTTGTTGACTAATCTACAGATTTTTTTTTTTTTAAACTTGCTTTTGTAGAAAATTTTGGACCAGAGGTAGAGTTTGAATGATGTATATCTCTCATCATTTGTTTCCACCGGGTGGAATCAAGTTTGAAGCTCAGACAATTAAAGTGATTCACATTTAAATGAAAGGTGGCTTGATTGATTTGTAACGACACAATTTATTTGGTAATAATGACATTCCTTGAGTTTGGCCAGGAAAACAAAGGTTGATTTATCTCCTAATAACAAAGACAAATGGTCCTTCTGCTCAAGCCTCTTCCTCATGCTCAGGCGCTCAGGCCAGGCTGCAAGTGGCCTCTGGTCTATTCTCCCTTCTACTAAAGGAGATTTCTAGACAGAATCTTTCAGAAATGTGCATCCTGATGGTCCCAATAAGGGAAACGAGATAGTTGTATGCTTCAAAGTTTTAAAGAGCCACATGCTAATTTTTTCTACTTGTAATTTTACAACTTTGTACTGAAAACAAAGGGCCATGTCAGAACAATTCTACATCTCATGCAAAACACCTAACATTGACATTTGTAAAGATACAGCTCTAGTCAATGTATGTTCTGAGACAAATCTTAGAGGACTCAGATAAATGGGCGTCAATATTATGATAGTATCATTATTATAATGACATTGCTCATATTTTTATGGATGTTATTCTTAAAAATAATCCAGTATTTTATACCAATGGTTTGCTTTGAACATGATTTTTAAAATGCAAATGTAAGTGGAAAAACTGAGGAATGCCCACCTATGGTAATAAGGAATAACAAAAATAATATAAGGGGAAACAGATCAATAAAACTGATTTTGAGCAAATATGTGTTTTCTATTTTTATGTGATAAAAATCACAGTATTAAGCTTTTAAAAATATGTTTCTTATTTCCTTTTACTTCTTAAATTGAGACACAATTGACATATAACATTGTATCAGTTTCAGGTATACAAGGTAATGATTGGTTGGATCTTCACATATGCTGTGAAATGATCACCACCATGTCTAGTTAATATCCATCACCCCACATAGCTACCATTTTTTTTCTCCTTGAGAGAAATTTTAAGATCGAGTCTGTTAGCAACTTTCAGATATGGAATTACCGTAGTATTAGCTACGGTTAGCTGTACGTTACATCCCAGGACTTACTCATTTTATAACTGGAAGTCTGCACCCTTTTACCCCCCTTTACTCATTTCACTCACTCCACGCACTATTTTATTTTAATATGTTTTAAAATATTCCAAGAACAGCAGGGTTACTGGGCATTTTTAAGAGATAGACTCCTTGAGTGACTTACAGAATCTTCTGGCACCCGCTGGGCAGAGCGAAGCTCCACCATGTGAGGGAGACCCTGGCTGGGGAAAGAGGTCAAAGGAAAGTAAGCTGGAATGCTGTCCCAGTGTAATTTTCCAAGATCTTTTTCCTGAGTAGGAAAAATGCAGTAATGTGAAAGTTAAAGAAGAGTGTATAACCTCATCTTTGTTCCTTTCTGAAAACAGAAAACTTTTCCATTTGGACCTAAAAGGAAGCTGAGAAATGCTGCAGGCAGCTGTATCCAAGAGCTGATGGACGAACTAAGAAGGCACATAGCTCTTTGCACGACAGCATTCACTCATTCAACAGACGTGTCCTTACTGGGCACCTGCCCTGCTCGCCAGCTTAACATCGTGCAGTGAAGAAGGCAGGCTAGGACTTTGCCTTCCTACAGCTCTGTTCTAATGGAAAGGCTGGAGGACAGATAATTAGAAGGTAAGCCAAAGGGAGGCTTCCTGACAGTGATAGGTGCTAAGTAGGCTGTAAATAGGGCAGTATGATAGAGGGGAGAAGAGTAAAAGGTCAGATGTGTACAGACAGGTGACCCACACCTGAAATTGGCAAGGGGATACTGTAGAGGGCAGCCTGCTACTTAGCACAAACCAAGGCAAAAAAAATTTTTTTTTAAGTTTTAAAAGTCAGAGAGAAAAAAATAAAATAAAAATAAAAAGTCAGGGCACCTGGGTGGCTCAGTGGGTTAAAGCCTCTGCCTTCTGCTCAGGTCATGATTTCAGGGTCCTGGGATCGAACCCCACATCGGGCTCTCTGCTCGGCAGGGAGCCTGTTTCCTCTCTCTCCCTCTCTGCCTGCCTCTCTGCCTACTTGTGATCTCTGTCAAATAAATAAATAAAATCTTTAAAAAAAAATAAAAATAAAAAGTCAGAGAGGTTCGGGGTATGATAAACACCTGCATATCTAAAATTTACAGTTAATACATGTTAGCATATTGTCATTTGGGCTTTGATTTATTTTTAATGAAAGAACGGATACTATTACAGCTGAAGTCTCTCTCTTTTTTATCTGCCTCTCTACTCCATTTCCCTTCCCTTCATCCCTCCCTCCCTGCTGGAGGCGGGTCCCTGTCATGACTTCCCGTGTCGTTCCTCCAGCCACGTTGTTACTCCGTGTCTAAGTCAAAGAATAGCATTGTTTTGGGGTTTTTCAGTGTATATATAAACTGCATCATTCTGTATCTAAGATTCTGTTATTTGCTTTTTATTCAGCATTGTTTTTTGAGAAGCAACATTTATAAATCAAATTCATTCATTTTGGTGTCCATACAGTATCCCCTCATATATCATGATTTATTCACCCACGACAGTGTGTATCGATGGACATTTGGATTTTTGAGAGATTTTACTATCGCATACCATGTTCCACTAAACACTTTTATGCTGTGTCTCCTTGATGCAAAAATTTCTTTAAGAAATATAACTAGAGGGGCACCTGCATGGCTCAGGCATTAAGCGTCTGCCTTTGGTTCAGGTCATCCCAGGGTCCTGGGATCGAGCCCCACATCAGGCTCCCTGCTCAGCAGGAAACCTACTTCTCCCTCTCCCACTCCCCCTGCTTGTGTTTCTCTCTTGCTGTGGCTCTCTCTGTCAAATAAGTAAATAAAATCTAAAAAAAAAAAAAAAAAAAAAAGGAAATATAACTAGAAGTAGAATTGCCAAGCGGGGTGGGTAGGAGGTGTGTGAGCACTGAGTATTCCAGATACTGCCAAATTGCTTTCCAAAGTGGCCACACACACTTATAGTCACATGAAGAACATGAAGGTCCTCCTTGACCCCATTCTTGCCAATATCTGGTATTGTAGACCATATTGTTACCAAATGATATCTCCTTTCTCACATGGGCATATACAATATTTCTTCTTTGGTCACTGGTGAAGTAAAACAATTTTTCATATGTTAATTGGCTATTTGCTTTTCCTATTTTGTAAATGCACTGTTTTTATCCTTTGTTGGATTTTCTATTGTGTTTTACATTTTTGCTTATTGATTTGTGAAATGTGTTTATATGGTAGATTCTGATATATGTGCACATAAATATATACATCTGTATATATAAGCATTTATCTCATATACATACTAATATATATTCAGTAAGGTGAACAACCACAAAATTAATACACATTAACTTTAAAAATTAATAGCACTAGCTTTGAAGACAGAAGAAGGAACCACAAGACCAAGAATGTGGATGAGTTCTAGGGACTGAAAAAGGCAAAAGAAAGAATCTCCCCTAGAACTTCTGGAAGAAATGCAGCCCTTGATTCTAGGATGTCTCACTGCTAGAACTGTAAGTAAATAAATCTGTACTGTGTAAGCCACAAAAAAAAAATTAATAGCACTAATTCATACATAGAGATAACTAGTTGGAAGATATAATGATAGCCTAATTTACAAAGTTACATAAGCATACAAAATACTTAGCAATATTTTTATTGAAAAATATAAAGAAATGTTAAAATGCTACTAGGTACCAACATTAATGAAAAGAATTTTCAAGTCCCTGGAGAATAAACGAACATCATAAAGATGTAAATCCTTCCTAAATTAATCCAATAAATTAATATAATTCTTTCAAAAATGCTAGCAGCATTTTTCATGGAACTTGACACAAAATCCACGTAGTGGAGTAAAAATATTCAAGGAGAATTAAGGCAAGGAGTGTGTCCTACAAGGTGACCAAAATTATTTAAAACTTGCAGTAATGGTAACCATGTGCAATGGCATAGAAATATACAAGTAGTCATTCTTTCTCGTGTGTCTTTTTTAAAACTTGAGATATAATTGACATACACATTATAGTAGTTTCAGGGGTATAACACAATGATCAGATATTTTTATATATTGTGAAATAATCACCACAATAAACCTAGTTAACATCTGTTACCATTCATAGCTATAAAAATTTTTTTATCATAACTTGACAAATTTCTGTTATAAAAATATTCTATTGTTATTTCTTCCCTCAGATAATTTTTAATTTTTCTATTTTTAATTTTTAATGACTAATTCTACTTTAAGAGGGAAAATAAGCATAACAGTCCTGCTGATGTTTTAAAGCCTCTAAGACAAGATATCTGATACCTTAATCCAAAGAGAAACCATTTCCTGCTGGCTGACTCAAGAAACGCAGGAGCAATTAACTAGGTTCTCTGGGCCACCTGACTTCCTTACATACAACAGCAAATTGTACAGAAGGTATTACACTCCTGAAAGTGTTTAATGTTAGAATCTGAAGAAACCAAAGTGATCCTTTAGAGCGTGTAACTCATTTAACAAAAGAAGAAACTGACCTTCCGAACCCAAGGGAAACAAAATTAACAGCATTTGTCAGTAAGGTCCTCCTCGGATGGATAATACCAGCAGCCAGAAGGAATCTTTAAGGAGCCCCCAGGATGAAATCTCAGCAGGCATGACTGTGCCAGCAAACGCTGCTGGAGACAGGTGGAGACCGGGAGACAAAATTCATGAGAATTGCAGGGAGCCTGGCACCCCTACCTGAGCCAGCTGTATCTGCCTGTGCCCCTATCTTCCCAGCCATCTTCACCCTTGAGAGGCAGAAGCTGGTCTCTTTTCAAACTGTGATTCTCCTTGAAATGCTTTCAGAGCACTTTTGCTCATCTTCCCCCATATACCACACTGTGCTTTTTAAAATTAGTCAAGTCAAATGACAAGTGCTCCAACCAGAAGCCATCACGTGGTTCTTCATTTGCATATGATCATAATTTAATCAGATTTTATTCACTTACTGAGATGTAAGAGTTACCAGGGAGTTTTAAAAAATACCCTGGGGATTTTTTTTTTTTTAAATATTTTATTTATTTGACAGAGAGAAATCACAACTAGGCAGAGAGGCAGGCAGAGAGAGAGGAGGAAGCAGGCTCCCTGCAGAGCAGAGAGCCCAATGCGGGGCTCGATCCCAGGACCCTAGGATCATGACCTGAGCCAAAGGCAGAGGCTTTAACCCACTGAGCCACCCAGGCGCCCCGGGATTTTTTTTTTTTTAAGTCGTCTTATGGTATCTATTCTAGGAACTAGGTGTTAAAATCTCTATTTAACTGACATTAAGCAGAGACTCAGGAGGGCAAGCCACTTTCCCAAGGACACAGGGAGGGAGGGCAGAGGCAGAACTCCCATTCATGTCTAGCAGACTCTAACCCTACGCTTGCCATCTTGTATGATGCCAACTGTCAACTCAATTTACATTGACTCTCGACTTACTTGGAGAGTCGCAGCATACGGTGACTTGGAGTTCTGTGAAACTGGGATTCCAAAGAAATATACGATGTAATTACCTGGAATCCAGAACAGGTCACTCTCTGGCTATGTGCCAGAGGATTATCAAGCCTCCTGAACTATACATTTCACTATGTCTTTAGAGGATGTTAATAGAACTTCATTTGCTTCTATGTAACTCCAAGAAATTCATGTGCTGACATCAATCAATACATTCCTGGTGATCATTGGGTTCAGCAGCACATACAGGAATAAAACAGGAATGTGTTGATAGCTTGAAAAATACGGTAGTGACATGGTGATACCGTCACCTTCAAGTTCATTCTTCTCATTCACTCAGCCCCTGGACTCTAACACCTCCCCCATTCTTTGATCATATGAAGTTCCTTCTTGCCCCAAGAGGCATTTACTCTTCCCTCTGCCTTAAACCCTGAGCCTACCAGGTTTTGCTTGCCTGCCTCTTTTCCTTTCAGTCTTGAATCAATCACTGGCATCTCAGGAAAGCCTGCTTGGACCACCTATCACCAGGACTCCGCAATTTCACTCTTTCAAATCCCCCAGTTTGTTTCTTTCAGTTTTCTCAATTTGGAGTGATCCTATTGACTTATTTTCTTGAGTTTGGAGATCCTTCCTGTTCGTTGTTGAATCTCTAGTACCCAGAATAAAGCCTAGAAAATGACGGTAATTCAGTTAAAAAGTTATCAAATGACTCCTTGAGTGAATGAGCAATCCTGAAATTGAAACAGGGAAAATGATCAGAAAACCCTTTTCAGCTACGTTTCCCAAAAGAGATTTAACAATGGAAATGGGGCACCAATCATACTTTTATTCTGTTCCAAAGCCCTGGTCAGTAAATACTGACTTCAGAGGCAAAACAAACCCAGGCTTGACTCCCTCCGGGTTTGCATTCCTGGCTCCGCAACCCTCCTCATGTGAACACAACCAGGGCTCTCCTGACCCTCCTCCCTCCACTCCTCCAGCGTGTGTTCTGGGGCTGCAAAGGTTGCTATTCACTGGGTTTTGTCCAGCCAACACAAAGTAAATATTTTCAGTTCCCGAACGCTGGTGAGGGCCGGGGAGAGATCAAATGGCAGCCTGGGGATCAACTCCGCCTCGTGCAGCAGCGGGCTGGGTGTGTGTGCGTCGGGAGCCCTGGATTTGGAACTCATGGGGAGGGCGGAGTTCTCCAGCAGCTACGCCACACGGGGGAAGAGCTCGTGCAGCCCTAAGACACAGCCGCAGCAACAACGCATCAAGTGGCAGGTGGTGTCAGGTCCACGCATTCTCCAGGGCTTGTAAATATCCCCAGACACGCAGAGAAGTCCGCGTATTAGAGAAGTGCGGAGCAAGGGGGATGGGTGGGAAAAATACCCAGCAAATCAGGAAGAAGGGTAAATAGTTCTGCTGGGTGGTCGGTCATTAAAGGCAACAAAGCCTTGGCAGTCCTGAGTTCAAGTGCTCGAAAACCACGCTTATTTGTAAATAAAAATCTTTGGAAGCCATCCGTGTTGTCTTCTCCAGGATTCTGGCATCTGATTGGACACTTGGAGAGCGATCCGAACTAAAGCCCCTCTGAGGCTCACAGAGTCACATCGCTCTTCTGGTTCAGGGTCGGTGGCAGCTGAACCTTCCAGGATGATCTTTTCCTCTTGGCCAATGGGAGAGAGTATTAGGGCTTGCCCAAACAGGCCTCAACAAGGCACTTCTATTTAGTTTCTAGCATGATTAATCTAATTTGTTTTACGTTCTGGGAAACTGGCTCTACCACAAGGTAGCTTCCTGGAAACTTAGGAAAACTGACATCCAAAAATTCTTGAGCAAATTAGACATTAAGGGGCCAATTGTATATGTTTCAAATCAACAAGCTGCTACATAGGCGAAGTTAATCCATCTAGAAAAGGCTTCTAGTTGAGGGAAAAGTAGGTTTTGAGAAAATAGCCTATGTTCTTTTCAAGCTTGCTTTCTCAGGCCTCCTTTGAAAGGCTCATTGAAATCCCCCATCAAGAAAAGTACTAAATCTATCATCAGAAGGTATCCGATAGCACCCCACATGCCACTGCTTTACCGTTTTGAAAGGATGCACTGAGTGTGGAGAAGCTTCTCTGTTCGAAGTTGGCAGAATGTTCTCTGTGCCCAGGGAAGGCAGCCGGGATCCTCTTCGAGGGGGACGGTCCTGGCCTGCCTGAGTAGAACATAGCGCTGGAAGAGAACGGGACTTGGGTTCTCACTTTTCCAAGTGAGAAAACAGGCTCCTAGGTAAGTTAAATAATTTTCCTAAGGAAACCAAGCCAATGAACTAACGAGAAAGCCAGTTCGAGAAGCTCTGTCTCTTGTTCCTAAGCCCGCAGCCCTCTCAGTTCTCTTGTGAGACAGACTCTGTTTACCTCTTCCCAAGGCGTGCAATTGTAGACGCCACCTCTGGAGGTCCCTTTCCACACTGAAACTGGTCCCACAGGGTACTTTGAGGACACACACGGGTGTCTCAGTCCCGCGTTTCACGTTCCATCCCTGCCCTCCCAAATTCAGCAACTGGTTTTTAAAATTATTTATTCCTATCTTCTAAGAGCAGATTTTAAATCCAAACCATACCTCCAAAAGAAGCCACAGGCCAAAGTCCTTACTTGCGCTAGATCTCTAGTAACACTCGCTATGGATGGAAATCATTTAGGCTTTTCAGTTGCTTAAACCCTATTGCATTCTTGGGAGGAGGTAGCCTAGAAAAAGATATTTTGACAGATGCCCGTTCAGTACAATTTCATAGCTATCTTCCCAACATGATTTTCTTTTTAAGGAGTCAAATTTTATATCTTGGTCTTTCTAAGAATATAGGGGATGTAGCTCTTCTTTTCTCAAAATAGCTTCTTCTATTTCATAAAGGACAAATAATTAACCATTCTTTTTTTGCCTATGGAAAAAAACAAAATAGCATTCTCTTGACAGTAGAGTTTTGTTTTAAAGTAAGAAAATTCTTATCCCCTACCCATGCTACAAATGGAAGAGATTCTTTTTAAGATTTAATTAGTTCTATTTTTATTTCTCATTATTTTCCCTACAAGGCATGTAGGTGAAAACAGTGGCAGTTTTAAGTAAAATGCGTCTTCTCAATGGAAGAGATTCTTATAAAATATTTGACAATGTGGAATGTGGTGTTTATTCAAATTATACCTTCCCTTTCTTCATAAGCATATTCCCAGAGACAGCATTTGTCATAAACAAAGCATTGTAGTAGCTTTTATTTAGAGAATCTGGTATTAAATAGTCATTTCTCCTCAAGATCCATTAGTTTATTCATAATAATTAATGCTTTCCACATACTTCAGTTTCTGGTAGATCTTTTGGAAAACAACTGAGATATAAGGAAAAATAATTTGAGCAGTAAATGAGATATTATGGGCCAATTTGTGAAATCTGGCTTAAAGATATGGAAGCGGTAAAGAAAACCACACTTACCATGAGTCTGTGCTCAGCACAGCCATGAGATTGGAGTGAATGAAAAGTGAAGAACACTTCTTCACTGGGACTAGTATGTTCATTAATAACTGTGAGTCTTCAAAACCATCCAGTTCTGTGGCCGTCTGCTGGTATATGCTCAATCTAGTCACAGATCAGCTAGACCTTGTTTCCAAAAAGCAACCCATCTCAAAATACCTTCAAGACTAAGTGAAACGATCCCATCAGGATCTGAGCAACCTGCAAAATCTCTGTTCCCGAATTCTACAATGCCTTTGAGTAGCTCAGTCTGTTACTTTGTTAACATTAGCTCATTTAGCTAAGAAAATGGTGAGTTTTAGATCCTGCTATAATAAGCTCTACTGGAATAAGCTCCACATCAGGCTCACATGCATAATAACTTTAGACAGGTTTTAATAGGTCAGTTCCTAATACCTACTTGCTAGTTTTATCCTCATATTATGCATATTATAACTTTCTGGAAAATAAAAGCCTATCTAGAATATTAATCAGGATGCCATAATTTTAAAAAATCTCATAATTTAGAATTTGAGGGGAGACTCATCTGTGAACTCATCTGAAGAAGTTGCTTGAAATGAAGAAGTTACAATAATCCTAATCTAAATAAATTGTAATAATCCTAATCTAAAAACCTAATCCTAATTCTAATCTAAATCTAACTCTAATCCTAATCTATGAGAAATTATTTATGTGTGTTTTGGTAGAATTTTAATTTATTCTCCTTCAGTAGGATATAAGCTGCACAAGGGCAAGAATCTTTGTCTTATCCCCACCCCTACCCCCAACTGCTCTAGATAATGCCTGGCATGCAGTGGGCACTCAATAAATGCCCGGTGAGTGAGACAGTGAATGAGTGCTCATGCGTGGAGTTTCTACTCCATGTGGTTGGACAAGGAATTCTATTCCTACCATTGGAACACCATGCTGGGGAATTGAGCCAGGAGTTTCCTCACAGAATCGTAGTGGGTAGAGTACAATGGAAGGTGTGCATTCCTTTGGCCTCTATCTTAGTTGTTGACAGTGTTTTAGAAGCATTACTAACTGCTTCCTTTCCGTACTCAGAAACAGAGGAAGTAAAACAATTTTATGTCACTTGCTTTCAAGGAAAGGGAGAATATGTCTCTTTGAATTTCCCAGACCTACATTAGATAAAGCTGCTGGGCAACCAATATACCTTGATTCATTTGACTTAGAAAAATATTCCCAGCAAATATTCTCTGTGGCTAGAGAGTCCAAAGATTTCTTTTTCCTCTGCTCAATCCCCAGATGGAAAGGAGACAGTAAAATGCCACATGACTGGTTTTGCTGGGTCTGTTATGATTTAGCCAAGAAAGATGAACTTTCCAGTCTCCATTCCAGGCTCCAAGAGGAGTACTGTGTGAATGGACTTCCTTGGTCAATGTTAGCCTCTACGAGTACAGAGACAGAGGAAATCAGGAAGTGGTTGGCAGATGCTCACTTTAATCCAACCAAGATGTCAGCCTTGAACAGGAAGTGATCCCACCATATATTTATTTATTTATTTATTTTTTTATTTGTTTATTTACAGCATAACAGTGTTCATTGTTTTGGCATCACACCCAGTGCTCCATGCAGTACGTGCCCTCCCTATTACCCACCACCTGGTTCCTCAACCTCCCAACCCCCCCACCCCCCCGCCGCCCCTTCATAACCCTCTAGTTGTTTTTCAGAGTCCATAGTCTCTCATGGTTCATCTCCCCTTCCAGTTTCCCTCAACTCCCTCTCCTCTCCATCTCCCCATGTCCTCCATGTTATTTGTTATGCTCCACAAATAAGTGAGACCATATGATACTTGACTCTCTCTGCTTGACTTATTTCGCTCAGCATAATTTCTTCCAGTCCCGTCCATGTTGCTACAAAAGTTGGGTATTCGTCCTTTCTGATGGAGGCATAATACTCCATTGTGTATATGGACCACATCTTCCTTATCCATTCATCCGTTGAAGGGCATCTTGGTTCTTTCCACAGTTTGGCGACCGTGGCCATTGCTGCAATAAACATTGGGGTACAAATGGCCCTTCTTTTCACTACATCTGTATCTTTGGGGTAAATACCCAGCAGTGCAATTGCAGGGTCATAGGGAAGCTCTATTTTTAATTTCTTCAGGAATCTCCACACTGTTCTCCAAAGTGGCTGCACTAACTTGCATTCCCACCAACAGTGTAAGAGGGTTCCCCTTTCTCCACATCCTCTCCAGCACACGTTGTTTCCTGTCTTGCTAATTTTGGCCATTCTAGCTGGTGTTAGGTGGTATCTCAATGTTGTTTTAATTTGAATCTCCCTGATGGCTAGTGATGATGAACATTTTTTCATGTGTCTGATAGCCATTTGTATGTCTTCGTTGGAGAAGTGTCTGTTCATATCTTCTGCCCATTTTTTGATATGATTATCTGTTTTGTGTGTGTTGAGTTTGAGAAGTTCTTTAGAGATCCTGGATATCAACCTTTTGTGTGTACTGTCATTTGCAAATATCTTCTCCCATTCCGTGGGTTGCCTCTTTGTTTTGTTGACTGTTTCCTTTGCTGTGCAGAAGCTTTTGATCTTGATGAAGTCCCAAAAGTTCATTTTTGCTTTTGTTTCCTTGGCCTTTGGAGACATATCTTGAAAAAAGTTGCTGTGGCTGATATCGAAGACCACCATATATTTATTTACTTGAGAGTACCATGGCTCACGAGTCCCATTAATGAAGGTGCACATTTTATCATCTCCTATTATAGATATGAGCACACGGAGGTAGAGTCAAAATTAATTTACTGCATTTTTCTACTGAATTACTGAGGGAAATGGAAACAGACCAAGGACTATTTGACTTTGGATCCCATTGCTTAGAGATATGCCCATCAAGCTTGGCATATTAACAGATGCTGGCCGATGTTTTTGAATACTAAAGTGACCAACTAATCCTGGTTTTCCCCAAATGTCCTTGATTGTGGCAGTGAAATTCCAATGTCTCAGAAAAACCCCCGACCCGGGGCAAACTGGAATGATTGGTCTGTCTGTTCGAGAAGTTGCCTCGACGTTGCTCACTTTGAATGAAGGTCACTTTACCTCCAGCCAATCAGTCCCTTCAACCTGGGGACACAGCGTTTGCAAAAAGTGAACAGAGTTTTCTATTAAAAATATCAACATATTTTTTGACCATTTGATAAATTCTGTTTCTTTTCTTAAATACCTGTCAGAATAAGTAGTTAGCATGAAAAACTAACAGGTCTCTAGTAGAAAAGAACAAAGTCAGAGAAGAAGCATAACAAATGATCTCTGTCACAGGACTCATATATTGCTTTCCTTCCCCCAGGTTACTTGCCTAGTGACTTACTGCAGATACACTGGTCACCAGAGAGGTATCAGGGTTATAGTTTGGATATTTTAGTATGAAAAGATTATTTAAAAAGAAGTAAAGGCCAGAAAAAAAAGGTTCAGCAATGATTTTCTCATGCTTCCTTTCAAAAATAAGAATTAAGGAGATTTGTCAAAGGAAATACCCCGCCGTTGGTAATTTTGTTTTACATGCATTTTGCATTTTCAGAATTTCCCCAAATGAAACGCCACAGAGAAGAATGCACATTTTGCTATCCTGAACATATTTAATATACTGTTCTTACAACAGCTGTTGATTTCACAGAACTTTAACCTGCTGTGTAAATGCATCACCAGGAAAATCCTCAGGTTGTCATGGAGACAACCTTAGCACATGGCCCTTTGCTCTGCTGAACTGGTGTCAGCTTTCAGCCTCCCTGCATTCCAGTCTGGCATCCAAGGGGCTACAACTCAGACTTCATTAAAGGCCCTGATGAAGGACAACACAGGAATCCAAGGCAATTACTAGAATTGTATGACCGCTTTCCATCAACACACCTGACGGCAGAACTGAAAATTAGTTCCACAGGGAACGGTGGTATTAATCAAGATTTTCTGGCATCTTCCTTGAAGAAGCTCTGATAGACCCAGCTGTCTTTTTCTAGCTAATTTTAGGTCCATCCATTGTCTTAGCAGGGAGAGGTAGCATTACAGCTGACATTCGGAAGATCATTTAAAGTATCATGTGACGAATGCCACAAGTGTAAGGCCAACTTTTCAGTGTTGCTAAAAGAGTTGGTGAAATTTCTATCATCCCTTGCAGAAATTATAGAACCAGTTTCTTTGGATCCGGTATGCTGATAATTCACCATGGCATTCTCTTAAAAATTGTGAATATTTGACATTAAACAAAATTGATCTCAAATGGGTCACACAAAAAATACGGGATAATGAAGCAAAACGGATGGTCATGAGGATCTTCTTGCAATGCACTTCAAAATAGAAAAGAAATGAAGTTCTATCGTGGCCCACCACTTCAGAAGCAAATTAAAAAAAAAACACATTTTCTCTAAAACAGCGAGTTTCTCAGTCTTGCAGATGTGCACACACTTGGGTGTGCGCGCACACACACGCACTCACAACATACGCACACAAGCCTGTGCATTATGTTTCTGTTATTCCCCAAAAGTTGCTGGATTTCATAACAAGAAGATTTCCAAGTGGGTTTATTTTATAAAACTTGTACACAGATGCGATTAAGTCCAATGTTTATTGGGCTCTTTGGCCATGAAGGAAACGTATAGAAATGGTTCTCAGTGAACCAACGCAAAATTAAAGACACAAAATGAATTTGGTAGTTTCGTCAGGCCATCATCACATGGCCTTATCTGGTGGTGATTCTGATGGAGGAAGGGGCAGAGAGTGGGCATGGTGCACAGCTAAGTCCAGGTGTAGTCGTCCATAGAAATTTGCCTGAGTGGGACTTATATTTGGCCTCAAACACATGTACACAAATAAACCAGAAATGTATAACAATTGCCATGTTTAATAAACTGACTAGAATGTGAGGAAAAGAGATACATGGGTGGCTCAGTCAGTTAAGCATCTGCCTTGGGCTCAGGTCGTGATCCCAGGGTCCTGGGACGGAGCCCCGCATTGGTCTCCTTGCTCATCGGAAAGCCTGCTTCTCCCTCTGTCTGCAGCTCCCCTGCTTGTGCTTTCTCTCTCTCTTTGACAAATAAAAAATAAAACCTTTAAAAATAAAATGTGAGGAAAAGATGGAGTTGATTTTTTTTTATTTTATTTTTTCAGCATAACAGTATTCATTGTTTTTGCACAACACCCAGTGCTAATGGAGTTGATTTCAATTTGTTTTCTCACCCTTGCCTGGAAAGATCATCTGGAATCCATGCTCTCATAGGAAATATTCACTCAAAAGTCCGGCTGCAAGTGTTATCTCCCTTCTGCTTACTCACTAAAGTCTTTAGTGACTCACTCACTCAACAATAGTTCCCTGAGTGTGCCCTCTGTGCTGGTCACTGTACATGGTACATGATGGCATGATGGTGAGCTGGTACGTGGGATCCCGCCTCAGGGAGCTTACCCTTTTCCGAGCTGTTCATTTGGCAGCATAATATTTGCTCATGTTTGGATGTTTGCTTCTGTATTTCCATATTTACAAAGCCTCAAGGGCAGGAGGTATGCAACTGAAATAAGTTGTTCTTTAATAAAGCTTTTTTAAAAATGAAATTTATCATCAAAAGAATCCGCACAGCATTTGAGAAATATGACTTATCCTATTTTTGAACTATTGTTGGATGAGTAGATGTATGTCCCCTCATGATCACTCCCTTTTCTTTTTCCATCAGAACTGGCCCAGAGAGTTAGGACTTACTAAAAGAATCAATGTCAAAGGAGACAGGTGTGTCACAATTAGGGTTACTTTAAGTAATGCCCTAAAGGTATTATTCCAAACAAGAAGTTTCAAAACTCCATGGCAGAACAGTAAGTGAGAATATGAAGCAACACCCCCCCCCCACCCCCGTATTTGTCCTCTGCTCCAACGGCTTAGTTTACGGCTCTATGCTCATTACCTCCAGGGTAAGATGTGACAGGACTAAAGGAAAAATAACTCTTGCCTGATATCTGCTTCCAAAAGCCTGATCTCTTAGGGAAATACTGAGGGCTCCAGCAGAGAGAATGTTTGGGGGAAAACAGGAGCAGAGCTTCCTACTTCCCCTGGGGTTTCTAACATTTCCCAGGTTTAAGGCAGGGAAGGCACATGGAATGAGATGAAGGGAAGGTGATGAGACCAGAGGGGTGGGTGGGACAGGGAGAGAATATGCTGGATTCCATGAGGACTGAGGACCATCTCAACAAAGGCCAATATGGGAGGCTCAGTTCAAGTGTCCAAGCACTGGGTACAACTCAGAGACCTAGTAACCCAGGGACAAATTTGTAGGGGTAGCACTCATTTGAGCCTCCTTTCCCTGCCAGCATGCTAGTTGGACTAGGCTTGGTTATGCTGCAGTAACAAGCAGTCCCAAAGCTCACTGGAGCTTTCTGTCTGACTCACAGTGTATGCTAGTTGTGCACTGGCTGGGAGCTCTGGCCCATCATCATGTTTGTCTTCTCTAAGAGAACCCGGGGCAGTCATATCAGTTACTGTCTGGGCCCAGGCCAAAGGGAAACAGATTGTGACAAAGCCCCAAATCACTCCTAAAACATCCGTCCAGATGTAACAGCTGTTACTTTTGCTCCATTTTCATTGGCCAACACACATCATGGGCTAGGCCTGGTTTCAGTGGTGAACCCAGGGAGGGGATATGGGGGAAATGGGTCAGTGACAACTCACACCATCTACCCCATGTGCTCTGTACAGCAAGCAAGTCCTCTATGGTACTGAGAATGAGAGTGAGAGCCCTGGACCCCTGGCAGGTCTGCCTGTGTGGGTGAGTTTGTGTGAGGGGGTGGGACGGTGGTGGTGGCAGCTGGGTGTGCAGGTGACCAGAACCAGCCCGAGGTTAGCCCAAGCTAGAGAAGAGCTTCACTGGTTCCTGACACCCACCTGCGGTAGCAGCCTCAGTAGTAACAAGCAAATACGCTTCCCAAGGTGACAATGAATTTTGTTTTTGTTTTTGTGTTCCTATTCACTCAATTGAATTAGTTAAAATAAACCAGAAAAAAATACAATTAGTGTTCTTATCTGAGAAGCGACAGGAGTCAAATTTGCTTGAAACATTATCAAAACTGACACTTTGCCTAGAACTGACTGTTAGTCCTCACAACGCCTTGTTTTTTATTAATTAATGAATTTGCTAGAAACTGAAGTTTGAGAAACATCTAAACAAGCTTATTGCTCTTAGTCATAAAGAATTTTCTTCCTATGCCAGTGTTTAATCTTTGCTTTTTGAGTTGATCTCGGCAAGATTGAGAAATTTAAACTTAATGTGACTTTGGGGATAGTGAATGATGATGCATGTTGCAAACTTTCATTGACTATGTTGCCTTTACCATTTGTATTTTTAGGAGAGATGATAAATGCCAGAAGATAATTATCTCCCACTTGATTAAATTTTGGGGTTTATCAGTTGAATCTAGGAAGTCATCTTCAGAAACTCACCTACCCTTTCTTCATTTATATTACCCTGTCTGGTCGATCCATCGTCCAGGCTTTTTTATTTTTTCTTATTGCTTTGTAGGAGCTCTTTCTATATTGAGAATACTGATAACATGATGGATTTCTGTTGCACACAGAGACTGTGAAAACAAATAAAACATAATGTTTACATCTTAAGATGGTTGTCCCAAGACAGCTGACCACTCCAGACTGTCCCGCTTTGAGTCATCCCAGCTGTCTGCCTGAAATCATACTACCCTCCCCTGAAACCTCGCTCTGCAAACAGTTCGTTCTTCTCAGTGTGTCCCTTCCTTTGGGCAGAGTTTCTACTCACCTTCTCCAGGCTTCCCACCACCCTCCCTGTCTGTAGCACCCGGGCTGCACCATCCTTTGGGGCATTAACCCCAGAACCCCTTGTGTGATTATCCTGATGCCTTTTCTATGCATTTCTCCACTCCAGGGACCAGGTCTTGTGCTTCCTCCCTGTTCTCACAAAGCCGGAGACACTCATGTGGCTACAGGCCATGTATCCCCAAAGGGACTGAAGTCCAGATCACAGATTTTCTTTCCTCCATATTCGCTGGGTCCAGCTACAGTTCTCAGTACTTGTCAATGGATCAAGTTGTTAGGAATGGCAGAGGACAGACCCACGCATGGTGACTCAACTTGTCACCGAAGGAAAAGAACGAGAATGTTCCACATCACGCTCATATTCTGCACAATCGGCTAGTATCCAGAGGCTTTCTTAGGGTCCCTCAGAAAAGCTAAATACCACAGTGGTAATATCAGAGAGCTGGAGCGATCCTTACTGAGTTTCTATTACTTGCAACAAAGCATCTTGCGTAACACTGTGATGATTTTTTAGTAATTTCCTTATAAGGGCAGAGTAGAGGGGCCACACAATTTAAAGCCATTGTTAATTTTTTTCCTCTCTTAATATAAAAATCTGATGAAAAGATTCTCATGCCATTAAGCATTTTTTCCTATGGGAGTTTATTAGGTGTATCATTGATAAATTTTATTGATTATGATTATTGAATATTCGAGTTGTTTCTGAATTCCTTAATATTTTAAACAATGTGATAATGAACAATCTTATTTATATACCTTTGAGCAACACTCTTGATCATTGGGTGGGTATGAATCATCAAAAGTGGAATTGGGACCAAAAGGCATTTTCATTGTCACACACTGATAAATTGTCTTCCAGAGAGATGTATGGGTTGACAAACCCTGCTCACCCCACAATAGTGCCTTGGGGCTTACTTTTCCACACCCAAATGAGCACTATTTTCTCACCAGGGTCTCTGGAACCAGATGGCAACATTTCAGTCCTGGGTCCTCCATCTGCCAGGGATGGGACTAGTCATGTGACTTCAGGCACATCACTCAACCTCACCAGCCCCCGTCCCCTCACCTCTGAAGTGGGAATGGAGTGTTCACATCGCCTTCTCCTCTCTGCTGTGTACCCTGCCTTCACATGCTTTCCATAACCTACCCACTTTGCCTATTAGAAAATAAGGCAGTGTGCATGCCTTCGGCCTCTAGGTATCCCACAGATCCATACACTGTATTATTTGAGAACATTTGAAAAACAACTGCCCCAAAATCTGTCCTGCAGAAATTTTATGCACCTTAAAACTCTAAGCCTGGAAATGATGAGGTGAACACTGCCCATTGTTAAAACACACTGTGCAATATCCCAAGGCTTAATAAACAGCTCCAGAAGCAGAATTTTCATAAGAGGAAGAAGGATATTTGAAAACAGAACTGATACAAAGTTTTAAAATCAAATAAGTGAAGGGGATTAAGAGCATATTTATCATAATGAACACTGAGTAATGATGTCTAGAATCATTGAATCACTATACTGTACACTTGAAGGTAACAGAACACTGCATGTTCACTATATTGGAATTAAAGTTAATAACTCAATTAAAAAATATTGGGGATGGGATAGTTAGAAAACACCAGTTCTGTTAAGGTAAATTGGATAGATTAAATTCAGGTCAATATATATTTTTTGAAAATCTCAAATATCCTAGTTATCCTGAATTTCTAGACACAGAGAGTGGTCCAAAAGGCGAGCATCTTCTATCGTTCTGAGTCTTAAATCAGGCAAGCTGTGAACATTTGGTTGGAGGGACACTCCGAGACAGAGTGCTTCTTAGCAGACATTTTATCTGACATAAAGTAAGATGAATTTTTTAGAAGTGTACTTAAAGCTACTGGGAATAAAGATTTTGAAAATATTCTGTCTTCCTTGTCTTATTTTAGTGAGCATAAATGTTTATTCATAACTTCAATATGCATAACTATTTTTCACGTGGCATCTTAAGATTTTTAAATATAATATTCCCTATTCTAGGGGCGCCTGGGTGGCTCAGTGGGTTAAGCCGCTGCCTTCGGCTCGGGTCATGATCTCAGGGTCCTGGGATCGAGTCCCGCATCGGGCTCTCTGCTCAGCGGAGAGCCTGCTTCCCTTCCTCTCTCTCTGCCTGCCTCTCTTGTGATTTCTCTCTGTCAAATAAATGAAAAATCTTTAAAAAAAAAATATTCCCTATTCTAGATCTTTCAAAAAATGTAATCTTTCTAGTTGGCAAAGAAATGTTAAGATAAATATTAGCATACACAAACACATGGTACTTCTAAGACTTATTTATAAGTGTTAAATACTGTGATCTTAAATAAGTGGCTGAAGGTCTCTGTGCCTGAGTTTTCCCATCTGTATAATAGGCTAGTAATCACAGTTACACTATATCAGAGTGTTCCTGTGAAAATAAAACAAGTTTAAATTATATCCCACTTCACTGATTCAAAGACACACCATCTTCCACATATTTACATATCTGAAATCCAGATACACCTTAAAACTGATGGAATTTATGTCCACTGGTTTTTTAAATATATTTTTATATATTTTTCTTTTTATTAACCATGCATTGACAATACTTATACTGATAATGCAATCCAGAATACTGTTTTTAAATACTTCGTGCCTTATGGTCACGGGAAATTAGTTTTTAACATTAATTCATTATCATATCACTTATTTCACTTAACATAATACCTTCTAGTTCCATCCATGTCGTTACAAATGGGAAGACTTCAGGGGTTTTTGATGGTTGCATAGTATTCCATTGTCTATATATACTACATCTTTATCCATTCATCTGCTGATGGACATCCAGGTTCTTTACATAGTTTGGCTATTGTGGACATTGCTGCTATAAACATTGGGGTGCAGATGCCCCTTCAGATCCTTATCTTTAGGGTAAATACTGAGCAGTGTGATTGCTGGGTCTTAGGGTAGCTCTATCTTCAACTTTTTGAGGAACCTCCATACTGTTTTCCAGAATGGCTGCACCAGCTTGCATTCCCACCAACAGTGTAGGAGAGTTACCCATTCTCTGCATCCTCACCAGCATCTGTCATTTCCTGACTTGTTAATTTTGGCTGTTCTGACAGACATTTCTGCAAAGAAGACATCCAAATTGTCAACAGACACATGAAAAAGTGCTCAACATCACTTGACATCAGGGAAATACAAATCAAAACCTCAGTGAGATACCACCTCACTGTTGATAAGGCAGCGCTCTGTTATTCCTGTACCTTGAAAAATGTCAAAATTTTCCCAACAGCAGCAAAAAGCTCTATCAAAAAATTTGCAGAATAGACATCAGCACTTACAAAACGATCCTGAAGGCAATAGTAGAACATTCTTAATTCCCAGGAAACAGATGATTGAAGGGAGAAGGAAGTGACTGGGTAGAGCCAAGTGTGTTTTGCAAAGTTCTAGAAGCAGGAATCAAAAAGAGACAAGTTTGGGATAATTTGCAATGTCAGCTTCAGAGCCCAGCGTAGGGACATGTAGTCCCTTTATGGATTCCCTCAAAAAAGACTGAACCACCAATGTTCTTATTGGCTCAGAAGATATTGTAAAGAAACAAGGACTTGGTTGTTAATGATTTAGTCAAGCAGTTGAGACTGTATGTGAAGAAGTTTAGTAAAAACTTAATCATTTCATTTTGTTCACAAATGAACAAATGAAGAGTAATTCATGGTACACCTCTATGCCTAAGTAAATCTAAAAGGAAATCTTTTTTACTAAGTATAAAAGAGAAATTCTAAGTGATCAGGAAGCATTATGACAGAGTTTAATTGGCAACATGTTTTTTTTTCTTCTCTTGGTGTTCCATAAAGAAGAGTTGCCTCTTGTAATTACTGGTGATTTCGTTTTGATGAAACACAGTGTGTGTGAGGTTCAAATAGTATCTGGACATAGCAATTGCGAGTTAAGTTTTTCTATTATCTTTCCTGGGTGATAGGATTGTGGATACTTAACTACTATTTTTTTCCGGATCTTTTCTTGTTTTCTAAATTATCTACCTTGAATATATTTTTTAATTAAAAATGTTTTTTTATTAAATAAATAAAAATCTTCTTAGACATGCAGAAGCTCCCGAGAGGTTGACCCGTGTAGTTAGTGCCTTCTCAAAGTTGATGAGTCAGACAAGAGCCCTGCAAGGATCTTGGAGAAGGGCGTGGCCGGGCTCTCCCAATCCTGACTTCTGGTAGACCAGCATGAGCAGCCTGACTGGTAGAGCTGACCAGTCTATTCATAGGCAAAAGGAGGTCAGCCGAGATGGTCTATAACATCACTCCCTGCACTGACACCTAGCCCACAGTCCCCCACAGCTGCCCCACACCCCGCCCTATCTCTCTGAGGCAGCACAGCCCAATAGAATGAGGGCCACATTTGTGATTATAAATGCTCTACTAACCACACTAGAAACATACAAAGACGGATTGAAGTTAGTTTTAATAAGATATCATTCATGGATTAAAAAGGTACATTATAAAGAATATAGTCAATGGTATTGTAATAGTGTTGTATGGTGACAAATGGTGGCCACACTTGTGAACACAGCATAACACAGAGTTGTCCAATCACCATGTTCTGCACCTGAAACTAATGTCACACTGTGGTCAACTCTACTTCAGTTAAAAGAGTAATATATCTTAGTAACGGGAATATGTCCAATATATTATTTCAACATGGGTTAACAACTATTTGTTCCATGCCTTGACAGAACCCTGAGCTAGGTACTGGAGGGGACAGCTCCTGTCTCCACTGGGATCAGTTTGTCAGAACGTTTAGTTAATGCATTTTTTATTCTAAACTGACACAGACGAGATAGGCTGACCCTATCACATGTCTTTTAGATCCAATTTATTATGTTCATTAAGTTCCCTTGATTTCTTTTGCCTATGACCAATTTTCAAAGCTATTACAAGCTTGTTACTCAGGGTCCCATTTAAAAACCCATTTAATTTTTTTCCAAAAGTATAAATAAGACTACAAAGGAGTTTTCAACTTTCATTCTACCAATACTTTTCCAGAGTCAGTCCAACAAAGAATAAAAAAAATCTTTGTGAAATAATTTGGAGGACACTTGCTCAAGAGTATGTCTTCCCCCAGCTACAGCTTGTCCAAAATTCCCCCCCTTAGAGCCTTTCTTCTGGTTGAACGTTATCTTTACAACTGCTTATTTTTTAAGCACCTACGTTTTGCTAGGTGTTGTGGAATACAGCAAGAAAATGCCCCCTATCTGGCGGCAGTGCAATGAGTGGTGTATGTCTTCAGCCCCTATTCCAGGGAATTTGGACCTCCATCCCGATAGGTGAGACACTGCTTACTTTCCCATAGCCATTTGGAATGCAAAAGACAACTTACGGTGGAATAACAACATATATAACACTGACGCAAAGCTACAGAAACTCTAGAGAAGGAGCTGGTGAGTGAAGCCTTCCTAGATGCAAGTAGCAAGGCTTCACACTGCCCAGCCAAAGCAGTAAGGGACCTGGAATAGAATCAAGATGCCTAGTGGGGCAGCACAGAAAATCGTGTAGACAATAGTATCATAGATATATAGGATACTAGTGGTCGGGGCTCCTGTGGGCTGGGTGGGGGGAGGGGAAATAGGCTGGAGGAGGCTATATGCGGGGATACAAAATAACATATTTGGGGGCAATCTTGCTCAACCACAGCCTCTGCTCTGATTGGCTGACCCCACGATGATGGATGTTGACCACAAGCCAGGCTGGATCACCTAATTCACTGGGGATGTTGGGATGCGTGGTTTTCTATCCCTTTGGAAGGGACCAGCTGTGATGCGAGGCAGTGAAGACTGTGGGTAAGGAGCAGGGGAAAGGCAACAAGTAGGGAACTAATTGGCTCCGTGAGTTTCTTTTGAAGTCTCCGTGTTTATTTTGAAACTCTGCTAGGAACCAAAGCGACAGCAAGTTTTAGCATATTCATTACTTTGCCACCCATAAGAGTAACAGATTCCCCTCTGTGACTTGATAGAGCTCAGTATCCAGAAGGAGCATGTCTTTTAAAATAGGGAAATCTTGGGGCACCTGGGTGGCTCAGTGGATTAAGCCGCTGCCTTCGGCTCAGGTCATGATCCCAGGTTCTTGGGATCAAGCCTCGCATCAGGCTCTCTGCTCTGCTCTCTGCTCTGCAGGGAGCCTGCGTCCTCCTCTCTCTCTGCCTGCCTCTCTGCCTACTTGTGATCTCTCTCTCTGTCAAATAAATAAATAAAATCTTAAAAAATATATTAAAAAAAATAAAATAAAATAGGGAAATCTTGATGGAGAAAAGGAGCTCAGGAATGGTTTAAAGTATTCGGTCCTAGATAGGCTAACAAAAAGTGGCCACATGGACAGACAAGTGAAGGCATGAATGTCCAGAAGGTGTCTTCAGACAAGTGAAGGCATGAATGTCCAGAAGGTGTCCATCAGAACACATGACCTTGAAGACCACAGGCCACCATCCTCCTAAATGCCTCAGTTTTATGTGGGCCCTTGGGATGCAGCAGAACCTCTGAGGACATTTTTTCATAAAGAATTTCAGGTGCACACACATACACCCACAGGCACACACTCACACAGAGAAACAGCAAAATAAATACCTTATGTCTTCATAGCGATAATCAACATTTTGTCAATCCTACTTCTTCTACATTCTCTGCTTCCCTGAAGTTTTTTTGTTGTTGTTATTAAGTTTTTAAACTTCCATTCCAGTAGAGACAACATACAGTGTTATATTAATTTTGGGTGCACAATATAATGATTCAACAATTCTATACATTACTCAGTGCTCATCATTCCCTGAAGTATTGCAATGCAAATCTCAGACATTGTGTTATTTTACCTGTAAATACCCTAGTGCATTAGCCTCTGTTAAGGCCTCTATAAGAATCATAATCTCATTATATTATCACACCAAGCAGAACTCACAGTGATTCCTTATTATTGTCTGGTACCCAGGCATATAATAAGTTTCCAGCTATCTTTTTACAGTGGATTTCCTTGAATCAGGAACCAAATGAAGCCCAGCAATTGTCTTGTCATTGTGTCTCTGATTTCTCTCTTTCATTCAACATTTTTTTCTCCTGAACCATTGATTCATTGGCAAAAATTTCCTTTTTCCTGTAGAACCCAATATCCTTACAATAAATTTCTTTCCGGCTTCAGGCTGTCAGAGTGGACTTCAGCTGACTACAGCCAAGCATCGTGACTGAAACACAAGCCTCGCAGCGGTCCCAGTTTTACAGAGGAAGAAAGTGAGTTTCACCAGGGTTAAGTAAGTTGCTAAGTTTTCAAAGTTGGTGACGGTCGCAGCTGGAGTTGGAATTCAAGCTCTGGGACTCAATGCTCGATGTCATCACCATGCTTTCCCAGGTCTGTCCGCACGCTAGCATTTTGTTGAATATTTTATGCCCCTTTCCTCTGTCCCAAGCTCATTCCAGCTTCCAGCACAGCCTAGGAATCCAGAACACCTAGGTTCTCACTGCCAGCAAACATCTCTGCTCAGCTCAACAAGTATTGGCTTTATTACAGCCCATTACACTTCCTTCCAGAAAACAGGTGTGAATGGGGGTAAACCTAAATGTCTTTTACATATGTCTCTTGGTCCTAAATGCACTAGGACAGTGGTTCTCGAAGGGGACTGCACCCTGTGTGAGCAGCTGCAGCGGCAGCAGCAGCAGCACCTGGGAATTTACTAGAAGCCCCATCCTAGACCTACTGAAACAGAAACTCTGGCATTGGTGGCGCCCGGCCATCTGTGTTTTCAGAAGCCTTCTAGGTGATTCTGGCACCTGTTCAAATTTGAAAACCAATGCACCGACCTTTACCACCTATGTATCCCCATTACAGCATGCTAACAATGAAAAGTCCAAAATTGCTGCTCTTGTCCGGCTCGTGCGGCACCTAGAATCCTGAGTGTAGAATGTCCTCTCTTTAGGGGCTGGATATTCTCTTTCTACTGTTGAGTTCAACCTTGGACTTTTTGGTATTTAAGGAAATATTCTTATTTTTTAAGTGGCATCATGGAACCTCTTATTCCTTATGTTAAAATCGCAGTAGTGAATGAAAGCCTACACTTTCCACACTAAAGCCTTGTTTTTCCCATGGGACAACAGTGTATTAGAGCTATCACTGGACACGATGCTTCCAGGCAAATGACTCAAGACTATGTTTGAATCTGCAGAAACTCTCAAACACTGAGGGGTGTCTGAAGACGCTGGCTGGCCGCAGGCTGCCTGCTCCGAGCAGGGTCTCTGGCTCCCTTCATCCTTGTAGCTGATGAGGGAAGGGATAAGGATAAGACTCACAAAGCTTGGTGAAGCCGTAAGGGTCACAGGGAGAAGATTCAAAACTCAGTCAAGTCTCTAAAAACCACTCGTGAAAATTTCCCTGTTCTGTTTTTGGTGTCTGTGATAAGCCCCACTTGCCCTGGCCTGATTTCCTTACACTTAATCATTCAGCTGAAATTCCCCTCACTGGAGTCTTGCCATCTCACTCAAGATGGATGAGAGCAGACACTTGGCTCACTGTCCCCACTGGTCTTTGATGCACGATCCCTGTGGGGCAGTACCTGATCCCCAGCCTCCGGGGTCTGACCCTTCTCGGTTATCGGACATCGCTGGTGGGTCCCCAGTGCTGTGCCTGCTTCCTGCTCAGCCTGAGCATTCACGTTTAAAGCCCTGTCAGAAGACAAAGATGAACGGCAGGGCCATTCTTTGCAAAGCACCATCTGTTTTTCCTCTCCTGGAACCAGCTCTCGTTCTCTCCTCATCTTCGTTCCTTTCTAGGGCAGAGTGATACTTGAAGGATTCTTTAACACTTTCCTTTTTAAACTATTCATAGATACCCTCCTCACCCTTTGCAACTTTCTGTACCATACTGAATTTCCCAGAAGTGAGAAACAGGCTGATCTTACTAGACTATGTCAAGTCACAGCTGTGCTACACACACACACACACACACACACACACACACAGAATGTCTTTACATTGGCTTCTCCATTCCACTGTTTTCTCTTCAGAAAGTGAGTGAAATAGCCCCATAGCAACTAAAACCACCAACACCAATTTCACATGGCAACCCATTGGAAAGTTCTGGAAAGAGTTTGCCCTACAATGTTTGGACTTCATATTTATAGTTTGTGTCGGGTCATGTGTTATCCCAGACATCACTCCGGTTCATGAAGTGAGAAGTGAATACGTCTCTAGTGTTAGAAAAACAAGCTGCTGTTTACTCAGAGCCAGTTATCTGAACCCAAACCCTCTTTTTTTGGAGCCTAGAGTCTTGAGCCGGCCTGAGACCACCATCTTTATGCAGTAAATAGGCAGGCAGCTCATGTACCAAGGTGCTTGGCCTTGGAGAACAATCCAAGAAAACCCTTTAATCCACCACCTTCGCCGGGTTTCTCCATTTCTTTCAGGGCTGCCACGGGCTCTTAACATGATATAATAAGGCGCCCAAGGATCACCTATTCCACACGGGGTAAGAACATTTCAGGGGGTTGTGCTCTCCCATCAATCTCCCTTTCCCCTTGGCTCTTTCTCACCAGGCTCCAAGATGAAAAACGAGAACATCCCGATCTCACATATTAAACCATAACTAATTATTATTAGATCAGTTTTCACTTCTTCCCAGCCCAAATATCAAAGGCAACGGTCTTCACTTCCTAGTTCCAGAAGGCCTGTAGCTAGGGCAAAAAGGTGGACCAGAAGATCCCGGGATGGACCGACTTCCACGGGCACCGGAGCTAGAGAAGTATAAAGGCTTTCTGGCTATGGAAAGTAATGAACTCCAGCCTTGTCGCCGGAACTGCCTGCAAATGCTGTGAATGTTGTTGATGTTCCCTGAACCATGGAAAAATGCCCACAGGGAAGCAGAATCACTCTGAATTCAGATGTGAGACCACATAAAAGCCACGCACTGAGCG
Source organism: Meles meles (assembly GCF_922984935.1). Lineage (NCBI taxonomy): Eukaryota > Metazoa > Chordata > Mammalia > Carnivora > Mustelidae > Meles > Meles meles. Next base: position 68,312,205 of record NC_060076.1, read on the forward strand.
CATAGAGCCGCCAAATTCCACATCTGGAAGAGACTCCGGAGGGAACCTGTGAGGACCACAAACTCTTCAAATCATGGGTGTGGAAACCGAGTTTGTAGTGGCACAAGGCAACACACCTCCCGGCCTGAGCCTTCTATCCCCTTGTCCATCTGGGGATCATGCCCACCATTTTGTCATCGCAGGGCTGGACAGAAAGTACATGAATAAAGACCAGGGGTTCTGAGCTCTGTTGTTGTGTTTTGGTGCTGAGAGAAAAGTTTAAGATGATCCAAATCAAGTATATTAAGCTCTTCCAAGAGGCATGTAAAGTCTCAAGAGTCAGAGCAGATGTATATGTTGGAGGACTTAGACCTAGGGTCTGAGATGGGACAAGCTAAGGCTGAGCCGCCATTCCGCTGCTCACCAATGTTAACCTTGGGCTGCCATATTACCTCTAAAGGTGATACCTCATTGGTAAAATGAAGATCATAGCACCCAATTCACTGAAATTCTATGACAATGTAAATGTTTAATGTAGTTATTAGCACACATATGCCCTCATAAATCTTAAACAGTATCACTAGTATGACATTGTAGTTAATAACAATAGTTATAATATCAGAGAAATCATTCAGGGTGTTTTGGATTCAAAATTTAAATTTTTAAAAAAGATTTTATTTGTTTATTTGAGAGAGAGAGAGAGAGAGAGCATGAGAGGGAGCAATGGGAGAGGGAGAAGCAGGCTCCCCACTGAGCATGGAGCCCAATGTGGGGTTCGATCCCAAGACCCTGGGATCATGACATGAGCTGAAGGCAGATGCTTAATGACTGAGCCACCCAGGCATCCCAAAATTTAAATTTCTAAAAAACTGTTAGGCACTTAGAAACATGAAATGAGAAAGAACAATTCTATGTCGTCATAGGACCCTCACTTTTGAGACTCATCTCATCTAAAGGAAAGACCAAAACTATATTTATTACTGAGAGTGACTTTGTCGATTCTCTCTATTGCTTCACAAAAATTCTTTGAGTGAAAAATACGTCCTGAGTCCCGCTTGCCTCCTTCTAGTCCGGTCTCCGTTGTGGCATCAGAGTCCTGACACAAGGCACCAAGAGGGCTCTCCTACACTGTGTGTCAGTCATCGGGGACCTTATGTAGCATCCCTGCACTTGCCTGTCATCAGGGAAAATGGGATTCCCTGAATTTCCACTCCTCTTTGTTTGCTTGACATAGCCAGCATTACTGTGACTGCCTGCATCGTGGCTCTAGACCAGAAATGTTCTAGAGAGTGAGGGTCGGGACCTCTCTGTTGGGATAAAGGGTGAGAAATGGATGCAGAGAAAGACGGGGGAATGGGTGGGGGTAAAAAGATAGGGAGAAAAAGAAAGAATTTCTCCTCTTTTTCAGATCAGAAAAGGATTTGCTTGCGATCCTGAGTTTCAAAGGGTTTTGTTTGTTGATGTTGTTGGGGTGCAGACGAGACCACTTGTGTTTGGGAGAAGGCAGCTATTAGTGTGTAAACTACAGATTCTAGAAAAGCAAAGGCAGAGGCCCTTTGAGGTGGAGCATCAGAAAAGAGTATGAGGGTGAGATATGCCAAAAGTAAAAGTCCCCTTGATATCTAATGATCCCATGTGACCCACGTGAAGCAAGGGCTCTCACAAGGCGAGAGACATGAGGTAGGACTTGGAGGAAGGGGGTTTACTGGCTTCAAAGGGAAACTGCTAAATTAATGTTACGTTTTGCTTTTTTGTTGATAAATTCTGTTCCAGTGGTGTTTGCAGCATGTAAGGATGGGTTCAGAATGGAGCTCTGCTTCAAGAAACCTCTATTTTCCAGAGCCAGCAGACCTTAGAGAAGTCAGGACAGCAGACACAGACCTTGTACATCGCTCACATCAAATGCATACACGTATGTCATATACTTGCATACACGCACATTTTTTAATCCTTGAAAGATAACCAAGTTACGGTTTTCAGGAATGGAATCCTTTTGTTTAAATAACTTTCCTTTCCTCATTCTTATCACAAAAGTGTGAGTGTGAATTTTTCTTAAATGGGTAGCAAGTCCCATTTCCCTCACGTTTGGTGGGACTCATGTGGGAAGAGGAGTCAAGGTCTTTGAAACTGTCTCTCATTTGGGTGGGGAATCCTGATTGCACAGAAGTGTTCCAGGGTGCACCTTGACTGCACCACAATCGATACATCCAGCTGCATCTGTTCAGTCATCTCTCACCAAAATGAGGAGGAATGCCCAACAGAAGAAAAATACAGAGGGTGGACCTTCTGCAACAGAGCTAATAGCTATCGACATAGACAATATGTCGGAAAAGAAATTCAGGCTAACAATTATCCAGGCAATAGCTAGGTTGGAGAAAGCCATGGATGACCAAACAGAATTGATTAGGGAAGAACTGAAAGCCACCAGGGATGATGTTCACAATGTTAGGGCAGAACTGAAAGCCACCAGGGATGATGTTCAAAATGCTCTCAATGAATTCCAATCTAATGTAAATTCTCTAAAAGCTAGAGTAACTGAGACAGAAGATAGAATTAGTGATCTGGAGGACAAACAGATAGAGAGAAAGGATCAGAAGGAAGCCTGGAACAAACAGCTCAGAAGCCACAAAAACAGAATCAGGGAAATAAATGATGCCATGAAACGTTCCAACATCAGAATTATTGGAATTCCTGAAGGGGAGGAAAAAGAAAGAAGTCTAGAAGATATAATGGAGCAAGTTGTCTATGAAAATTTTCCCAATCTCACAAATGGAAACAACGTTCATGTACTAGAGGCAGAGTGGTTTCCCCCCAAGATTTTAGATTCTCGAAAGTCCTCATGACACCTGATAGTTAAAATGAAAAATTATGCTTCTAGACAGACCCTCTTAAAAGCAGCTAGGACAAAGAAGTTCCTTACATACAGAGGAAAACCCATTAGAATAACATCAGACCTGTCCACAGAGACATGGCAAGCCAAGAAGGGCTGGCAAAATATATTCAGAGTACTAAATGAGAAGAACATGCAGCCAAGAATACTTTATCCAGCAAGACTGACATTCAAAATGGATGGAGAGATAAAGAGTTTCCAAGACCAGCAAGGCTTAAAAGACTATGCAACCACCAAGCCGAAACTGCAGGAAATATTAAGGGGGGTCCTATAAAAGAGAAAAAATCCTAAGAATATCATTGAACAGAAATACAGAGACAATCTACAGACAGAAAGACTTCAAAGGTAACACGATGTCAATCAAAACCTATCTATCAATAATCACTCTCAATGTGAACAGCCTAAATGTGCCCATAAAATGACACAGGGTTGAAGATTGGATAAAACAACAGGACCCATCCATATGTTGTCTACAAGAGACCCATTTTGAACATAAGGATACACACAGACTGAAAGTGAAGGGATGGAGAATCATCTTTCATGCCAATGGGCCTCAAAAGAAGGCCAGGGTAGCAATTCTCATATCAGACAAATTAGATTTTAAACTAAAGACTATAGTCAGAGATCCAGAAGGATACTACATAATTCTTAAAGGGACTATCCACCAAGATGATCTAATAATTGTAAATATCTACTCCCCCAATATGGGAGCAGGCAATTACATAAGAAAACTATTAATCAAGATAAAGAGTCATATTGATATGACTACATTAATAGTAGGAGATCTTAATATGCCTCTCTCAGTAATAGATCATTGAAGTAGAAAATTAATAAAGAAATAAGAGCATTGAATGAAACATTGGATCAGATGGACCTCATAGACATATACAAAACATTCCACCCTAAAACAACAGAATACTCTTTCTTCTCAAGTGCACATGGAACCTTCTCCAGAATAGACCACATACTGGGTCACAAAGCAGGACTCAACCAATACCAAAAGACGGACATTATTCCCTGCATATTCTCAGATCACAGTGCTTTGAAACTGGAGCTCAATCACAAGGAAAAGTTCGGAAGAAACTCAAACACCTGGAAACTAAAGACCACCTTGCTTAAGAGTGCTTGGATCAACCAGGAGATCAAAGATGAACTTAAACAATTCATGGAAACCAATGAGAATGAAGACACCTCGGTCCAAAACCTATGGGATACAGCAAAGGCGGTTCTAAGGGGGAAATACATAGCCATCCAAGCCTCCCTCAAAAACACTGAAAAATCCAGAATACACCAGCTGTCTCTACACCTTAAAGAACTGGAGAATCAACACCAAATCAAACCAATTCCACACGCAAGAAGGGAAATCATCAAGATTAGAGCAGAGATCAATGAGGTAGAAACCAGAGATACAGTAGAATGTATCAATGAAACTAGAAGCTGGTTTTTTGAAAGAATCAATAAGATCGATAAACCATTGGCCACACTAATCCAAAAGAAAAGAGAGAAAGCCCAAATTAATAAAATTGTGAATGAAAAGGGAGAGATCACAACTAACACCAAAGAAATAGAAACAATCATCAGAAATTATTACCAACAGTTATATGCCAATAAGCTAAGCAACCTAGATGAAACAGATGCATTCCTGGAAAACTACAAACTCCCAAAATTGAACCAGGAAGAAATTGACAACCAGAATAGACTGATATCTAGTAACGAGATTGAAGCAGTGATCAAAAACCTCCCAAAAAACAAGAGCCCAGGACCTGATGGATTCCCTGGGGAATTCTACCAAACTTTCAAAGAAGAAATAACACCAATTCTCCTGAAGCTGTTCCAAAAAATTGAAGCAGAAGGAAAACTTCCAGACTCTTTTTATGAAGCCAGCATTACCCTGATCCCCAAACCAGGCAAAGACCCTACCAAAAAGGAGAATTTCAGACCCATATCACTGATGAATATGGATGCTAAGATTCTCAACAAGATCCTAGCAAACAGGATCCAATAGCACATTAAAAAGATTATCCACCATGACCAGGTGGGATTCATCCGTGGGTTACAAGGATGGTTCGACATTCGCAAATCAATCAATGTGATAGAACAAATCAATAAGAGAAGAGAGAAGAACCACATGGTCCTCTCAATAGATGCAGAAAAAACATTTGAAAAAATCCAACATCTGTTCCTGATTAAAATGCTTCAAAGTATAGGGATAGAGGGAACATTTCTGAACTTCATAAAATCTATCTATGAAAGACCCACAGCAAATATTATCCTCAATGGGAAAAAGCTTGCGGCCTTCCGGTTGAGATCAGGAACACGACAAGGATGCCCACTCTCACCATTCTTGTTCAACATAGTATTAGAAGTCCTAGCAATGGCAATCAGACAACAAAGAGAAATAAAAGGTATCCAAATTGGCAATGAAGAACTCAAACTCTCTCTCTTCACAGATGACATGATTCCTTATATAGAAAACCCCAAAGACTCCACCCCCAAACTACTAGAACTCATACAGCAATTCAGTAACGTGGCAGGATACAAAGTCAATGTATAGAAATCAGTGTTTTTCTTATACACTAACAATGAAAATACAGAAAGGGAAATTAGAGAATTGATCCCATTTACTATAGCACCAAGAACCATAAGATACCTGGGAATAAACCTAACCAAAGAGGTAAAGGATCTGTACTTGAGGAACTACAGAACACTCATGAAAGAAATTGAAGAAGACACAAAAAGATGGAAGACCGTTCCATGCTCTTGGATCAGTAGAATAAACATTGTTAAAATGTCTATACTACCTAGAGCAATTTAATTTAATGCCATTCCAATCAAAATTCCACCAGTATTTTTCAAAGAGCTGGAGCAAATAATCCTAAAATTTGTATGGAATCAGAAGAGACCCGGGAGTCAAGATGGCAGAGAAGTAGCAGCCTGAGACTACATCAGGTAGCAGGAGATCAGCTCGATAGCTTATCTAAACATTGCAAACACCTACAAATCCAACGGGAGAGCGAAGAGAAGAAGAACAGCAACTCTAGAAACAGAAAATCAACCACTTTCTGAAAGGTAGGACTGGCGGAGAAGTGAATCTAAAACGACGGGAAGATAGACCGCGGGGGGAGGGGCCGGCTCCCGGCAAGCGGCGGAGCAATGGAGCACAAAATCAGGACTTTTAAAAGTCTGTTCCACTGAGGGACATTGCTCCAGAGGCTAAACCAGGGTGAAGCCCACGCGGGGCCAGCGTGGCCCCAGGCCCCGCAGGGTCACAGAAGGATCGGGGGTGTCGGAGTGTCGGAGAGCTCGCAGGTATTAGAACGGAGAAGCCGGCTGGAGAGACAGAGGCGAG